>NC_053454.1:46959976-47563642 GCF_015227805.2 Hirundo rustica | reverse complement strand
AGGATTTCCTTTTTAATTTAGGAGTAGTTACGTTATTTCATAGAGCTGTACCTTCTGCTCCTCCGAGGCAGCACAAAAGGAAGACCAGGGTTTAAACTGAGATCCATGGACTAATGAGAATTGGTATTTGAAGATCTAATAAAAAAGCTGGGGTAATCTCCAAACCACTTGGGGATTAAAATCAAGAAGAAAATGTTTAATGTTTTGTATTAGGGACAATGAGACATAGTCAAGGCAATAGTCTCTTCCTTGTTCTTTGTCAGTTTTAAGGAGAAAGAGACAACAGGGATTGGGATCCTAATGATCCTAACTCAGCTCTATGGATCAACAGAAGAGATTGCATGTCCCTGAAAATATGGGGAAAAAGTTTTAACCTTTTGCTTTGTCTCCAAACAAGATACCATACACTATCCTTGAATCAGAAATAACTCTAGCTTGCTGATTTTTCTTGTAATTGGTCTGGAAATCTTTTAAGGTACCATTTTTTTCATACAAATCATTAAATATGACTCTTGGGTTTATACAGTCAATCAAACCCATGGATTCCTGCCCCCCAGTATCTCATCTCATTCATATGGACATGGTCTTGATGACAAAGGTGATGACACCAAACTGCACTGTCAGAAAAGGCCTCACGTCACTCTGCTCTTCCTGGAGAATATGCACGTGCCACAGCCCTCTGTCAGGTCTATATTTCACTGACTGCCTGTATCGAGCCCATATTGCACATGCAACGCAAACAGCAAGTGCATCACTTGGGCACTGCAGCATCTTCTCCGTGACACATCCTGTCCTGACTTGGAGAAGTCCTCCATCCATTCATTTTGGAATTTAAACATGCCCACAGTTTTATTTGCATAAGCTGCTCTGTATTCACTACCATTCATTACTGATTAAGGCAGTACTTGCCATTCATCTACGCTCAGGTATTCATGTGTCAGATGGTCTGTGTTTAGTACCACACATAAATAATTGAAGAATAGTTTATTTTAATGTTTCTGTGTCCTGGTTTGGGACAAATTTTGGGGAAAACTCCTGTATAGGATCCTTCTAAGGAAGCAAACCTAAGTGGCCCCTCCTTCCAACCGGTCTGGTAAAAAAAAACCTCTTTGGAGAAAAGTGGAAAAAACTATTTTACTAAACAAATGAAGTGCATACAAGTATAAAGAATGAATAATATGAAACAATAAAACCTCTCGTTCTGGAGTGAGATGGCAAATTGAGGAAGTTCCTGCTGTGGGTGTAGCTCGGCCCTCTCTCAGTCTCTCCTCAGTCCCAGTCTCTCCGGCGCTGCTGGAAAATGCCGAGGTCCAGGCCCCGGTGGGCCGCAGGTGCAGCCCCCAGTGCTCCCCTGGGTTTTCAGTCCAGAGCAGGTTTAAACTGTCTCAAGAAAAAAAGGTAAAAAAAACAGTCCAGGGAACTTCTCTGCCCCAGGTAGCTGAAACTAACTAAAAGCAAAACAAGATCTCTGTCCTGCAGTCTCTCCAAGCCTCCGCCGAACACCCCGCCTGCAGAAGAATGTGTAGGTGTCAGGCAGTTTTCTCAAAACAAACTCCGTACTGCTCCTTGCTCTTAGAACCAGTCTTAAAGGCACAGGACTCAATATACAGCACAAACAGAACAGACGATTGGGGATACAGGCATCATTAAGTTACCCTAGGACATTCTGCCATCCAATTCTAGTTCAACACACAGTTCTCACTAAGAGTGAGAACAGCTCTCAAGCTGACCTGAAGAGGAATTAAGAGCTTTAGGAGAACTTATAACCTAGTCCTTCTCATACCACAGGGGGCAAAACGCCCTGCAGTTATTGCTAACAGTTTCTTCTGAGATGAAAAATAATCGCTATCTAATATCAGTCTCTGCAGCAAGGGCAACTTAAGGAATTCCTTCAGTAAGAAATTCAAATAAAGCAATCCATTCAACTCAAGACTCATTCAATTTCTGCAGCAACTGGCTTTTTCAACCAATTATGTTTCCTACATCTCTTTAAAGGATGGGCTCATCCTTTAAATGATCAACAGGTTCCCATAGCTAATGCACATGCGAAAAGGGAACTTTTCTGCAGGGACAACTCCCTGCAGAAAAATCTTTTGGAAGAATTTAATCTGAATGTTTATTTACATATAGCTTTTATTTTTTTCAATTAATTTATGTTATCTGAAATACTGTGGTTCTCAAAGCAGAAATCAGACAATCATAATGAGATTGTTATAAATGCTATATTGAAATATTTTTCACAAACACAGTATCTTAGTTACTACAGCGGCAAATAATCACATTATAGTCATCTTTAAACGTTTCACAGTTGTTAGAAGGAATTGATGTATTAGGAAACTTCACTATGTAAAGTACTTTTAATACGGAATAATTTTGTCAGACTACCAGATCTTCCCCTGTGGGGTCTTGTTAGGGAGACCCAGACCTCACCCAAGTGACCACTGTGGCCAAAGCAGGCCCATTCATGGTGCGGTGGGGCCAGTCCCCAAGCCACAGGCAGCCCGCTCATCCCTGTGTTCCTCCTGCCTGGCCATCCAGGCTGCATGTCACCCTGGCTCTCCTCTGATCCTGGCCCTCACACCTGTGTGCCGGTGGCCTGGCCGTGCCACCAGGACCCTAAAGAGTGGCCTGGGCCCACAGCTGGGCACGTGCTGCTCCTGACCGTTTCTGCATCAACAATATCGCACGCTTTCCCAAGTTTAAAAGGTCTTTAAAAATACGTAACTCACCAGAATGCTGGAGGTACTTTATCCACAGAAATATAAATTGTGAAATGTTGGAGTCCAGGGCATTCCTTTGGTTGCCCTGGAGGGTCAGGGACCTGGGCAGGGGGGTCTGGGACCCCAGCCCAGAGCTCAGAGAGACACTGGCTTTGATGGGAAAAACTTCCTACACTGAGAGAGGATTTACAGGCCACAGGAATGTGAAAAAATAGTAGTTTAGCTTATCACAGGGTGAGAAAATAGTAATTTTAGATTCCTAGCATTGAAGTGAATGGGGACAAGATGGAGAATCTGGGGTGTTGCCTCCTTCTTCTTCCTTCTCCTTCCCTCACTTCATTTCAGCAGTGACATGGCACAAAGTAGTTAGTGAGGATTGGGTCAGAGTAAAGATGACCTTTTTAGTAATAGTGATAGACATTGGTAAGAAATAGTAAATAAGAAATACGTAACAATTAGTATAAAAGATAAGAGACGTGAGGAATCCATGCAGCTGCAAACATCTTGTCGGACTCTGAGAAAATTGTAAGATAAGAAACAATAAATGAAGTATGCAACCTTGAAAAACCTAAACCTGAAGACTCCGTCTCTTCCTTTGGTTTGGCTCAGAGCTGTGCAGGGGTGCAAAGGACCCTGAAACCACCTGAAAAACGGGGAAAGCCCCTGACAGTGAAATGGGTCATTATATAATGGTAACTAATACGTACCACAATAATGACTGATTTGATGGATTGTTACGTAACGTGAAGTCAGCCAAAAAGTTAACAGTTGTGGCCACCCAATAGCATAGGTTAGCACAATTTTGTTTTCTAGATATAGAGAAATGTAAAATGTTTTTTTCCCTGCCCTAACCGTGGCGTACGTTGGGGGGAGGAGGACAAGGACCTATCAGAAAGCAGGCTGGGATATTGACAGCTAAGTTGACCAATGAGAACTGTCAGTGCGACTTTGGAAGGAACATTTAAAACTGATCTGCAGCTGACTGCTCACTCTCTTGCTTTGGTGACTCTCCATGAGGTAACATTGTGGTCGGGGCCGGGCTCTGCTGCCCCTCTGGGCGGCCGGGCCGGGCCTGGCCGGGGTCTGGGGGCCGCTGCCCTGCACGGGGAGGGCCTGGGCCGGCTGAGCCCCTTTCCCTTGCTGCTGGCAGGGGAGAGGGGCAGCTGCAGCTGGGCAGTGCGGGGCCGTGTGCTCAGACTATGGCAGAAATGGGCCAAAACGTGGCCCAGCCTAATCACCGCTGGCAGCGGAGAAAGCAAGCCTGCAGCTCCATAACAGCTCTGAGCTGGACCGCCTTAAATAAGACCGAGGGGTGGAAAAAAGGACATTTGCTGGTTTCTTCTACCAGCTTGGCGTGTGCATGTGGCTTTGCAAGCCCGGAAAAAAAAATTAACCCTTTCTTAGCAATACAGAACTTTTAAAGCACAATTCTTCTTTGAGAGAAAGAAGAAAACAGAAGGCACATGGAACAGACACTGCATGAAGTCAGTTAGATGAGAAGTGAAAGAACTAGCAATATTGGAATAGGATTGAAGAAGTGGACATTTTTAACCGGACTCTTCTAAGGTAAATTATGAAGAACTGTTCTTTGCAGCATTCTTAGAATTGTTTTGGGTAGAATGCTATTCTAATCAAAATTAAGGACCGGTGTAATAGAGATTTATTTGGGAACTTTGAAACCCCTGCTCCTGGGTCAAAAAGGAGGTCTCAGACTTTTGAGACAAAGCTAATTTTAGATAAGAAGTAGTATTTGTAAATAATACCCCAGATACACTGAGAAGCTCTGCAGATAGAACATCACAGTCTGCAAAAACTCCGGGCGGCAGCGGATGTGTGTGTAAGCAAACATCTTCATAAAAGATCTTAGAAGGACTCTTCTCCTAAAATAATGTGTAGTTATGTCTAAGTAGTGAAACTGAATGAAAATCCTAAGTTGTGTCTTTCTATGTTGTTTAATAAGAAAGTTAATAGTTTGTAAGAGGAAAGAAGCGTGTTTTTTAAAGTTTCATTCTGTTTTAGGGGTTTTTTTTCCTATTATTTTAGTGTGTGTTAATAAAACCATTTTTTGTTCATTTTTAAGCTTAAGCCTGCTTTATTTTTCTCCTAATCTCTCCCTCCCACAAAAATATTAACACTAAAACCCCTACATTAATTGGTGTTTCCGCCCGGTTTTATTAAATTAAAACCATTACACCCAACCACCACCACAGGATCACCCTGGTGACTGGAAACTAAGGAAGGTCACAAGTTCTCTCCAGAAAGCTGCTCTCGAGGCCCGGGAGCCATCCATCCACACGGGGCTCTGCGGGATAAACCCAACACCCAGCAGGGCCCAGGGCAGACCATCTGCTCAAGTGGCTTGTTCAAGGTTACCTCAGGGAAACGCTAAGCCTGGGCTCAACTAAAGCAGGGGAACAACAGATGGAGGTCAATTTTCTGTGGCTTGTGAGGCACCTGAGTTTATGGTGACCCAGAGGCTTCCTCAAAGCACCTCTGGAGAAACCGCATAGGCAGCTGACTTCTGGACCCAAAATGAGTCATTTACAAGAGAAACACACCACTGCTCCGGCCATAATGCGCTCAATTAAATTAACGTACCTGAAAAGAAATGCCATAAACAGCAGCCTTTCTCTGAGGAAAATACAAGGCTACACTCCAGCAGTCCCATGTACTAAAACAGAAAAGAAACACCAGACATCACAGAAAAAGCTTGCTATAACACACCTCAGTCATAAAAAGGGGAGAAAAAGGAAGGGAAAATCATGAAGAAAACTCATTTGCACCCCATATAAGTCTGAAAATCAGGACTTAAAAAAACGACATCTATCAGAAAGGTCCAGATAAGAGAGATATTCATAAAAGAGGCACTACATGAAAGCACTGATAAATTACATAATTTGTTGCTCTTAAAAGGGTAAATAGTCTGACAGAATGGGCTGCAGATAATGAAAGGTGACAGGCTATACCTTCAGTAACAGCTTTAAAAGTGCTTGGGAGTACTTTTGGGCAAAGGCCTTTTATAACAGCTAACCATTAAAACAATCCCTGTCATGCTTTTGCCCCTTACCAGCTAGCATACATACATTTCTGCAGCAATTATATCTTAATTATCAATTCACATCCAGTGTTTTCCATCCAGACGTCTTGTTTTGGAAACCAGGAGTTGCACAGCTAGGATGCTGGCCACTCTGTAACAGTTGGTCATGATTCATGGAAGTGACAATAATTTCAGGTATTATGTGCAATAAAAGCAGTGCTTGGACAAAGTGTTAATGCAAACCAGTCAAACATCAAACATCAGCTGTCAAATCGCACCATCCAATTTCTCTGTTCCAAAATTGACATGTTAGATAAAAGCGAAAAACATAGAAAAATATAAAACTCTTTCATATCTGCAAAATATAGTGCACTGATTTAATGAAAAAATTATAAATACATTACTGTAATTCTCCTAAATTTCATTTTGTGTCTCAAAATCAAACGCTCAAAACGCTTGCTGAAGAGACTAGAGGTATTATCCTAGTGTATAGTAGAGCACTGAGCAGCACACAAACAAATGTTCATTACTGCAGTTAGTTCACAAGTTTTGAACCATCAGTTGTTATATTTCAATTCTGGTATAGTAAGTACACATCAGACCCAGTCATATTATCTAAAATGGCAAAAAGAATTAAATCTATAAAACAATCTTTGCAGACACAGGAATAAAGCCTTCATTTTCTATCACTTATACGTAACTACATAGCTCGGATGTTTGTTTACTGAAAGTAGAGAGAATTTAATTGAAGTGCCAAAGGTATTTCCTGTACCTTCCTCTTGCTTGCCATACCCAATACCAGCACTACAAATATGACAACAATTCAATCACAAATGCTGAAGTACTACAGCTACTAGACAGTCAAAAATGTTTGCAGACAGAATAAAATCTTTATGGTCTCTTCCAGATTCTAAATACCGTCTTACTGTTTTCTGCGTAATTCTCACAGCTGTATCAAAGTTGTGAGCTTAATTTGACGTTATAGTTGCCTTTGGAAAAATGTGACCTATGCTTCACGAACATATAACCTGTGAGTAGATGCCACAGGTAAGGTGTTGACAGGTTACTGGAATGCCTGTCAGCTTCTTGGATGGTTTACACAAGTGTCAACAGTGGTGAATGTCATCTCAACAGAAGGACTTGACCCTTAAAAGAAGGTTTTGCTAAAGAGCATTTCTGAAGTGACGCTACATAGTGTGCGTCTTAAGAATCAAGAAAAATTTACTAAATGAAGGTTTTTTGTGGCTTAACCACCATCATCAAAGAGGATCTGTACATGCAAGAAAAGATGTGCCTTTGAGGGCATCTGGTCTAAGGACAGAGGACCGACAGAAGACCTTTCTATGTGTTCTCACTTCTTGTGATGATCTAAAACTTTCATATGCCCTGAGCCCCTGATCTTTTTTTGCAAAGCCTATGTTCCTTATTTTATTTTATAGAAAAATAAAGCCATCTGCTCTAAAAAAAAAATTGGAAATTTATTCCACTGAGAAAGTAAATGCATTTTTTTCTACAAAAGAAAATATATTTTTGTAAATGTTTTAAATTTAGTATAATACTTAAGCCAAACTGAGAAGAGGTAGATATTTATCTTAAAACAACATCATAGTTGCAATAAGAAAGCCTAGGTCGTCTCTTGACAACAGTAGTACTGGAACACAGGTACTGATGACTCACATACTCTTGGAAGTTATTTCATGTTTCCTTTGTGGCTCCTCTAAAATAATAGCAAATTTCAATCACAAAAACTTCAACTGCACCCAAGGGACGAATGTTACATCTGTGATACCATTCACATGCTTTCCTTATGCATTTCTTCCTAGGACTTTTGACTCTATCCTTGTTCAACAAGCTGAAAAGGACTCTTTTGATCACAAATCTCTTTTGAAACTAATTACTGCTTAGTGAATACCGTGCTTTCTAAGACTGCAAATATTTTTATAGTCAAATTGCAAGGGATGATTTTTTTATTTTTAGAACAGTTGTCGACTTTGTTTTTCCAGAGCACATACATAATTAAAAAGCAAAATTAAGGAAAATTATGACCACAAACACAAGTATATCATTAAGGCAGATATTACGAAATTTTAAATGCATCCAGAAAGAGAAATTCTTGTAGGCCAGAATGAAGCCTGATTAATAGCACTCAGAACTCCATTTTTTTTCTTATATGCTGAGTATCTAATAAACTCATGTAACAGTCCTTGCTATCTTACACTGCAGAAAAGTACCCTACTCAAGGAACGTGACTAATCCAGAATGTGGAGCCCACATCACAACAAAGCAGAGCCACTGACTCCATCTGTTCCCTAGAGCAGTACATTTTCTTCACACAGATGGGATGAGTGGGACTAAGGAAAGAGAGTTGAATTTCCAGCTGAACTCATGGAAACAGATTCCTTTTAAAAGAAAAGGATGTTTTCCACTGACACCATTTGTCATGTATTGATGTCATATATTGAAAAATAACAGGCAAAGTGTCCTCTCTGCCCAGTCCAAATAGTCAGCTTGGACTGTAAGGGTATTTCTTAAGTATCTTTCTCCAAGTACTTTTAAAATTGGCTCTTGCTGTAAGTCTCTTCTGCTGTGCCTACATTCTTTGCTATCAGTTGTACCCATGAATGGGTTAAGCTTGATGCCTGAGTGCAATCAAATGCTGAGAGAATGTCTAGATGAGTGACAATGGGGCAGAGATACTGGGAGACCCAAACCATGTATTTCAGAGTTTAAACATGCCAGTCAGATTGTTTTAAGGCAAGATGTTGGACCAGAGTCCCAAGACTACAAAAGTGGCCAGAAACTCCAAGCAGAAACAGCAAATACTTCTCTCCTTAGGCAGAGGATTTTGGAACAGTTCAGACCAACAGCCCTGTGATCACATGGTTGTAGGCCAGGCTTTAACATGTAAGAACTTATTTTGAATAACGAATTTGAGATTGCCATATACTATTGTTGCTTCCCTCACATAGCCTGTGGAGTTCTGGTCAAAGTTTGATTTTTATCACTTTTGTCCTTCCTCAAGTAGGTTAAGTTTCACCTATGAGAATATGTTTCTTATGTTACTTAAAATTGGGCAACACTATGTCACATCATATTGTGGAGTTCTTTTTGTTTGAATTAAATTACAGTAACAAGAATTTACTTACAGTTACTTTCCAGATGTGCCAAGAAAGTGAGTAAGTAATAGAGTGGATTTGGAGCTTTTAAACAGGAGCCATGTAAATAGCTTGGCTGCTAATACCACTTTGGGCTGTAGCAATCATAATTATCAGGTCTCAACTGCTCCACATACTCTTCCTCCATATTGTCTTGAACATCTCTGAATGTCTTACAGCAGCACAGGGTCCCTGTACAGGACAGCTAAACTTGTGCCCTCACTTCCACAAGATCTGGTGAGACAAAGAGCAGAATTGAGAGAATGTGCACTGAAACATGACAGTTATAATCAAATGCTTTATTTGACATGACCACTGTGGTTTTTTTCTTAAAACATCTTTTTACTTTTTAAAAGTGTATTAATTATGTAACAGACCTACATGACCCTAATATGATAAATTATTTCAGACTGTTGCATAGATATACTATACATATGTACAATATACCTATGTAAGACATATATATAATATATATATAGCATTTTTCAAGTTATATCTGACCTTTGTTTATGGTGAATTACTTATTATAGAGGATCGCATTGCACCTTGGTAGATTTTGTTAAAGGGGTGCATATTTAACTGTAAACTAACAGAAATCTACATATGTTCAATGCTTATGGAGCTATAAAATACACATTACAGTTCTGCAAGAACAGGTGATGAACCACTGCATTTTAAAACTGAAGCATAGCAGCTTTCTTGTGTTACTGAAAATCTTATACATTGTGACAAGTACATGACATTTCAAAGATCATAAAATGCTTTCGGTTGGAAAGGATCTAAACACCATCACATTCCAACCCCCCTGTCATGGGCAAGGACACCTTCCACTAGACCAGGTTGTTCAAAATCCCACCCAATCTGGCCTCCAACACTTCCAGGGATAAGGCAACCACAATTTCTCTGGGCAATCTGTTCCAGTGCCTCACCACCTCCACAAGAAGGAATTTCTTCCTGAAACCTTATCTAAACCTACCGGTACTCTGTCACTGTAAAGTCATTACACCTTCCTGTCATTACAAGCCCCTGCAAAAAGTCTTGGAGTGGAAAGATAATAAAATGTGAATAGATGCAAAGAATGCGTACTTCTAGAATAGCAAACAATCGTAAATCTACTCTTAGGGTATAATGTATATTAATTGCACTATCAGTTTCCATATACATCCATATTGCATTTCTGTGTATGCGCTTTTGTCTAAACAGATAGGATAAGGAACATAGTCCTTCACTGTGTCAGATTTTTAATTTTAATTTGATACATTGTCAAAAAGACACAGCGAACTATCATTGTCTATACAGTAAAATCGTGCTGCAGAATGCAGTTCACTGGGCATGCTCAGGTCTCAGGACTGACACCTGTCAGGTTCTCAGCCACACCAGGACCTAGCAGCTCACTGTGTGACAGAAAGTGAAGGCACACCTTCAGCAGCTCCCCACCTGCTCATGAGCATGAACTCCTGTAATACAATGATGAGAGTAATGAGCAGATCAGGTTCCAGAGCGGAGTCCAAATGTAGTGGATGCTGCAGAAATCAGTGAAAATAAAATGAAGGGGAAAAAAAGAAAAAAAGGATATGCTTTACACATGTTGACAGTACAGAAGAGAGAACATACGGAAATGTTATTCCCAATTGAAATTTTTCTGTCTTTGACCCAGAAACTGTTATTTCTACTCCTGCCATCATCCTTAGGAATATTCCCACTAATGTGTGAAAATACATGACTACGCATGCAGACATGGTGATCACGTTTTCCTCCAGTCAATGCCCAAAATAACACACACACAAAAAATCCAGGTTGCTTGAAATGGAAAAACAAGAAAAAAAAATCGTAACACCAAACACTTTGAGGTTAGGAGTGTCAAAATGAACCATTTTAACCTTTCAAAACCAATTTTGTTTATCTCTGTTCTGATACTGTACATCACACTGCTTACACTGCAGTCTGAAACATAAAATTGAAATATATTTAATCAAGGGAATTCTAGACTTGAAATAGTCATTCAAAATGTCGTAATTTAATTCATATGGTCCTCAGAAAAGACCTGGATGACATGATCCTATCTGTGGTAGACTAAATTCCCATGGGCTTATACCTAAGAAGATAAACAAATAAGAAGAGAAATACATGATGTCTGGCTGATAGAATTTGACCTGTCTGAAACAACCTCTAGTATATTTTCAACTGAAAACTTACCAGCTTCATATATCATAATACGGACATTATTATTTGCATGGGCATTAATGTAAATAATATGCACTAGCAGCTGTAACAAGAGTTGCAGACAGAGCAAATACAAATGGTGAGTGAACCATTAGTGTCTGGGCAGTAAGTAATTTTTTTTTTTTTTTTTTTTTTTTTTTTTTTTTTTTTTTTTTTTTTTTTTTTTTGTGTCTGAAGAATTATAGGAGGAGATAAACTGCTCTCAAGTTTTTTTGGTTTAGGTCTTTCGGTCATAATTGCTGTACCAAAAATACAGTGATGCCAAAACTGAAACATGATATAGAGTACATCCATAATCTTTTTAAAAAATTCCTGGAAGATAGGGAACTGAATAGGCTGTACAGCACATAGGTCAACTTTTCAATAATGAGTTCAGCTGCTTTAGTGGCTGTTGAGATAGATTAGACAAGCTTTTTCCACAGACTTAAAGTCATCAATATATACCACTTTATCAGAATTCTGCAGGTGCCTTATTTCCTTCTCTGATAGAATTACTGTACTCTCACAAAAAAATACTTCTAGTCTTAGCTGTCAAATTTCTGAATGACCCACACCATTCCAACTAATGCAGATTTATTTAATGAAAATAAATAATGCGTATCCATAATTATTGTGGAAGCTCTACATTTAGCACTTCAGAGTATTTTGATTTTAAAAATTCATTTGTTTATCTCAAAGTGATTTTATGATCATCAAGATGTTTTTCACATTTCAATCTAAAAAGTTATATTAAAATTCAGCCTAGTCTGAAAATTTAGATTTGTTCGAATGAAAACAATTAGAACTGCCAAATGCATCAAGACCCCTACATTGAAAAAGAATTCCTTATATTAATATTAGGAATTAATTATAGATTCTTTCACTAGGTAACTTCCCTGATCTTTTCAGCCCTGTACAAGATAGGGGATAAAACACTAGTTTAAGATCTAGTACTTAATTCCTACTAACATTAGGAGCAAGAAGCATCAGTCTACTAAACTGAGGAAAAAAAGACTAATTTTTAGGGATTATATGCTAAGTAAAACTTAAAACAAGGATACCATAAAGCTAATGAAAATGGATACTGGACTAGGTTTTCTGTGAGGCACGGGTTTCAAATATTTCCTTAATTATAAACCTTGTCATTTACAGGGAGTACTGGTCTGGTAATTTACTGGTGCAATTCATTAAACCTTTCAAAGTAAGGCTCAACTCTAAAAATTGCTCGTGCTACAACATCTTACATCTCATGCTACAGCTTCTTACAATAAAATATACCCTTTGCATTATAATTAGAACTGCAATTACTCGTGATAATTACAACCTCCAAGAACACTATCTGCAAGGTCTTTTGAACAATAAAGTATTTATGTTTTCTGCAGAAATAACAAAATTACTTAAAATCAGTTATTAATGCCTTGATGAACAACTGAGAATTGGTATAAACCATTCATCATGATAGACAACAAGAAGAAAATAGGGTAACATTGCTATTACAAATGTTTTAGCATTTGTAGTGAAGTAGATACAACAGAATGCAAGAGCTGCCCTTGAAGCCTTCGTTACCCTACCTACAACAGAAAGATATGCTTCAAGAATGGCAACCATTTAACTGAGTTCTACAAACTTTATTTCTTATATCCAAGGAAGCAAAATCTTCACGGGAGTTTTCAAGATACCCTGTTTTATGTTATGAATTTGATTTTAATACATGAGAACTATTTACGATCAAAAACCCTCTCTGCAAATTATAGCACCCATCTTGTACCAGAAGCCTGATTGCCAGCAGCCATCCTCTGTCTGGGAATCTGAGGCAGAGGAATCAAGAGCTTTCTACACTTAACAGTTTCACCGTACAGGAGTAGTATGTTTCCTACCAGCATGGCCATTAACTCTGAACATCCATTTACTCAGGAACTGATGACAGGGAACTTGGTAAATGTTAGCAGCAGAGCAGCAACAGGGACAGATCCCATTTTCCTTTTTAAATGGTGTGTTTCTTTGAAGAATGGAGTCAAAACGGACCACCAGGAGCAAACAAGACCAGTAAGGCCAGAAGACACAGTGAAAAGTGACCAAATGCAGAGACTGAAGTGTAGAGAGATAAACCTGCCGTTACGGTCAAGTCTGACATTCAAAAGCTGGATTTCAAGGTTCTTGAAAAACAACATCTGTAGACCGCAGTCCAAAGCACCTCTGAAAAACAGAGCTTCAGCTTCTGTTCAGCATTCTTATTTCCATTTATAAAATGTGAAATTCACAACAGCATTCTACCCAGCAGAATACTCAGTTGCTAAGTCTTGTGCTCTACTTTGTTTTATTAACACGGAGACTTTAAAGAATGGAAGTAGTTCACAGCTGTAGACACAGATAAGAATAGAGGTATTGGACAAATACTAGCAGAGACTCCAGTGACAAAGTAATTTACTTGTTAAATGTGCATAATGTCTAATACATATGTGACTCCACCAAAAGGCTATCTTGAAAGGCAGATCAGAAACACTTACGATGGAAGCAGAAAAAAGAGACATGAGGCACTTGGTAGGTGAACCGTGTGCGACTTTGCTCTGGTAAATGTTAAGAGCAGAAGTGGTCCTCATAATTTTGATACCCATTATAATATTTTATTCCAGTGCTCATTCTAAATTAGTGAATTACATCATCTTATCAAAGAAATTATATCTACTGCTGGAGGAATGCTTTTTACAAGTGATTTTATCCTTCAGACTTACTTTTCACTTTACACTGTTTTCATATTTACAGCTTGGAGGCTATACATAAAAAAATCTGCAACGCAGCTGCACTGTGATTATGTATACATAAAAGTAATATAAAAAGGAGTTTTATCTCAGAGCTGCTTCTCTGCCTCCCACAGCCTGATTCCCCATAGCACAATCTGCATCTCTCAATAGTAATCTTGCTATTACTCATCCTATTTCCAGTACCACAAAAACCTGTCTTGCCTTTCATCCTCCCCTGCTTCTGACATTGATTAGGAAAGGACTGTCTGTATGTGTGGGCTTACGTAAGTGTGGGGTTTATGTCTAAAAGTATAGTAACTGCTTTGTCTTAATTATGTACTCTCAGTGATCACTGATACAGAGTATTTATTTTAAATTATACAGCTAAGAAATGCCACCAAAATTACTTTCCCAGTTTTTTCTTTTTTATTTAATAGAAAACTGTGAGTAGACAGGTACCCAGAATAATGTGAAGGTGGACAAAGTGGTACTGCCATTCTAACTTGTCAGTTAGTCTTTTCTTCAAATCCAATAGTAGAGTAATAACAAGGTAATTAAAGCTATCTGAAATGGATTTCACTTCAATGACCCTTTTACAGGCATTATTTTGCTGGGTACTGCAATATAAATGAAGCTTATCTGGAGAAGATATTTCCAACTAGCAATTCCCAGAGATTTCTGTAGCCTAGTCAGGCAAAGAAGACATGTAACAAGTTTTTCTCGGGGACCTTTTAGCTCTCTCCATTTTGCAAGGCATTGACTTCCTCTTTTCAAAGCTCAACAACTGCAACATTGTCACACATTGAGGACTTAAAAGAAAAGCCTTTTCCTTCCAGAGAAATGAACAAACCCTTGAAGAAAATGAAGAGCACCACCTTTTTTCAGATCTACAATGACTGAATCACAAATATCATACAATATGAGCTGCAACCTAACTCACAAAAAAAATCCTGAGTAGTTTGCCTTAATAATCCTTATTTCACTCCTACACACTATATTCAAAATCTGGAAAATCATACAGCTGAATTATAGCCAGGAGACAGACTACTAGACAGAGAAGAAGATTAATGTCTCTTGCTATGTTGTTATAGACTGAAACAATTGTAATTCACTTGAGCTCTGTGTGTAAAGACTTACATATTTTGGCAGGTATGCGTGATTCCTTCCTTCTATCACCAAAATGTTGAACGTATCATGGTTACTGTATTTATTGCATAAATGTAAGTCTTCTTCAGTGAAGACTCTGAGGCAACATGCACAGCCAAAACTGCTCTGGAGCTGAGGATCCCACCAAGGGATGGAGGAGAGCATTCCTAGCCTGCAAGATCTTGACACTAGAACAGAGAGATGGGCCCAATCCCCTGTTCTTGAGGAGGGAGTGGGGAAGCTGTGCCTCAGAGGCACCCCAGCAGCATGGGTGCTGCCAGCAGGGACAATGCCTACCCTCACCTGGAGATAAGTCACCCCCATGGAGTGTGAGCTATCAGGAGCAGGCAATTTGCACATATGCAGAATACGGATAAACAAGCCACTCCAGAGCTCAACTGGTGCCATTGCCCTCTGGGGAGGAGCTTGGTATGGTATCCACTCAGTGGGAAGCCAAGTCATCTCTGCTCACCAAAAAGGATGTACTGCCCCAGCCAGAGCTCCCAAAAACACATGCGGCCATCCTAGTATCAGGCTGCAGGGAGCGCTGATTTCCTTCACTGGGCTGTAGCAGAGAGCAGTTGTGTCAATGACCAAGTGGATGACCTGCTTAACCTGGTAGCAGAGTTACGGGGTGAGTTAGAAAGGTTAAAGAGTACTAGAGAATAAGGGGAGATAGACTACTGGAACCAAGCTCTAGCCTACCTGAGACAGGAGCAGCCACTAGAAATAACTCAAGACCAAGGCGATCCTCTATCCATCCCTCAGCAAGGAAAAGGCAGCAGTTGTAAAGAAAGTAGCAAATGGAGGGTAGTCCATGCTCAGAGGGGCAAGCGCAATCTTTCACCCATCTCCCTTCCCATAGATGACTATGCACAACAATTATGAGGCTTTGTATGTCCTGGCTGAGTAGGGAACTGCTGGTCAAACTGAAGGGAGAGAAGTAAACACTCAGGCTGAGTGTACATACACAGGTGACCTGGAAAGAGTGTAGAGGTGAAATTTGGTTGTTTAGGGGTGAGGAAGGCCAAGGAGCTGGAACTGAACCTGGCAAGGGATGCAAAGAATAACAAGAAGGGCTTCCATAGGTTTGTTAGCCAGAAAAGGAAGGTCAGAGAAGGCTTAACTCCTCAATAAACAAGGATGCTAAACTGGTAAGAGTGGATGATGAGAAGACTGGGGTAACCAACAACATATTTGCCTCAGTCTTCAATGGCAATCTCTCTTCCCACACCTTTTAAGAGGATGAACGGTAGGAAGGAGTCTGGGGGAGCAAAGTGCTTCCCACTGTAAGTAAAGATCAGTTACATGACCACCTGAGGAACCAGAATGTAGGTAAGTCTGTGAGACCTGATGACATTCATCCCAGAGTCCTGAAGGAAACTGGCTGACATAGTTGCCAAGCCACAGTCCATAATGTAGGTTTAACTGTTAACACTGAAAGTGAGAAGAAATATTTAATAGAGAAGCTTTCACTAACCCTTGAAATTCTCTTTCTGCAAAGCCCAAAACAATGCAAAGAGGTATCTTGTTTGGACAGCACATATTTGTGGAATCAGCAGCACAGAGTTTAAAAATATTTCATATGAAATATGAATACATATTCTCATACATAAGAGAAGAACTACCTTACTTTTATTTTTTTTTCACTCAACTATATTCTGAAAGGTCTCAAGTTGCAATTACCAATTAATTTGATGTATAACACATTGCAATAAAGTCCTCTCCATTATTTACAAAGTGTTTATTGCATCTGCATTGAAAAATCTTATGTCTCCTAAAGATGACTATGTACTTCTTCAGATACAAAGGTGAGTGAAATGAGCACAGCAGACTTGTCCAAACTAAGATGAAAGCATTAGCTGAAGAATGAATGGCTTCATCACAAGCTAAGGAATGAAGTGACGGGTGATAGTGAGTATGTTTGATTACAGGTGGAGAAAGTTATACTACCTGGAGAGAAGAAGAAATTATTTCATATTTTTATGAGCTTTTAAACATCATTTTTCAAATTCAAAAACTCCTAGGTTTTTAATTTCTTACTCAAAATGAACAAACTAAATGCAAAATGAGTTTAATTTTTCATAAGCATTTAGTTTAAAAACAACCATTCTTCATATGCTTATATTCCAATCCAAAATAAAATCTATCTGTGCATATCTTGTAAAATACAGTCTTTCACTGCTATAAATGTTTAAAAAATGTCACCATTTTGTTTTCTAGAATTGCTAGCAGCAGGAAAGCAGTACAAGCTGGTACTTTAGAACCTGGCAAGTAAAAATTAAATCTACACCTTCTCTGTTGATGAATTTTTCGATGGTGTCGGAGAAGTCATTGAGATTTGACCCAGTACACTGCCACACTTATGCCTCACATCAGCCTTCACAGTATGTATTACTTCATCAGTCTCATAGTACATATGAAAGATTTATTATTTTTAACAAATCTCAAAATTCTAAGGAAAACCATGCTCATTCACACCCTGTAATTAAGAAATGTTTCCACCCTTTTTTGATTTCTACTAATTCAAGGGTTTATGAACTCAAAATTTTTGACAGGATCTAATTATTAAAAAAAAGAAAATTGAATACCTCCAAAAATCCTTGAAAGAGAAGAAGAAAATGCTAAAAAGCTCAGAATATCAATCAGCTTTGTGTGTGCAATTAAACACTGCTAACAACGCAGTTGCAACTAAATTGTTTCAAAGTGAATTGATTTGTTATAACAGAAAAAAATTAAGGCATTATTAAATATTATACATATTTGATTAAAATTAGTAACACACACATTTCTAAAAGCAACCCCCAGAAACATCTAATTTAGTGGCCACGAAGCAAATTCCTTTATATAGATACAGCATCAGGCAGCATCAAGACATACTTAGGTTACACATGCAACTTTTCTCTCAAACAGACCAACTGTATAAGTTCTTGATCTTTGTCTGGAAACTCAGCAAAAGCTGATTTTTCCTTAGATGAAAAGCCAAAATTGAAACTCTGTGAACTGGACTGAGACCAATCTCATTTCACAAAGCTATTCAGTGATCCAGTGGAATGCCAAAAAAGCTGTGATCACTAATCATGGTGATCTTATTTACACTGGTTATTTCATGGTGATAGAGTATATATTCCATTACCATTCTCTTGAGCTATACAATTTCCCAAAATAAATAAATTGTAAAGTAAAGTATTTTTTTTTTTTTTTTAACAAGGCCAAGGTCTGGCTATAGCTGTATTTGTTTCACTTGCGGGACACTGAGAAAATCAAGATTAATCAGAGTAGAGAGATTAATTCCTGATGTGGAATTAGATTCACCTGTGCTCTGAACTCTTGCAGAGAGAAATAAAAGCCATGGATATTGGTTAAGCAGGATCATTAAAAAATAAACAAAACGATACGTGGTGGGTTTTTGCACCTGTCGTTTTCACTTCCAAGGACCTTATCCAGTTAAAAATGTAGCCTCTAAGCAATACAAGCTTACCACAGGGTTATCACACATTCACAGAAGGGCTAATGCTGGAAGGGACCTCTTGAGGTCATCTGGTCCAAACCCCTGCTCAAGAAGAGCCACTGAGAGCAGGGTGCCCAGGACAATGTCCAAGGAGCTTTTCAGTATCTCCAAAGGTGGGTATTTCACAGTCCCCCTAGGAAACCTGTAATCCATGCAATTTTCTTTCAGAAACTCTTTTTTTTTTTTTTATCTTTATTATAATTTTTCTGTAAATTGAATTCCAGGACCTGAGTTAATGCCCACTGATATACTGTCCCATCTTCATTGATTTGTGCTGTAAAAATTGCTTTAATTTTATCCCTTAAAAAAACCCCTATGACTTGTTAACAAATTAATTGTGCCAACTGTGAAATGCTTCCTTCACATTAAAAAAAAAAAAAATAAATAAAAAATCCATCTCATGTTCAAAAGCTCATTTATAAAATATTTCTACTTTTCAGGACTCAAACTGCAGAAAGAGACTCTGTCTACACCTGTAAATTACAACAACAACAAAACAACAACAAAAACAAAAACCAAAACAAGCAAACAAACAAAAACCCCACAAACAAACAAACAAACAAAACCCCTCTTCCCAACTAAGAAAAAAAGCCTAAACATTGAAAGGTAATTGTAATGTCTTGGCAGGAAACATTATTTAGGGTATTGTAACAAGTCAATAGTGCTAATTATCAATAATGGTTAAACCTCCTCATTAACAACTAGATTTTTATGAAAATATATTTAGTATCTTTCTTTTTGTACAAGATGTACCATTTGAAATGTACAAACATTATTGAGAATGGCTTCAGATATACAACAAATAAAAACAACTTCACCTCTTGAGCTAGGAGGAATAGGTAATAAGAAGGGAAGTGGCCCAATACACACACCTCTTCATAGCCAGGGAATGTGCAGTTTTACTTCCAGGTGATGGCAGCATGGGTTTATCAAGGTACTGCTTACCCTCTATCAGGTAAAAGTCATGGGAATGAGCATTCCCAAGCAAAGAAGAAAGATGAACTCACTTACCCTCTGAATCCTGTATTTCAAGGAAATCTTATGGAACCATAGTCCCTATGTTTGAAATATTAGATGTGAAATTGGTTGTCAAACCCTTCACTAGATTTAATGACAATGAATAATTATTATTGATGGACACAGAATTTTGCTAGAACTTATTGCTGAAATTAGGCAAGGAAAAGAGATGGTTTCCTCTGGGAAATCATAGACACTGACAGATGTTATTTCCTATTTTAAACTACTTTGAGATTCCCATAGCATTAACATTCCAAATAATCCATTTCAAGTGTGTATCTCTACTCCAAAACCAAATAAGAAAATAGACATTTTATCTCTATGAAATTAAAATTCACAATGAAAGAACTACACCTTGTAGCCATTATCTCTGCCATACAAATACATTTACAGCCTCATCTGCAAACAAATAAGCCATCAGTCAATAAGGCACCATCCACACATTTGAATGTATACCTAATATTAATGGTCCCTAACTGCTCCAGAGACAATGGCAGGACTGATGATAAATTTCATCAAGTTAAAGTAATTTCCCTTCTATCTTTTCCTTTCCATGCCTACTGTTGCTCTGCTTATGAGGCAACGTTATTCTTCAACTTAAAACATGTTTTTTCATATTGTCTGGAATGTAAATGATCTTCAGTGCCTAATGACTGCATTTTGGATCAGGTCTTGTAAGGGACAAAAAGGAATTAACTCACAATACCTTCCAAATGTAATCTCCAGCAATGCAGGTGAAATCAAGACTCCATGAAGTCATTTGCCTCATTTCTATACTAAATCCTGCTTCCACTGTTCTGTTTCCAAAATACCTCTCCTAGCTCAGTGATCATCACCAAATCAAACTGTACAGATTCTCTTCCCACTCTTTGTTCTGCCATCTTTCCTTCATAAACCCCATCCTAGATTCTTTCCTCCATATTCATCTCCTAATCTTTCTACCAATTTTCTCCCTTCCTATTCCTATGTCACATATGACATATATTCAATTTTAAGCTTGTCTCTGCAGATACCATATGTCTCCAACCTACTAGTCCACAGGATTCTGCTCAGGTATTCCACAGAATGGCTGACGTTAACAATGCAAAGTGACAAGCAGATCTAGTTACCTAGGAAAAACTGAAACCCTTTAATTGGGAATACAGAAAAGTGGTATTCCTGAGAGTTTTTAAACTTGTCCAACTTTGGGCCTATGAAGCAAACAATAAGGAAGTGTCTGAAATATGCATTTTGCCTCAAAAATCTCCAAATATTCAACCTGATGCAGGTATTTTATATTAGGAATTCCAACCATTATGCCTTCTGCTCAATAGCATCATAAGCCATTTAAAATCAAAAATTCAATTGAAAAATACTGAGCAAACCTAACAGATATTTCATCAGTTCTACTGAGAGCATTTGAGTGCAAAACTCTACAATGTATTAGCGTATAAACTGTTTGACTTAAATCATGGAAGTGCCTAGATTGCTCTATTACAATATTAATTGTCAAAGTTGACAAAAGGAACCTTTTGTCAAAAATACTAAAAATCAAGTAGAGATTTAAAAGTATTTGGCACAAGAACTGCAATTACTTTAACAAAGCAGTGCACACTTACTCCATACAAATCACTTTCAATTATCATTATTTCACTTAACTAATTTGCTGGTTTTAATGCTAGCAAAAATTACATAAAGGTTGGGGATTTTTTTTAATGTGGTATTTCAAAACTTGAAGTTTATGGAGAAATAATGCATAATTTTTCTTAAAGAAAACTATCACAGAATGCACTATTACATCTCTGTACTGGATTACATAACCTAAAAATGTGTATTCTATTTCATCTGTTGAAAGCTGCTTTTTTGGGAGATGCGTTATCCTTCTTACTCCAGGGGGGCGGATGCCTCCCAATAATGGTCCAGCCATTAAATCCAGGTGGGGCAGTGTTTCTTATCTCTTTCCCCACCCCTCCATCCTCCAGGGGGACATCTTCTGATAATGGGGCATTAGGGCCCACCAATGACATGACACATTCCATCATCCCTTTGTGAGATGCTCCACACAGTGGGGGAGGAGCCAGCTGTTCCTAGCTAGATAAAAACTGACACTGAAGGAACACAAGGTTTTCCTTCCAGTTTTTCTACTGGATTTCCGGAGGAAGACCGGACCCATCTCGTCACCACTGGGCTTTCTACAGGACCATGTCTACTCCACAGAACCACATCTGTTACTCCAGGAGGACTTATTTGGACTGCCTCCAACACCCTGAGCAACAGGGTGCCAGGTCGTATCCCTGACCCTGTCAGGGCTTTTTTCCCGGATTTTTGTTTGCTTGCTTGCTTGTTTTTTTGTATTACTACATTTGTATATTCTTTTTTTTTTTAATATTCCTAGTAAAGAACTATTACTTCTATTCCCGTATCTGCCTGAAAGCCCCTAATTGCAAAATTATAATTTGGAGGGAAGGGGGTTTACATTCTCCATTCCAAGGGAGGCTCTAACTTTCCTTGGCAGACAATTGTCTTTCAAAACAAAGACAACCTCTCTTTTTAGAGAAGGCTACAAATTTATGCATGTATATATGTCTATGTGTACACATATATATATGCACATATATGAAGCGTGTGTCTAGGAAAGCAGTTTACTACAGTCAGGATACTCAGCATAGAGCTAGTCACTACAAAAGGCTGTCAAGAAAACTGAGTTCTTTCCTTTCCACAGGCAGCTCACTTCTGACAGAAAGCAGCAGATATTCCCCTTTTGTGTAACTCTGAAATTTTCTGAAACAGGGTCCTGAGCTTCCTTCTGAAAACTAAGTGCATTGATTCTTTCAAAACACGTTTGATGGAGTTGCTGCTTTACCCAGTCACTTGCTGGTTACAATGCACACATGAGAAAACAGAAAGCACAGGTTCAAAACCCCTTCAAATAAAGGGGTGTCTGCTCCGATGCCCACTTGATCTCCACTTTCAGAAGACTGACACAGCCAGCTCCTGATAACAGACAGCACTCATCCTCATGCTCCCATAGCACACTTCCCTTGCACCACAAGAAATCCCAAGATTTCCCCCTGGATCACAGTGAGCACGTAGGAATTGCCACAGCTCCACGATTAGGATATTCATTTGGGAGGATGGAGGACTGAGTTCAAGACCCTGACATTATGAATGCTTAATTTAGAATACTGAAATACTCGTTGTTGTGGAATCTGAAAGGCTGCTTTCCCATCCCAAAGGGCTGTCTTAATCCCTAGGTTACAGAGTTCTTCTCTCTGGCTTAAAATACATTTAAGTACTTAATTCTAAATAGAAATGAAAGCCTCTGAAAGGACTAGTCAACTGTTTAACATGAAAACCTGAATGAAAAACCCTTGGTAAAAGAAAAGAAGTGTGACTCCAATCTCTTTAATATTTCACCAAAGTATTTTAAGCAAAACCATTTTACACCATCTTTTCTGGAAGCTCATCAGTGCATTTCAGGACATCATCTGCATATCACCATGGAAAATGAGTTGTGAGCATCCATGCTACATATCTGCTGTTTTCACAAATAAGGTCACCGGTGCAAAGGCTCCTTGCAGTTCAACTCACTGGTCACATTTTGTAAGCCATGAAAATGCTGAGGAGCAGCAAATAATCAGCTTATACAGATACAGAATTTGAAACTAAAAATCAAAGGAGTTTTCTTCTCAGTACTTGACAGGTGAGGAATGAATACATTGACATTTAAATGCTTGATTTAGATGCCTGCAGGGACATTTAGGCACCAGCATCCCTCTTGCAAATTTGTCTCTTAAACACTTTAAGATTTGCAGACAAACAATACTTGTAATAATGAATTTGAAGAGTTTAATAATAATGTCATCAACTAACCTGCTTAAATTATCTCAGTTCCTTTAGCTAAACTGAATAAAAACGTTGCTTTTAATTCTCAAAGAATCACAGAATCATTGAATGTTAAGGGATTGGAATGTACCCTGAAGATCATGTAGTCCCAATACCCCGTGCCATGGGCAGGGACACCTCCCACTGGATCAGGTTGCTCAAAGCCTTACCCAAGCTGTCCTTAAATACTGCAACCTGTTTCAGTGCCTTGCACACTCTCAAAGTCACAATTTTTTTTCCTAAATCTAACCTAAATTTACCTTCTTTCTATTTGTACCTACCACTTGTAGGTCGGTCCTACCACTACAGCTCCCTGGTGAAGTCTCTCTCCGGCTTCCTTCAGATGCTGGGAGGCTGCTATGGGGTCTCCATCCAACCTTCTCTTCTCCAGGTGGAGCCTCAACTCTCCCAGCCAGTCTTCACAGTGAAGATGCTCCAGTCCTCTTATCAACTTTGTGGCCCTCCTCCGGATTTGCTCCAACAGCTCCATGTCCTTCTTACGCTGGGGACCCCAGAGCTGGACACAGCACTCCAGGTGGGGTCCCACAAGAGCAGAGCAGAGGGGCAGAATCCCCTCCTTCAACTGGCTGATCACACTGCTTTGGATGCAGCCCAGGACACATTTGGCTGTAAGGGCAAGAAAACCCCAAAACGCTTAACTTTAAAATCTGATGAAGATCGCTAAGAGCCATAAATGATCCTGTTATATGATTCAGAAATTCACAGTACTTGAAATAAATGGAGAAAATAATTCACTAAGTCTATCATGTCTTATAGTGCTTGCATACAATAAACATAAAAACAATTTTACAAAGTATAAGCATTGCTTTTTTTGTCACAGGTAAGATTTACTACCGTTCATTTCAGCCTGGGGGTATATAATACATAATGTAATAGCACACTTTAAGCACTCATGCTTTTATATGTTGGAAAAAAAAAAAATTAAACTCCACCCTCAAAAAAACAAACTTCAAAGAAGGAAAAGAATGCTGCAGATGTCTCCATATAAGATGCTCTGACAGAGTTCAGAACAACGTCTGTTTGAGCGACTGGGCAAGCTTCAAATGTACTGATCCAGCAGCTTCTAGTGATTACTGCTAATGTTCCACAAGCCAAGTTTTAATAAAATTGCTTTATTAATGATTTACATTCTATTTTTCATAGATTTTTAGGAACAAAGAGGCTCACACTGCATTAAAGTGAAGCACTTTACTTTTCAGCCTGATATGGGTGGGTGGGCTTTGGGAGTAAAAATGTAACTATCAATGTCTTGTCCCTGCAAGAGCACTGCAGTAATCACATGCTGGGATTCAGTCACTCGGCTTCTCTAATAAGAGACTACAAATAGGACTCATCTGTAACACTTCCTAGTTTAAGAACATCTTAAGAAGCTGATGAGAAATTATAAGAGTGTGGTTTAACTAGTATATTATTCTACTATTTCTCATATTATTAACTTCAGGACATCTTTTGTTTGGATGACATGCCTGGATCTCCAACTTCTTAGCAAAAAGTAATCAGTTGACTCTTGAAAGCATTAAGAATAAGCTCTTTCTTGATGTCTTTCACTATTTCACTTCTGTAACGTTTCATATCATTAATAACCATTTCTTTGCATTTCTTCACTATGAGAATTTATGTAACATTCCCACTGCTATAAGCACTTTCACAAGACGTGGCAGTAAACAGCTTAACTGTTCCTCTATTCATGTTCATGATTCATCTGACTTTTGGAGAACAGAGGTATCACTAAAAGGCTTGAAAAATCCCGTACATCCTTCTTATAATGCATTATAAGAATGCATTGATTTGCATTATATAACACATACATTTTAAGCATGCAGGCTGGAACTTACGAACGTAAAAACAAACCACAAGGTGTAGAGATTTCAGCATAAGAACCTAACTCCCAATACTGGGTACTCACATCAGGTCACTGAACAGGCACCAGCATCTTTGGAGATTAGCACACTGACAAATAAATGGCAATCAGGACCGTTGTGTGAGGCAACTATTAATAAATTATAAAAGCAAGAAAAAAATTACCTTTACTCAGTATGTAATTATATTTCTTATATACTTGTCACTTACAAATTATTCATATTTTAAAAGTAAGTAACTACAGATGGAAAAAAAATCACATACAGTGCAGAAGCTAAATCTTTTATACAGATTTAAGCACTGTCATCGTATGGAAAGCAGAGAACTTGTATGAAATTGCTATAAGAAATAATTAAAAGTATGACACAATTTAAAGAAATTGCACAGGACACTATAAGGTATTTCATAACACTAAGGTTAAATTAATTGTAATATAATTTTCCAAAGGAAGTGATGGTATTTTATTAAAACACCAAGAAAAGCAAGGAAGGAAAATGTGGTATATGTCTATACCTACAGAGTAGTATTCCTCTCTAGGCTACATCTATACAGATTTTGGGGGAGGAATACAACTAACTGCCCGTAACTCATAGAACTGAGTTTTTCCAGGTCTTCTGCTGGCTCACAGCTAGTCCATGGGAACAGTCTAGAGCTACTTCACCCTCTGGAGCATAGTAAACTAGGCACTGGGTGCACAGCATCTACTGTGCTATCAACCCTGTTTGGTGATGTACGCCTAGCCTCCAATGGGCACCCATAAAGGCCGAAACTGAAACATGGCATTCATCAGCTTGTATTCAGCGCTCTGCAAACACAGCCCAAGAGTTTTCAGTTATTCCTGGCAGCAAAGTCATTCACATCAGTGTAAATGATTGACAGAGTCAGCTCACATCAATCTGCAAAAGGTCACTCTGGTTTCTTTCAGCAGAGTTTGAGCTATCAGCTCTAAAGGCTGCTGTAGCTGCAGAAGTCAGCCAGCTGCCATGGGCTTTCCCAGCTATGGTGCCTCATCCCCAGACAGCTTTCCCTGGCTGTGATGCTGTGGCGTGACATGGCACATCAAAGAGAGAGTGAACCCAAAGCAGACACAGCCTCAGAGCGGTTCAGTCACTCCAGCACAGGGCTCAGGACTGACTGGTAAGCTCAGCCAGCCTCCACAGCTCTATGTCATTCAATTTATGGAAATCTTTAAGCATGGCTGTGAACACATTCACAATGCAAACCAGTATTATAGTACCTGAAATAAGAAGCTTACTTAAATTTTAAACTCAGCATTCATAATAATAAACTTGAGCAGAATATAAAGAACAGAATACCCTATCCTTCACACTACTTTACTTTAGTCACATCTATTTCAAAGCAGTTTGGAGGGAATCCAAAGAGCTACCAGATGCTGTTTGCTGTTCCCCAAAGAGAACCACAGATTATATCATAATAACAGACTGCAAATTAGAATTAGAAGTGATACATCATAAATCTCTTTCCTTGGTTCCACTCTGTGCTTTGAGGCTTCTAAATATGATTTTTGTATTTTTTAATAAGTGCTTATATTTTCTTTTGTTTTCTACAGCTGGTTTCTTTGGCTACCATTCATGCTGCCCTAATTGCAAACAGATATTATTCCACATATTGGCCTGTGCAGCACTGCTTGCTGAGAGCATATTTTAATTTAGATTTCCAATACTGGCACAGAGAATTGTGCAAGGCTTCTTGCATCCATATTAGTGGAACATGCCAATAAGCACTCCTGGGATGTGACATTAGACACACACAGGCCTAGCACAAGTCAAAATGAAGATAATTAACCACAGTCCCACCCCAAAAGAGACAATGAACATTTCCATCTGATCTACAGACAATCATGTTTTGAGTAGGACAAATATCCGTATTCTGACTGCAGTAGCAAAAAATCCTAATCCTAAAGTATCCTGGTGATACTTTACGGGAAATTCTTCATATATTTGCTCATCAGTGGGGAGTCAAAATCTTACATGTATTTTATATTTTCTCATCAATGGAGAGATATACTAAAACTTTCCAAATTTCTGTTTACTTGCAGGTTTTCCCCAAATGACACAGAAGACCAGACTCTTTGAGCACTGAGATTATTCTTTTTGTATTATTCACATGACCCAAACTACTCTTTTCTCTCAATACATACGTCTCCTAACCATGCTCCCTAAGAAAATACACAGAAGCAGTGAAACCATATCCAGTATCATGCTATTCACCAAAAGCATCAGACAGCACTTCTGATGCCGATACATTTGAAAAGCATCCAGAACAACCTTTGAAGCTAGTGGGTCATTTTGCCTTTCCTCAGAAATAACAGAAATAATGTTCCTTATCGATGAAGGACAATTTCTTATCTAAGAAGATAAGGATCTTTTTTGCTGTTCGAATTGTGACCCATTGCTCACCTCAAAGCATGATACAAGTAGCCCATGCCATCTATCATTTCTGGTCTTATTTAGTACATCTGTTCACAGAAGAAAAGGTACATAATTAGCAAATAGCACAACTTCTGCACCTCACACATTAGGAGGGCTGTGATGTTGCACTCCTACCATTATTTCAAATACCAGCTTCTGTAAGGCTGATGTGATAATAACACACTTTCAATTCACCAGCAGTAATAGGAGCACTGAATCCTTTGTACAGCAAAATCACAAATGAAACAAAGGAAAACTATGAATGTATTAAGATTAGAGAAGACTCAGATTTAACTTAAATGTCATGATTTTTTTTTTTTTTCCCTGAATGTTAATGCTGGAAGACAATACTTAATAATAGCTGTTCTGCCACCCTAGGAGTAAATGCAGATAAATTGGACAAGTACTGAACTTTTAATAAACCAGCCCATTAAGTAGTCAGGAACTCTTCTGTATTTATGTTACAGCTTTCTTTCCACTTTCTTTGCATATGAGAACATATGGAAGTCTTGCATTTAAATTTATCAGCTAAACGCAAAGCTGACAAAAAATTAAAATTAGGAGTAAAGCACGAAAATTCTTTCAAGATGACAGCTTCCAAATTGCCTCCCTTATTCATTCTGTTTTGTAACTACTTTACTACCCTATCCCCTACATTATGTCTTCGCCATCTTCTGTATAAAATCCATTCGGCCTTCATGTTCAAAGTTTTCTATGACATCAGATTGCAGTTCATTCCAGTGGCCAATTAACTCCTGCTGTGAAATCTCCCCAAAAGCTTACTTTTAGATCTAATGTTTCAGGACATCTTTGTATCTTGCTTTGGGGAGACAGGATCATAATGGTTTGGGTGGCTTTTTTCAGGGGGATGGTGGTGGTGTGGCTCTTCCATGTTATTACTGTAATTTTACACTTTATCATATGCTGCATTAAAGCAAATGTGCCCATTTACTACAAATATTTCCAGCATACTCATTAAAAACAAACAAACAAACAAACAAACCCACCAAAAAACCCAGATCTTCACACTAGAATCAAGGATTTGAAAGTGAATTTGTCAGTTCAAGTGAAAGACATAGATTACTCTCAAATTCATTAACCTGTCGTTTTCAAATCATCTGGACCTGTTTCTTCGAAAATGTTATGTTTTATGATTAGAACTGATGATTCATAAGTAGCTAAATGTCCCTTTTGCAAAAGCGCATCATTTATTTTTGGAAAACAAAGAGCCAGACATGAGGTTAAGACAGAGGACTAATACTATTGGAACACTGATATAGGAAGGGATTAGTGATAGGATGACAGACAGTGCTCTTTATAAAAATAAATGTGAGATGTTATTTGCTAGTTGAAATTTCTATAGTGTGCTAGAAAAATCACAGTACAAATCCTTTTGCTTTATCACAAATACAATAATATTGTGACAGAAAACGTCTATGACAGATTTCTAGTAAAAATAACCCATTAGCTCCTTATGGTTGGTTACTTTTTTCAACATTTTCCTTCAAATATGTTACTAGGGCTGCCAGTTGTCATGACATATTATTTATGAGGCATATGTCTTTTGTTAAGCACTGTTCTTTTTATCGATTTTTTGACAGGTTTTACTTACTGCCAGATAATATACTAGAACATTTTACTGGCATTGGTCATGTTAGAACTGTAAATTAAAGGGCTGCGATATGGAACTGGAGCTCATTAACTCAAATTTTAAGTCAGACAACAGGAAAGTTGTAATATTTGGTTTATTAGGAAAATACAACTTCCTGTATTACAAAACATAGCTGACTATTTGAGGTAAGACATGCCAAAGTAATAATGACAAAATGATTCATCTGCATCAAGAAGAGTATCTTCTCGTAAAACAATGTTGGATGGCACTAATCATATCATTATTAGACAATTTTTTGTTTCATTGCTCCCAATGCTTCAATTTTAAATGCATTTACTTAAGAGGACACTAAGAACTTATATTAACCTAGAGATATAAAAGAGGGGAATTTTATTTAATCTTTTCTGCTTTATTTAATTACCTGCATTACAAGCAGAGTGATACATACCCAGGTGGAGTACTGTGTTGGCTGCTAACTTGCAGCTGTATGCAATTATCCTGTGCTGTCTGAAAGTAGTTCAGTGAGCTTCAGTATCTGCTTTGTTGTGTTACACAGACCTAAACAAATATTATTCAAGAAGCTTCTCATTTTTCAGAGTGAATAGGACATGCTATTAACACATTAAATATCTGTTAGAAATCTCTAGATCAAATCAACATAGCAGTAAATCATCAGTGGAGGTTTTATCTAATTACTTCACTGATACGAGTGGTATCATAGGAATATGAAGAGCAATAGCAGTGAATACATACAAATTGATATACAAGGTCTAATAAGGACGGTATAATTCATGCAGAAATCTGTAGTCACGACATCAACAATGATTCAGGTCAGCTAAATTCAAGGCAGAACAGGTGAGCCTTTCTAAACTGGTAGTCATACATTCTGACTGCAGTACAGCGATACCCACAACAGTCAGGAAAATGTAGGTGATATTTTAAATGTTCTTATAAAGCCACCTCCTGTCTCACTCACTGAAAAAAAAAAAAAAAAAACCCTCCAAACAAACCACAAAATAAAAATGGCAGGCTTTTCTAGTATTGTGTTATTCAATTTACTACATCTGTGGTTTTTGGTTTTTTTTTTTTTTTTTTTCTTTTTTTTTTGTTTTTTTTTGGCAAATCTTTTTGAGGCTGGTGAATACAGTTAGGCCAGAATTCACTAGATGGAAGGACTGAAGGGATAATAAATCTCTTCACAGTTCTAGTGCAATTTGGGAAACAGTCTAAGCAGAAGGTTGAGCTAGCTCAAATTCAATCAAATTCAGTTTAGGAGGTCCTACAAGGCCATAAACTGGCTCAATCTCAAGATACTTGTTCTGGCTTTTGGATGCTCAGTACTGCTTAAAAACTTTTCATAGCTTGGAAACAGCTCACCTCAGAGGTTTCTCTGAGGAGCTCATTCACTTGTATATATACGTTGTATGCATATGAAACTGCCTATGTTCAGCAAACAAACACCTACCAAGCAGAAAATGACCTATAATTATTACATCAATTTTAAGACTTTCTGAAAACATTTAAATTCAATTAATGCAACCATCACGCAATTTCAAGGCAAATCAACAAAATCCCCACACCAACACTACAGCTTCTGCTAGCTACAAGGCAACAGCTGTGAAAGTCCCGAGACGAGTTCTCTGGCTGCAGCTTGGCAGTTGCTATTTATGGGGTCTCAGGAAAGACACTTCCCTTCAGGAAGGTAATACTTATGACTGTGCTGCTGATGCCTTAAGTTTTAGCTTTCATGTTTTTCAGATTCTGTGCTGCCTAGGGATGTAGCTCAGCCTCGTACATCTCTGCATCGCTTGAAGAGACTGCCTTTGAAAGACTGTCCACAGAGGGGATGGCATGCCTCTCAGGCTTTGCAAGATACACCTTGGTAGCAACCAGGAATTTGTAGATTGATGAGTTCCTTTAAATACCCTCTTTCAATCTGCTTCTGGTCTTCCTCCATGCATTTAGCCTAACAACTATGAAATTCTCTTGTGAGATTTCCTGTTGTGAGGCCTGTTTCCATACCTTATACTTTGGTATAAACAGTTGTAAGGTTTTATTTTCCTGCCCCTCAACAAGAAGTCTGGAGTTATACAAAAAAGAGACCAAAGTGAGCCATTTCTGCTAAAATTACAGACCTTCACAAACTGGCGTAACTAGGTCAACTTTTCATACACATTCTGATTTCCTATTTTGATACCTATCTTAGCATGATGATAAATAATCAGCAGTTATTAACCAAGCTCCTGGCTTATTCAAAGGAGAGCAATAAACTCCTCCAGAGGACAATTCAGCACCTTAAATCAGGCTTTTGCCAAACAATTGCTCTCTGGAGAAGCCATGTTCTCTCATATACTCTGAAGAAATTCTAGGGAGATTGGTGAGGTAATTTAGCCTGCTAAATTAGATACTAACAGTCATGCCATATTGATATCTTCTCCTAAGTCTGAATATAGTGCAACTCCACTTACATATTTCAAATGCGAGCAGGCTGTGTTGCTCATCTGCATTTAAACTGTTCTCCAAGGCAAATAAAACTGTACACACATTACCTTTACATGGACATCTTGTTAAACATAATGATTATCATTAGTATCTCTTATAATATTGGTACTTTTAAAATGGCTTATAGCTCCATAGTAATCTCATATATCATGTTTGGTGACATACTCAAACATTCAAATTTTCTTAGGACTGGGAAAAAAAATGTAAAGGACCAGAATAAATGTTCTTATTTAAAACTCATTTGACTGACTCAGAGCTACAGAATTAAAGACAAGAAAGGTTCTTCTTCAAAAATGAAAAAAATACAAGCTACAAGTTTCCTAAAGCAAAAAACTTTCTTTTCGGTCAAAATATAAATATCTAAATCTAAAGATAACATGTAACATCATATAAGACCCTGAACCTCAAAAGGGGTAGAGGAAAGAGAAAGAAAATCAGCTAACAACAGTGTAAGAAAGAAACAACTTGGTCAGTCAAGGGCACACAAACAATTAGCAAAAAAGAGTTGGGTAATTCAACTTAAAGTATTTTTTATTTACTGCCTGCAGCTTCTTGGTAAACTACAAATCCAAAATTTATCAACAAAAATATTTTTATTATAAAAGTTACTTCATAAGACATGTGACTCCAGGTTTGCACTTTCCCTGTGCCAGACAAGAACACTGGCAATAAAATGAAGTCACTTTCTAAGGCCTTACTCTGGCAACGTCAAAAACCATGAGAAAAGCGCAGGTGCAATTACCTCAGAAAATGAGTCTGTCTCTTTATCCTTGGTCATCTTTCTTTCTGCTGCAGCTGTATCATTATTCTAAAATGGTATGTCAGTTTTTCAATTTACATCCTGATCTTGGCCATAAAATGTTTCAAAGTCCACCTAAGGATGCATATGATTTATTTGCCTACTGTAATCTATGCCACATTAAATTAAGTAGTAATATAGTTCATTATATTTTTAAGACTAAATACTTCTTCATAGATTATTCTATTGGAAATAACAGGAATAATTGAATCCTTGACATAGACTCTGTAAGAAGCATGAATATGGGGGTTTTGCATCTATATTCTTTACACATAGAAAACTACAGAGAGAGACCTACTTTTACATTTACTTCTGTGTTGTACCGTGTGTGACACATGAGGTGTGATAGGACAAGGGTGAATAGTTTTAAACTAAAAGGAGGGAGGTTTAGTTTAGGTATTAGAAAGTTATTCTTCACTCTGTAGTGGGACAAAGAAACAAGCTCTGGATGCCCCATCCCTGGAATTGATCAGGCCAGGCTGGATGGGGCACCAGACAAACTGATCTAATTGGTGGCACCCCTGACCAGGGAACTAAATGATCCTTAAGGCTGCATCCAATCCAAACCATTCGACCAGGGAACTAAATGATCCTTAAGGCTGCATCCAATCCAAACCATTCTACAATGACTCTATAATGTAACCATCCAAGGAGAGCTGTTACCTTCCCAAATTTTAAAAGAGAAAAAAAAATTAATAAAATAGTCAGAAAGAGATCAATTCTGCATTGATTACGCACTATAATCATGTAAGGCTTTATTTTTATTCAAAGATAAATTAATTATTCTGAAGTTTTTCAGTAGTTTACCTTTTCTTCTTCAATGCTGCAATACCATAACTGTCAATTAATGATCAAGAAAAAATATCTAAAACAACAAAAATACAGAAATAGGGTCCTCTGAATACAACCTCAAAGTGTTTTACAATACAATGAATCGGTTATCGGCATAATCTTACTTATTATTCAGTTCTGTTTGCATCAATCACTATTTTGCTATCTAGCTGACTTCAGCTGGGATATATTGGGTTCTTCCCAGTGGCTGCTGTAAAAACTGTACATTTTTGTTGGTAAGGCTGAGAGAAAGATTAAGCACTGAATGCATGTAGAACAGAACAGCACTTCCTACCATGTCCAGTGATGACAATGTAACTGCAGACTTATGATTATGTTAATGGACTTCCACTTCCTCCTTTTGGAGATAAACAACTCTGTTTCTACTGTATTTAGAACTGAAATATTGTCACTGATTACTAGCAAGAGAGCCCCAATTATATTCTTAAACAGACTTGAGAGCTCTCTTACACTGTACTGAAGAGTTGCTGAAGAACAGATAAGAGCGACATGAAACAGGTGACAACACTGCCAGACATCTAACCAGCTCCGACGCACAGTGCAGCTGAAGAGAAGAGCACACAGATTCAATGTCAAGTGTCAAAGCAGACAGAAAGCAGGAGATCTTATTTAAATGTTCAAGCCCACAAAATCACTGCAGCTTGGAACACCTCTGCATGTGCTGTGCTGCTGACACCCTTACCCTAATTAGACTGGCTACTTCAGGATGCCAGCAGCTGCATTCCTTCCTCTCCTATCTACAGTAAGAGTTTCTATTAATAGGAAGGCTTACATAGGCATTACAGAGATAAAACATTTTGCAAATCCATACTCAGTACTCTGTGTCTTTGTAAGACCCCAAGAAGTACTTGTATAACCAAAACCACAGCAATCAACAATTGCTACATTTATGGCAATATATATAGCCACGATCACATGTCCCACAACAGAGGAAGCAGGAACTCCTGCATTTGAAAAATAGTACAAAAGAACATCTGAAAAACGCACAGGATTATATTATAGAGGAGATAAAAAGACTATGTCTTAACTAGTGCTCTGTCAAATAAGAGGGTTGAATGAGCAAGAATAAGGTAAAATAAAAATTTTTCAAGATTTAAGAAGAGAAAACACTTTAAAGTGGTTAACATGTTGACTAAAGACAAAATATTACCGGATAAATGCTACAATCATGTGAGCGAGACTTTTTTGAGATCTACTTAGAGAGGAAAAGCTCTACAAGTCCACAAAAAAAACATAGAAAATACTGACTAGGGAACAGTATTGTAGGAAAAGATACAAGAAAAAAAAATATACTGAATGTGGAACAAGTTACAAAACCAGTACTAGATGCAAGGGATCGTACGTGGAGAGGCGGTGCTGGCAGTTTTAGGGGGGCAGTTAACTTTCTGATGCATTGATAAACACAGAATACTGTAAATATGCTGCTAATCTGTATGGCTGAATTAGTGTGATAAGAAGAATGCAGAATAGTAAAGAGTTATTCTGTAATGCAAGAGTAATAATCATGATCAAAATTAGAATGGTCTAATGTACACTAGAAAAAAAAAATACTACTGAAAGAGTATAGTAATTTTTTATACGTACATAAGGAGAGCTAATGAAAACAAGGGAAAGTAGTTACTGTCAGCACGCGAAGAAATGGCCCTTGAAGTATGAAAAGAAAAACAAGCCTAAATAAATGCAAGCACATTTAGTGAGGCTAACTGGGTCGTTCTGCTGAAAGAAAGGCAACCAGGTCACCACCTTGGAAAGTGTTCACAAAAGACCTGGAGAGAGGCAGAGGGGTAGCCTAATGAGTATTCTGTAGAAAGCTATAAATAACTTCAAAGCCATTGGAACTAAGTCATTGAACAAGACCTTCCTTCAAACCCTATCATCCACAAATGCAAGTATTGAATTATGGAGGGTGCAACTGTTAAGAGAAAAAGGGCTCTTCTAGACACGTGAAGTTGTTGGAAACAGGGGAAAACAAAACATGGAAAATAACAAAAGACAGTGTATTATGGAAGGTCATTCCTGTTTCTACGGGAGTACAGCAGTATGACAAAATGACACACAGTAACATCAATCATGCAACTGTTTTCCTTAATGTGAAATGAAGTAACAAGCTCTTTCTAGAAATAAATGTAAATAATCATGTTGATTCTTTTAATTGAATTATAGTAATTTTCACAGCCAAATGTCTGTGTGTTTCAAGTGAATAAGGCATTGGTTAGGAGGTTAGCTGGACTCTTCACCTGGCCATAATTAATTTTCTGACACTGGTCATAGTTTGACTAGGAATTTCAGGATCAGAGTTCAATCCAGGAGGCAGGTGACTAAAGAAGAAAACACATTTTTAAGTACCTTTGAGGATCTAGTCCCTCCTCCAGCTCTTTTTGCTCCAACTAAAATTAACAATGAGGAAAATGGTGTCATGGACCTATAGGCACTAGGACATCACCTCATGTTGACTTGTATACACGTTTTGGGGAAACAGACACTCTGCACAGTTATATATCTTGTCTTTCAGCTTTTTACACAGTATCAAATATCATATGGGAGGTTCCACGCATCCTGTGCCATAATACTTGTTTTCATGAAAAAAAAAAAATCAAGAACTCTAAACCCGTAACAAAGAAATTGTGAACTCCACCAAGAAATTTAAGCTATGTAGGAACGATAAAAAAGAACTTCAAGACCGCTTACAAAAGGGAAAAAAAAAAAAAAAAAAAAGCCCCACATATTTTTTGTACCTGTCATACAGACAAATAGCAACAACAAAAGCCTAACTCTCTGTAGTTTAAATAACTTAAAAACAAGGAATGGAAATAACCTTATAAAAACTGCTGAGGCATTCAAGGCAATGTTATAGCTAAAGATTATTTCACGTTTTTCTTAGTTACATTTACCAACAGTCACAAACTTACATCTCAAAATCTGAAACAAATCAGTTTGCCAATCAAGGCAAGTGGTTTTAGAGTGGATTTATAAGGTAGAAGTGCATGAAATTACTGCACTGACAGAGCATGAATCACAAAGAAACTGCATCTCTCTGGATGGTTATTACAGAATGTGCTGTCATTGCTATTTGAGTCTCACTTAGCAAACTTACAGTGTAGTTACCACTTCAGCAGTGGAAAGAATATAACCTCCTGGGTTTTTGTTTGTTTGTTTTTAATTACTTTCACAGTCCATGCACTCCAAACATTTTCTATAACACTAAGTCAGATCATAGAAAGATAATCACTTTTATAGACAACTTGAAACTAAAGGTTTACATCACATCCAGCCTCTAAAATTTCAGTCCATTTCCTTGAGATGGCCTGAAAACATCTTAGAAGCGCAACTAGAAATGTAAGTAATTGCTGCACACATAATATTAGCAGTAATTTTCTTTTCTTTTTATTATTTTTTTTTCTCAAGTATTGATTTAACTTTTCAATAGGAACTTTTCAAGCCACAATTAAAACTTCTTTGGGAAGCCAATTTGATATATAGCAAAGAGCACTACAGAATTACCTGGCAAAATTCATGTATACTAAAGTAAGTATTTTTATAGCCCTTAAGTATCAGAAGTTGAAAAGTAATTTTTTAAAACTCTCTTTGCAATGTCAAGTGATAACGTTGGAATTTGCTTTTAGAAGTCCCATTTGAATAGTTTTACCAATCTCAGAATTGTAATCTAGGCGTTCTTACTACTCCTGTTCACCTCTCAGAGCTCCTCTGTTAGTTACAAAATATCAGAAACTGCTTAATATTTTGAAAATCCTCCGACTTGGTGGGACAGAAATCCAACGCAAAGCAACACAAACAATTAAAAAAAAATCCCCAACCCTAACTGTGATAAACATTCATCTATGAATCCTTGAATAATAAAACAAGAACAAGGAAATAACAAGGATACTTGGTATAGAAAAAAAAAAAAAGTGTGAAGTACAAAGGAGATGTTCTGGGTGAAAACTGTATTGTTTCCTCTTGCATTTGGAATAAAGCTGACAGAGAGACATTTCTAGAATTCTATGCTTACAACAAGGTTCTAGTCAAAAATGCGGAGTTAATTTTAACTTTTTTATCCATTTGTGTCAGAATATAACTGTGGCATGGCTTTTATTCTTTATAAATTGTTATTCATTTTGATATTTATTTATATGTATTACCTTTTTTTACTCCACAGAGTAATAAATCAATGTGTTTTCTTATTTTTCTAATCAAAAAAGAATATTTTCTATTTAGTCATCAAGATTTCAGTTGAATATAAATGTTTTATTGGTTTTCAGAATTATAGTAAATTACTTGCATAAGGGTTTTATTTGTTTTGTTTTCTTTGTTGATTATTAGTCTAACTTGATGTCAACGACACTAAATCTAGGTACCAGTTTTCAAGGATTCATCAAAGAAAGGGAAGGGCACCAAGGAATTCATCATGTTGGCAAGCTCAGCATATTTCAGTTCTGCAGGAAACAAATAAAAATTAATGTCACCTTAAATTTGTTGGGAGTCAGTTGCGTTTGTAACTGCAAATCTCGCATAAACCCAGCTGGCAATTATGCCCCACTCAGCCCCTCGCTCCCCCTGCTCACTGGGATAGGGGAGAGAATCCAAGGATAAAAGGGAGAAAACGCATACATTGAAATAAGAATAGTTTAATAGCTGAAAGAACGATAACAGTAATAGTACATGGTGCTGATAGTAAATGATGATAAAAATTCAAATTAAAAGGAAATTTTCAGGGGAAAAAAAAAAAAAAAAAAGGATATAAACCCCAAGTTAGACACAAAATATAAATGGAAGACAACTGTATACCACCAATTGACCAATGCAGGATATGCCATATAGCATGGACTCTCCCAGTTGTGGGTCAGCTGTCCCAGCTGTGTCCCCATTCCAACTCCATGTGCATCCCCAGTCTTCTGGCTGGTGGCATGGGGTAATCAGAAAAGGCCTTGATTCTGTGTAAGCCCTGCTCAGCAATAACTAAAACATGCCTGAATTATCAACACTGTTTCCAGCACAATTCCAAAACACAGCCCCACACTAGCTACCAAGAAGAAAATTACCCCAGATGAAACCAACACAAGCTGGAAAATATACTTTTCCAAACTAAGTAAATTTATTTTCCCCTGTTTCCCTTTTACAACCATTGAAACTGCTCATACTATAACAAAAAATGATACCTTTTTATCTATGGTTAAAAGGTAAAAAATTTAATAAAACAACTGACTGGGCAGTGACTGACTTGAAGTATAAGAGAAATAGTCAATACAGCTGAATTCATGCATTTCTTTGGTATATCTAAGCCATTCACATATAATTCATTTGGAAACCTGACATTTGCACAAACCCATCAGATAACTGAATTCACAAACCAGACATAAAAAACCAACAGTTTTATAAAAAGCAATATTGCTGCTCCTACAAATCAAAAAGTAATTATTTGGCTCTCTATTCAATCACAGATATAGGAAAGAAATATAACTTTCTGAAATAAACAAACAAAAACCTGATTTATATTTTCTTTATATTTGAAGTACTATTTCAAATGAATGCTTTTTGTCTTTGTGGATCACAGACTTTGTTTGTTCCTCTCTTTAAGCTAAAAACACAGATTCCCAAGTGAGGACAGAAAAATGTCTTTCCTTCTCTCCCACTTCACTCCAGCTCCCTCCTACAGAAGCTTCCCACAAGCATACTAAATAGTAAAGCACTTCAAAAGTGCTACAAGAGCTGCCAGAACCGAAAGTACTACCACTTTAGAGGAATATGCACAAAAGAAGATTTCTATTGGGGCAGTGAAACAATAGTTAGCAGGAATTATAGCTCTGGTACAGTTTGTAGTGTACACTGGCTCTGCACGTTGCCTTACTTGCCCCACTGCCTGTTTCAAAGTAAAGAAAGATGCAGAACAAATATTGGTTCGTTACTTCCAAAAATAAACTATAGTTGCACAGAAGAAAGCAGATCAGAACAGAAAGTATAGCTTTCCCCCTGTGCAACAGCTATTTTTTGAAGAAGTCTTCTTCAGATTGATACGTTATCTCATACATGTGACTTTTTTTGAGGAGTGGATATGCCAATGTTGAATGGCTCAATCTAATCATTATGTTGTGTGAGATTCTCTGATTTGCCAAAACTGAGACATGTATGTGATTGTACTAATTACTTGAAAACAATAAAGAACACAACCACAATTTCTTTCTCCTTCTTTTAAAAGATCATTTTTGAAGAGATTTGGATGAATACTATAAATTTTAAAAGGAGATTTTCTGCCTTCTTTTTCCAACGTGATCAGCGTTCAAAACAACGATGAAAAGTTGCTCAAAAACTGCACATTATATCTTTGGTTTTGAGCAACTGATCTAGAGTACACAGGGATACCAAAGATAGGATGAATATATTTGCCTTAACTCCTAGCACTGAATGTGAGTAGAGAGCACTATTTCTTACATTCTGTATTTTTAATATGCATGAATATTTTAGTCTTTGTAGTGTCAGATGTCAGTGAGTCCACTCAATAGTCACTTAGTGAGGTGTAAAATATTATATCTAACTGTCAGAAAGACTTTAAGTTGGGGTTGAGAGATGAACTGTACCCTTTCTTTTCAGACTGCTAAATCTTATGGCCAAGCAAATAGCTCAGCTTACAGACATGCTCAGGAAAAACTAACAGAGCAAAGCATAAATTCCAGCTCTGTTAAAACATCAAGAAAAGGTATAGATACGTAAATTTCTAAGCTATCATGCAATGTATTAAGTGAATAAAGCATATTAATTTCTGAATTCAAAAGATCCTTTTACTCTAGTATGTGCTTTTTTTCTGATCAGCAACAAGCACAAGTATTTTTCCTCTTGATGCTTTAACCTCTTACCTTTTCTCTTCTGAGACATCATAGTTAGCAACTCCTTTGTACTAATTACACTATATTAATACAATATAACCTAATTCAAAGTAATATACTGAATAATGCGACTGCATAATTTAAAGTATTTCTAAATTAATTTCAACCTTCTAGTATTTAAAATATTTAATGTCATAACATTGAGTCTGGAACATTGTCAAAATGAGTTTCCAGTGATGTCACTAGTAGTGAAGCATGAAGCACTCCTAGGTATCTTGGTCTAAATTTTCTATTTCTGACTATAACTCTTCAGAAGAAAATTCAGTTGTGATTGATAATTTTCATTTACAAAACTGGAAAATGGGGAAAATGCTGCTCCAGTTCAGAGTAAGGAAAAAGGATAAGGAGATTTCAGTTTTCAAATTCAATCAGGAATTAACTTTGAATGATCTTTTCTCCTGCTGATAACAGAGATGACACCTTACAGGTATGTACATTGGATACAGGTACATACACTGGTGAGCAGGATTCACAGAGGACCTGGCTACATTTCAGAACTTGAACAATTCCTTACCTTTGACCCACTGAAGAACTCTACATACAGACCACCCCCAAGAAAGCAATGTTCAGGAGAAAACATGTACTGCAAGACTCCCCTTTTGGTTTTAAAAGCAGGAAGAATGTCCTTCCTTATTTTCAGCTCATGAAAAACACACTGAGGTTAGAATACTATGGATTACACATTTTAAATGCAGCACTTGACTGCATGTAACGATTTGAGAATGTTGTAAAAAGCATGTAGCAAGAAATGAATAAAAAGAAAGGCTCCTTAGCACTAATTATGTTCTAATTTTTAGAATGTAATTATAGCAAAAAAAGATTATAGTACTTATAATTACATATTTTTTACCCAGAACAAATTTAAACCCAATGCTGCTCCTAAAGTTTCCCATTATTTTCATTAATCTTTTCATATTCATTTCACACTTACACTTATCAGACAGAATTGCTGTCTAGCTGTGAGCAGTGTACACTTCAGACATCAGGGTTTTTTTCTCTGTTGAGCCAGTAATTCAAAAGTATCTAGCTAATTGTTCAATATTTTCACATGGGGTACAGGCCAGGGACTCTCCAGTCAAAAAATTCTGTAGATAATAAAGAATCCTACAAATGCTTAACCTCAACTTTGAATCTCTACAAGAGCAGGTTTTAAATCACTCCGCAAAAAAGAAGCAACTTTGTGCGTTACTATTTGCACAATAAAATTTCTGAAATGAAAAGCCAAAGTCCAACCTTCCTGCCCTTACCATCGGCAGAGGTTACAGATGTAGCTTATTGCTGCCACGCATTAATTGCTTTCCAAGAGGCTGGTCAAAATAACAAGGGCTGATAAACCTGGCACGGAAACAAGAGGCTCAGGGGAATCTTTGCAACGCACCAAGGACTGACTGTCACACATATGATGCTAATACGTAAAATATAGATCGTATCTCCATTTCCAGCTGACAGCAGTGTGCTGTGCAGCAGCTGGAGGGCAGGATCAGAGCTCTTCCTTCCAGCAGCAAAGAGGATGAAAGAAGATTATTTTGCAACATCCTAATTCTTTTGCATTTTAGTTTTTACCTTCAATATATTCAGAAATAGGCTACTGGAAAAAAACAGAAGGGGTTGCAATTACTCAATGTGGAACTCTGTAAAAGAATTTATTTGAGCATCATTTACCCAAAACCATGTCTAGCTCTCCTGCGGCAGCCTGCCACCGAGGGTAAGATTGCTTTACCAGACAAACCTTGGTGCAGTAATGGCATCAAGGAGTAAAAAGGGAAAACACTGCCAGGGAGACTGAAGTTGCAAGTATTCCTGCGACTGTAACTCAGACGAGGCTGGGAGTCCCAAAGCCCAGATGAGCTGGTATTTATATCCACTAAACAGCCCACAGCATCCACTGCTGATGACTGAACAGGCTTTAAACACATGATAACATAATATAGTGGCTCAGTTTACAAGCACTGAAGTACCAAAAGAGACCCAAACAAAACACAAAACAAACAAACTGAAAAAAAGGATAATCATCATCTGTTAGTATTCTGTTTCTCTCTCAATTCAATCCACTACATTTTAAACTAGTATGACGTGACTTTTTAAAATCAAAACAGAATTCACAGCAGGCAGTGCACAATTGAGAGAAGGAATTCTTCAGTCTAGAATCACTCCCAATGCCAATGGGACAATCTTGCACACGCTCTCTTGTTAAGAAAAAACTCTTGGCTAGACTCCATCCCTCTATTCAAACAAATATTTCAGTGGCTGCATTTTGTTCTGTTCATTTACTTTGAAATATTACATGCAGCATGTAGTTTTAGAGTTTCAGATAAAGCAATTCTGTCCTGTTCCTCAAAACTTTATGCTTGAGAAAGACCAAACTGTTTGACAGGCTTCATAAACTCCTATCTTTGAAACAATCAAGTGTTTTACATGCAGATACTCTACTAATGTTAGATTACTGTTTGCTTTTATATGCAATTATACTACTACTGCACCCCATTTACACGCGAAAAACTCAGTCCAGGCACCAATAAATAATATTACTATAGGCAGATCTAAAAGACATTTAAGGTGCTTATCAACTGTCAGCAGTAAAGTGATGTTGTCACAATTCTCCTGCTCTTTTCCAAGCCATGTTCTCTCCAAATGTCTCCACTAAACCAAATTGAATGTGTCCTGATTTAATTTCATCTGGGTTGCCCTCTATCAGTAACTCTACTGCCCTGCTCAGATTCTCTATTGATCTTAAGGCCTAGATACACAACTAATTTCACACCAGGAGATAAGTTGCAACGCTGGTTTGAGAGATCGTGTGTTCCAATCCTGACTAGAATAAAGTGCATGTGAGACGGCAGAGGAAAGTTTCCTACAGATTTGGAAGCTTTCAAATCTTTAGCAATTTGAAAAATAAAACTGACGTGGACTGATAAGGAACAAAGTCTTTCACACACGCAAACTGGACATGTCTAACCCTGAATGCCTTCTTGATCTAGGTGAGCAGGGGTGCCAGACATCTGTGAATGGAGGTAAGTAGAGAGCCAAAGTTAGCCATGCACTTTTCCATTTCATGTAGAGATGAAGAGTTGAATCACTTAACTAATAAAATTAAATCCAACTGTTCAAAGCGCTTTTATTTAATGAAAATGTACGATTAATGTTTAGAACTTCCTTTACCAAGGAATTTACAAATTAATGAAAAATATAATTTCATTTTTGGTTATAAAAGCATCAGGCCACAATCTAAAAATGAAAAAAAAAAATCGATCTATTTATTCTTACGAAACCAACATATAGGTTTTTTCAATGTAATTCATTAAACAATTCATTCAACATACATTTTGCTTTAGACATGTGGAAATTCTTTTCCAGGTTATGGAGTAAGAAAAAAAGCTAATAATCCTTTTTGACACATTTGTTAGTTACATTTATTTTCTCCCTTGCAAGAGAAGACCACAGACTTGTCTTGTTTAAACAGACAAATTTAAATTAATTGAAAGCAAAGTCCAAAACTTAAAAGACCGAGCTAGACTCAAGCACAGCTCTCTCAGTGAACTTTTTTTTACCAAAAAATCAATAGAGAGGTGCAGGGAACACAGCAACTGAGGAAGAGCAGTTGATGGGTCAGTCAATTAAACAATTACAGTGAGTGGCAGAGGAGGACAGAAGACACCTTTTCCATGCTTAAGCTCAGTGTAATGATGTCATGAAACACTGTCCCTACTAATGGGTTTTAAAATCACACAAAACCTGTGAGTCATCTTCCTCTCCAAAATTCCCTGAGTACACTTTCTATTGGAACTGTTAAAACAATGGACTGTCTTCTCCCACTTTGGAAAAACAACAGCCCCTGACAAAGACTGAGAGACCAAAATACGGGAGATGAGTTTAGTATGCACATTAGCAAAGCCCTGACATTTAATAGCATATGTGATGAGGCAAAGAGAATATTAAAGTATTGACCTTTCAGTTTAATTCTTCAGCATAATGACAGGATCTGGGCTTTATGATAAATTTCTAAATTATATCTCTACTGCTAACTTACTTCTTGCACATCTCTTTGTTTATTACTTATATGCTTAACTTTTTGCCCTGCTCACAAGTACAGCCACTTAATTATCATGAACAGTCTGAATTAACTGAAAATACAGACACAAACAGGTAAGTAGGTAGACAGGCAGTGGGCTTTTCTAGAGATTTACTGTTCAACCAACTACAATGTTAGGATACAACCTGAAAGAAGTAAATTACATCAGAACATACTAGAAACTTTTCATATTGCAGTAATTAAAAAACAGTCATGCAGATATGGCAAGAAAGAATAGATGCTGTAAGATAACAGCTTATTGTTTTTTGTTTTTTTTTTTTTTTTTCTATTTTCTACTTGTCACTTCCTATGAATTTAATTTGATGACAGCCACATAAAAAATATCTCTGCCTGTATGTGACAGAGAGTGTCCTTGCAATAGGGATGACACATCTGCAGTAATGGGGATGGTCCCAGCAATTTCAGGGAGATCTGAAATAGCTAGGAAAGGCCAATGCAAGTTTCGGGGAACTAAGGTTAGGAAAAAAGAGAGAAGCTTGCAGAATGCTTTGGATGACTGTGTCAGAAACCCACAGCAATTAATGGGCATTGAAAAGCAATGAATAATCTAAGGGGAGGCTCTGAAGGCATGGAGGACATCAGAGAGGGCATGCAATGGGGACCAGAGACAGCTGATGGGGAGATAACGACTCCAGAAAAAGTAAAGTAAGAGCCAAGAGATGGGGCTTTCAGGAGTCCATCAAGACCGAGGACCTCAATAAATAATTGAAATGGTATAGTACTTTACTGAGTCACAGCACATGTAAACCTGTACCACATCTTTGTAAAGAAGATTAGGCACATACTTCAGATGTGGGGAAATTACCACATAGGTGAGGTATATATACAATTAATACTATTATTTAAACTCCCAATTTGGAAATCAAAATTCTCTTGAGTTTTCAGCACAGCGTTCTCAACATCATAAACTGAAACCTTTGTTTGTTTTTTTTTTTTTTTTTTGGTGAAATTCTGTTGAGTTTCTCATCACAATTGATACACTGTCAAATAAAAAGTGTTGGCTTGGGTTTACATGTTCAGCCCCCTTCCTAAAATCAGTCTTCTCATCTTCATGGATGTCATACCTACTAACATTTTAGATACTTTCAAAGAACCCTTCCTGATGCTGCCAAGGAATAGAGAACGAACACATGCAAACTGCAATTTTCCCTTTGTAATCTCACATTCAAACAGTTTTAACAAACTCATCATTATACAAAAGGTCAAAAACAGCCCCTGGTGAAGGCTGTACCTGATGACTTGTCTCACTGTAATGTTAGTGCTCTATTCAATAGCACGACTCATTATCTATCATTGCTAGCTAATATTCACATTAATACACTCACACAAATGTCTTTTTTTTTAAATAATATGGAAGATTCTTAATGAGATGGATGAATAAGATGGAAAAGGATCTGCCTGTGGCATACATTCCTAAAATTTCATGTTTCATTGTCTTATTCTTAGCTGAAGTTAATAATGTAATATATTCTTACTTATATAAAATAACACAACAACCCCAAAATAGCTACACAATGTCACTGCATAATACACCTGTCATTGAAAAAAAAAATCAAATCCCCTCCTCCCATGAGTTCTACTTCACTAAAAAAAAGGCTAAAGTGTAAAATGAGTTCAAAATCCTAAAATATCAAACTTCACCGAGTCTGTGTTGCAACAGTATAAAGAAAAACAGGAGCTTGATAGAAAATTGCAGAGCCATATGGGCAATGTATATCACTGAAAATGTTACTGCTGTGATCAACTGCTCTCAAACTACAGCTTTTTGATATTTTTGTTCCAGAGCTAACTGGTGCAGCCTTTTTTCCCCCTTTAATTCATGATTATTGGAACTGATTCTAGTTAACACTAAAATTAGCAAGTGAAAATGAGAGAAAGTCCAGTTCATTTTATACTTCCATGGCTTTTTAGTATATACATCAGATAACAGCGGCAAGTTCCATCTCTCCTCCACTCACTTTTGTGTCGTTTTCTGAACGTGTACTAAGTACTACATCCTCTAAATGGATCATGCTAGATTGTAACTTAAACTTCAAGAGTTTCCACAGAAGTATACTACTTCTTTTAACAAGATTACTTGTAAATTCATAAAAAATTCCCACAGTTTGCTAATTTTATTCACAAGGGAAGCAAATAAGATGAATTTTATCAAGGACAATATGTGTCAACAGGATGCAGACTTTTTCATCATATGTTATTGCAATTTGCATTAACATCCTTTTTGACAAAAAAGCAAACTCTTGCTGTTCTGAAGGCCAGAGGTGAAATAACCTGTGGCTCAATCAACTAATACAATGAAGGATTTACAGACTGACACCTGAGAAAAGGGACCTTTACTGATGTAACTGACAGACTGATGGCAGATTTACTAGCTGTGCTGGAATAAAATAAATTTGACTACGGCTATGGGCAAATTAGGTTATGAAATACTGCCATGTCAAAGAATTTCTCAGGGAGGTCCCTGCTGTATAATGGCATGTCTCCTGAGAATGTTATATTCTCTACTGACCTATTCCTCATCCAGATGACGAAAGAGCCCAATTAGTATTCCTTATTCAAGTCCCATGACGCTGAAAAATATCTTGATTATCTCACATCAAACAACAGCAACTACAGAATTGCAATATTAAAAAAACAATTACTCTGGAACATGAAACATTACTTATGCAACATAAAGCTGTGTTACGTGAAAAAGGCGGTGTACTTGCATACTTGGGATGCCAAGATAAACACAGACACCTCAGTATCTGTATAATCTCCTTGAATTCCCATCTCTGCACATGGCAAAGCTGACCTTGAATACTGCTAATACTGACTAACTAAATCCAAATTTTTATAATCATCAAATCTAAAAACTTTTAAGGAAAAAAAATCCAGTGACATAAATCACATCAGTATCACAGAAATCTATGGCTTTATTTCAGCTAATGCCAGGTGGAAGTTAATTCTCTGGTTTCTGTCTAGAATATTAATAATCTGAAATGCCACTTCTGCAAAGCTTATGAATACATAATTTTATGAGAACTCCTTTGAAGTTAATGGAAGTTCATTTGAATTTATATACACATGAACAAAAGTATATAGAGAATCAGTATTTAAGTCCAGCAAAAGCCAATAATTATTAATGAAAGGAAACTGTAAGTCAGTATAGTAACACTTCATGGCCACCCTCATCATTTTTTATCAAACTTCATGTTAATTTCTTAATGAAAACAATTAATTCCCTGCTGTCCTTCTCTCTCAAGATCTAATTATCTGTAGCACTGACAACAATGCATGCGTTCAAGTACAAGTTCTCTAATGCTAAAACAGGTGCAACAAATCAAATATCTTTCTTCAGAAAGACACTTTTACAGGGATTAAGCATAATAACAAACCAAACATTTCCAGAAGATATAAAAACATGTATAAGATTCCTAAAGTAACTAAAAAGGAAATAAAAAATGGAGCCACCCAGACAACCCTGAATTACTGCACAGATTAATGTCCACTGTCACAGATTTCACTGCTGATAATAATGAAAAGATCAGATTTCAGTTTTGCAGATTTTGTCACTGAAGAGAAAGTTCATGATTGATTCTCTCTCATATCAAGCCTAAACCTTGTGTTCAGTACTCAAGACTTAATTCAGATGCCCTACCCTTTAATTGACTGCTAAGAAAGCTGGGTGTTTTAAATAATTTGTTAAGTGTTTCCCTGACTACAGTTGGATTTGAAGAAGATGCTATTTATTTTTCGGAAATGAGTCTTGCATAAAGTTAGCTCTACAAAGCTCTCACTTTGGCAAAGCAATTACTCATGAGCACGCGTATCTCACCTGCTCAGGATCTATCATCAAACAAAATTACAGAACAGTAATGGACAAGAAACGATGAAGACTTCTCTACATAATAAAAAATTCATTGTCAATTTAGTGCAGAAAATATTTTTGGTCAAGAATTGATACGGATACCCCATTTTGCAATTTACCCGCAATGTACAGTATCTGAAGTTTATATACATGATTTCACAGAATTCCTTAAGTGGGAATCCACAAGTCATAGAAGACAAATTAAGCACTGAATAAAATGCAGAGAGAAAAAGCCACCTCTGTACAGGCACCACCTATTAGAGGCACCAGTGAAACAGAATCACAGCCTGGGTTGAGAACACCTTTAAAATGTATACATCTCATTATGCAATCTGGGTCACAAAATCTGCACTGCCTTGGGTTCTTAATTCTTATTGAGACTTGAAGCTGAAAAAAAAAAATTCCTCTAATTTGTGGTTCAGATATAGGGAAGAAATTTCATTAATTGCAAGTTTAAAGTACTTAGCTGTTGGTCCGAGCTGGACAGTAGAACTCACAAAAGTCTAGTGATAAATCTCTAAATCATGTTTGTGAATCTAACCTCTTAATTAAAACTAAACTAAGATCTCATTTTAAAAAACCTAAACAGCTTTTTCAGTTTGTCTAAAGTTTCGACAGAACCAGAGCACAAAGCGCAAAAAAAACCCATATAAACTTCAATCACGGAGTTTTTTGTTTCACTGAAAGAGAGTTAAGTCACACTAATGATAGAGACTACACTTTCCCATCTGGCTGTATACTTTTAAATAAAGTTATATGAGACACCCTAAAGTCATGTCATTCTACTTACACACCCATGAAACTCAGGATCCTTCCTAAAATATTTTGTGCCAGAAATAAAAAAGAACTTCCTGCCTCTTTTTTATACTGTCGTTCACAAAATATACTATTTCTGACTTCATCTGATCATTTAATGTTTTCCTTGAAGATGCTCAGATTCTTAACTTCCTACATTTTCATGCTTAATTTATATCAAGTACTTCTGGGTAAACCAAATAACGCATTTTCTTTAACACAAATGTTCACACCTCACTTTTAGTGAGTACTTGACAAACTAGAAGGAGTTGATATCATATATACTTTCTAAGTTTTCATACTAACATTCTTTTTCTTATTCTTGAAAGTGTGTGTAAAGTTATAAAAAATCCAAACTGCTCAGGGCTTCATCCACTAGGATAAGTCTTAGGTCCACTCTGCTTCATCCTGTAAGAACAACATGTTCTGCCACAAATCTACATTTGATTTTTCTTACATACTGGTCCAATACAAGTCCAATTAATTTCTGAACCTTTGTTTAGTTTATGCTTTCCTACTGTTAACAATACAGTATGAACATGATCACCCACTAGAACTTCTGTTGTTTCACAACACCCTGGCTTCCTCTTTAATCTCTTCAAAAATCTGCTTCTTACACAAATAACTCAGCTGTCTGGAAAATGGCTGCCTGTAGTTTAGCTTTCTATTTGCCTCTTTGATAACATAAATTAATGGCAATGCTATTTACGTCGTATTTACAGTTTTAAATCATTAGTTCCAGTGTTGATCAGGATTTTTTACCCCCTGGGTTATATTATACTTTCCTCTAAGGTATTATTCCAGCAATTATATTAAATGAAAATGCATTTTCAATCAACATAGTCAAGTGTGATGGTAAAAGAACACTCTCATTTGTGAATTATATTTTCCATGGAAGACAAACGTGGAGTTATATGTTGCATGTTTGTGTATGTGGCTGAGAACGAAGAGGAAATCACAAGTCATACTCCTCCTAATTAAGTCATTTTTCTAGCTGACAACTGTCAAACCCATCCCAAAAATCCATGAATATTAAAGTGCTGTTCACTGGCACATTTGGCATTTTGAAGCTGGGCAAATAAAAGTCATGAAATATGAAAGGAGTGCCCCATGTCACTTTGTAGAAAATGTTGCCATTAAGATGATGTATGGGAAAATTCACACCTTCATCTTCTGGGAGTACTATACTATATTTTCTGTATTACTTTGCTTCAAAAGCATTACTAGTGGCTTACAGACTTCCACCTTTGGCAGAAAGAAATTTATGAAACATATTAAAGTCAAGATTTTAAATGCCTGTTAATATTGATATATATACTTACCTAAGCCAAGTGCATATTTTTATTTATAATGGAATTCTCTGCTGAGAGAGCATTCTAGAGCAGCTCTTTTTCATATTTTCTAACCATGACACTTAGTCGTTAAATTAGTTCTTAAAAAAATCTACTGGTTTTTTACAATTAAAATCCACCATAGAATACAACAGGAGGAGGGGACTTTTTTAATTTATAGTTCAGACTCTTCAAAACTTTATCTGTGTTTTGGTTCTCCCATTTTGGATGATCAAAATTCTCAGAGAATTCAATTTTCGTAACACAACATACTTGCTGGCCTCAATCTGCAAAGTATTTCAGAAATACTAGATTTCTCCCCCAATTTTAATAATATAAAAAATACATGTATTGAGTCTGCCTGGTTTATGTACCTAAGCAAATCACCTAATTTATACTAGGAATTAAATACAATAACAGGACCTGTAATATAGTTATCTGATCTATATACTAGCATGTAATTTGCTAACAATTTGGATGTCTGCTTTGTCACTCACACATTTAATACATTTTAAATCCCCGCCAAATTCCCACTCAGAAGTATGAAACGCATGTGCCTGGCCCTGAAAGCAGAAGCGCCCCACTTGGCAGTGCAGACCCCCTGCAGACCCAGCAGCTTGTGTGGACTAAATTTGCTCACTTAAACTTGAAATGCTAAGTAGGATTGACATTATTCCCTGGACTTCACACATGCTTGGAAGCACCCCGGAAAACAAGAACCCTTACAAGAGACCTCAGACCATCCCACCAAGGGCCCAAGAGCAGGCTTCAAAGTACCATCCCTAATCATTGTCACCATCTTTGTGCTACTGTTTGGTGTTCTTGGTCTGGATATCTTGGTCTGGATATCTTGGTCTGGATATCTTGGTCTGGATATCTTGGTCTGGATATCTTAATAATTAATTTATTCTCATACCCAAACTAAAGCTCTCATATAAAAGCTGAGCTGCAGTTCAAGAGCCATTCTAAAACATGTAAAGGAAAAACATATCTGATGAACAGGTCAAGAATAAATAGCCTTAAACTGCTGCAAGATGCATGGTTAAACCATGAGAAAAATCTAATTAAAGCTCTGGAGTAGACTACACACTGTTGCAAGCTATCAAATTTAACGTATTTAGACTCCTTTGAAAGAGAGGTTCCTAAACTGTGTGAGAAATTAAAGTTCTCTAATGTTCCTTTGTTTTCTTCCCTCAGAAAAACAGCATTCCCATGTTTCATACAACACTGTGTACTGTCCTCATTTAGTAAAAGGATTCACTGAAAGCCTATAAAACTGTAAAAGCTAAAATATTGAACAATTGTAAAAAGCCAGTATAAAATATTACAGATGCATAAAATCACTATACTCTCAATGCCTGTATTGTAATGTTTCATTTCATTTCATTTCTCTTTCTAGGTACAAATAAATTTGTTTTCCTGATTTTTCTTCTCAGAGGAAGGCATAGAATAATTTAAATCATGCTTCTCCATAGAAGGGTTTAACAGTTTATCTGGCAATGCTTAATTGGGTTTTCAGATTAAGAGAAAGTCTGCAAGTTATTATATGCAATATAAGTATCTGTTTACAGCACCTTATGTATAAATTATCACCTTGAAAAGAAAAATAAGTTTTTCACTTGTAACAGGTAGAAAAAAACACATGCTGTTTTGGAAAATATTCCAGAGAAACAAGCTTTGATTTCACACTGGTGACATGAAAAAAAAAAAAACCTCCTAAGTTAGCCAAATACTGAGAGTAAAGACTTTTACTGAAAGTAAAAAGGGAACTGAACATAGAGACACTGCACACAACAAACTTTTCAAACTCAGGTTCTACACTGACACAAAGAAATCAAAGAGCATCTATGCCTCAGCAGGTACTGGATTGCTAAATACTATGAATACTCTAACACCATATTTTCCCAGTTCATTTCAAAGATGAGATTCCTTATCACTTGCAATCCTCCTATAGACCCAAGCACTGAATTTCAGATGGCTGAATAAAGCTGGTAACTGTAGCACAAAAATTTTGGAAAGTTAATTCTCCATGCTACATGAGTACATCTTGGTAGTATCTTTGTCTGTCAGGTCACATCACCGGTGAATCCTTGTATAAACATAATCTGCAAGTCCCTGTGCAATTAATTGTTTAGCATGTATGGTAAGTTTAAAACCTTTCTGATTTGACATTGACGAAGAGGGCATTTTAAACATGTTTTGGGGAACATTTGCATCCCTAGACTGCTAAAAAGGACTGACTAACAAAAATATCATCTAATTGTGGAACTGATGGCATTCAACCAAGACTGAAGAACAGATAATATAACATTATCTATGTTTTTGTGCCCATATAAATATAAAATGTCACCCATAGACCATCTGAACATGTTCAATGCGTGCATAAGAGAATGATGTAGTTAGCACTTGAACCCATCTACCTCTTGACTCTAAAAGTTCAAAGAGACAGAAAGTAGTGATGGGTTTCAGAGTTTCTCCAGTCTTACCTGTAGGAATCAATTCACCTCTGTGGTTCCACTCTGTTCTGGAACTTTCTGAAGGAACTCATCTTCCTTCTGCACCACAATGTACTTTTACTCAAGTTTAATTCTGAGGCTGAATGGACAAGTATTCCTCTTCAGACACACACAAGACAAGCTAGTGTTTCACAGGAACTCCTGTTAGTCAATCTCAAATTACAACGATCCATTGTGAATGGCAATAGACATTGGCTGCATCAATTAGTATTTCCAGCTAATGGAATTCTTAAAATTTACTGGACATTCCTAATTGGTGCATCCTAGTACAGCATTAAGCATTCTCATGCATTCCTTCCTCAGGAAAATTCTATCCACCTGCTCAGCGACTTGAGCAGGCATCATTGAGGGGCCACAGTTGGACGGTCTCAGCAGTTCTTCACTACCTATATTTATCTCCCATACACATGATGTATTTCTTATGAGTGCCGATTACACTTCTTTTTTTTTTTTTTTCTTCTGGCTTTGGTTTAACTAATTAAACCAAACAGAAAGAGAACAATGAGCTTTTTGGGAAAGTAATATTGCTATTCAGTTTTCATTTTGCTTTAAAAAAGTATTTTTAGCATTTCAATTTAAACCTCAAGATCCTGGCATGTCTGAGAGCTATAAATCAGTACATCATTCCATCAATGATGATTTAATTAAGATAAAAAGCCAGCCAAGTATTTGTTTCTTTATGTAACAAATAGCCCCAGGAGTTTGTGATGACATCCTGTATGCTTCCAAAAATACAGAAGAATAGAAGAACTGCTTAAATATACAAGGAGTTTCACATGACATGGATCGGAATAAAGGACCATGAAGATACTTCTCTGAATGAAAACACTAATATTTAGCGATTGGTTTATCATATCTTCCTTTAATACCAGACTGATTTTAAGCTGACATATTCCAAAAGCACTAAGTTAGAGGCCTACTGTAAAGGAAGAGAGGAAAAACATCCCTTTTGCTGCAGTCTGTACAAATGACTCCTGCCCTTTTGGCTTGATAAAACGATCTGCAATAAATACTCCTCATGTTCCTATATCTTTAATAATTCACTTGGAAAAGGCAACAATAGCTGTAGGCACACTCTGTTATGATTAATGGCAAAAGCAGTGGCCTTTGTGTAACAAAGCCCTACTGGTTCTAGAAGTTTTCAAGGTCAAAATTTCATCTGGAAAAGTTCTACTTATGCTATACATACTTTAAATATGTCCAAATTTTCATGTGTATTATCTTATAGGAAGGATGATGTAAAAAGTATGTCATGAAACTTCAGATTAATACAACTCACAGGCACTTCAAGGAAAACTGCAGTGGGAAGGCAAAGCTCTTGTTACCCTCTCTCAATATGTGGCAGAAATACAATCCACAGCTCAGACAAGTTTTCCACATTATCTTTTTTTTTTTTTCCCCACACTAATGATCGCCACATAAGGCTGAAGCTAGATAAACTACTTTGAGCATAGGTCTGTTCAGAAAATGAAATACTAATAAAATAATCATGCTGTGAAACTTTAGATGTCATTATAAAGAAAGACTTATTTTTCAGGCTGCCTTAACAAATAGCTGTAACAGAAGAGAATGACAGCTTTTGATGCAAAAGTTTTGCTCTTAGCCTTTATAAAACCTGAGAGATTTATCACTTAGAAATAGCTATCACTTACACCCTGAAACATTCATCACGCAGTATGAAAAATAATTATCACTGAACTTTTTGCTATAAATATATGTTCCCAGTGGTTTATATTCCCATATTATTTTTAATAGCTATGGCCATACATTAAAACTATTTACTACACTTAATAGGATGTTTTCACAAACTTAAAGGGAACAATAAAATTTAATACAATATTACATCTTTCACAGAGAGCATATGCTAAAATACTTCACAAAAATTAAAGTTTATAGCAGTAGTAAAAGGAATATAAAGAAATGTAGAAGATTATGTAACAAATAAATCCCCTTCTTTTATATTGTAAGATGGTGAAGAAAATTATGACTACACATAAATAGCTAAGATTAAGCTTAGAACAAAAACTGTTCAAAATAAAAGCTACAAGCAGACTCCATCAGAAGTGATGGAAAAGATTCATAAGTAAGGAAATGGCATAGAAAATCACTAAAATAGTGACGATTCTTATTTCCAAGGAATGTAATAACAGGTTTTCTCTTAGTCCCGGATTCCTACAATAACCCAATTTTATGAAAAAAACACCTTTCTAAAACTTACTTTGCTAAACAAATTTATAATTTCTTGACATTTCTTTAAAAAAACAAACAAAAACAAAACCCCACCCAAACAACAACAAAAAAAAAACCCAAAACAAAACAACAAACACACAAAAACCACCAAACCAAACCAACAAAAAAACAAAAAAACCAACCCCCATTTACAAAACTGTGATCTCTGGAAACCAAAAAGCTTTAAACTCTATGTCTGAACATGGTTTAGAAGAGAACACATTATTTTCACAATCCCAGGAAACTGTGAGGAAAAGATCCTCAGTACAACTAAGTTATATACAGCAAAAAACATCCCAAAATTTAAGTAATTTAGATATAAAAGAGGACTTACAACTGCATTTGGGAAAACTAAATTCTTTGGGAAAATTTTCCTGACGTTTTGAGCAGTATAATACACAAACGGCCTCAGAACAGGAGGGGGTGAACAGGAAATGGGGCAGAGGCAGGACTCCACGTCCCAGTTGTCAATACGCTACAGTACCTGGTATTTATGCATGTACAGTTTAAGGATGATAATTTGCACAAATTCATCTTCGCCTATTTAATTTAGGCTAACTGACATGCAGCAGCAAGGAATTTGTGTTCTTCCAATGATAAACTATTGCTGTGTTTTGCTCACAGTACTGGTACAGGTCCAGATGACAGAGAAACTAGTACAGCACCCTTGCTTGTCGGCAGAACTGGTGGGTTGCAGTCTTTAGCGCTGTTGATGCCTCTGCTAGAAGAGCCTAATGCAATTCCCAGTGCCCATGAGAACTCAGTTTGCAAGAGTTAACGTAAAACTAACAAAACCAATAAAATAGATTTATAACAGAGAGGAACAATAGAAACAACCAGCAAACCACCACCATAAAAATCACATACAACACTGTAAAAAGGTATCTTTAGTCAACTGTAGCCAGACACTTACTTAAACAACTTAGATCAACAGGGTCTGGACAGAAAAGAAGAAAAAAAATTACATTTCAATCATCCAAGAGCAAGATAGAATTGAAGTAAAAAATCATAAAAGAAAAACTGAGCTTGGATTCTTATAGTAAGATTAGCTTTAAACTTAACATTTCAGTCAAAATGAAGACTCGCCAAATCATCACATTTAGAGGCAGAAAAAAAAAAGAATGGAATAAATGCACATTTTATAGCAGCAAAAATAACCTCCAGCTAGCAGAACCAAGCCTGGCTCATGACCTGGTCTATTAAATCAGTACATCATTTTGGATTAGTACCAAAAAAATTGAAAGATACAGTCCTTGTCTTACAGTTGAGTGTTATAAAATAAATTGTAAAGCAGCTCATAATGACAAGGTGCAATGTAAAGGTCTACAAGTGAAATAAAAATGGACAAGTAACAGTTGACTACGACGGCTTAAAAGAAACAAGATGTTTAAAAGTGTTCAAAGGTGTCCATAAGACATACTGCAAGACAAGAGGATGTAAAATGTTCCAAAGCACATAACCAATTTAATCACATTTCAAGTATATTTCTGCACATTAAAACTATATATACTGTGGGCAAGATTTAGTTAGATTTAAAATACCAAATGTACCATGGCACAGGTATGGTATATACTCTGTAGTACAACTACTGAGCACACTATGTCCATATAGACTGTTTATAACTCAACTGCCACAAAATTTTACTCTCCTATTGACTTTGATTAGAACAAAAAAAGCACATGAGCTCTCTGGCTGTACTTTTTGATACCTGTTGGATTTATGTATACAAATGCAACCTAAGAAAGATCTATGAATGTTAAATTTGCTTTCATGGATTGAAGGATGGAGGCTCCTAGTCCCCAAAGACCAGAACACTCATTCAGTAATGTTTCTATTTGTTCATAGAAAGTATTTAATGTGACCTTCAACAGGCCAGTGACTAAGATACCACATTATGCATGTTCCTCATTTTTAAGTCTAAACACAAAAGTCAGCTGAATTAATAACTTCTGTATAAGAAAAAAACCAGCAATGTTCAAATTATTAATTTTCCAGTGTATATCCTCACATATATCAGCTGGAGCCTTCAGAGCTTTGTAAAAATAGTTCCAGTTTGTTTCGCTATATAAATCTCAAAAAAAATTGGTACTTTCTTGTGTCAGCGAAGGGAGTCGTAAAACTGACACTGTGTAAACTGCCCTCTTTCTACCTAAAACCTGCTGTGTGTGGAATGATGGGCAGGGACAGAGCGGCTGTACACATAGGAGCTGTGCAGTAAGACTGCATATTTCTGTCAGATTCAAGAAGCACAGGGGAAGATGGGGCACTGAACTTGATGATACATTTTTATTACAGATTTTTCCAAGTAATTTACTAAGCGTTACACTGAGTCCATGTCCTCCAATACCCTAGTGGTGACCACTGCGAAAAACAGAACCTTCAAACTGGTTTCACTGGCATAAAGAGATGTAGATGATCATGAGCCCAAGTTCTATTTCTCACCCCCATGTATGTTGATGAGCAGGGCCTGTTAGAAATATCTCAATATATGCATACAAAGGAAGACAAACTGAAATTTACTCAAGAGAAATGCATGAAGATCACTTCAAGTTCTGTAATAAATTTTACAGTGGCAAAGATCCACTGCTAACTGTTAACTAGCTGCTGTTAGCTTGGATGCTCCATTTCTGCCTGACACGTTTCTGCTTGTCCCAGCACCAAGTGACACCCAGGAAATTAATTAGATCAAGTTCCTCTCTTCCTATCCAGGACAACTGGTGATAATGCTGATAACCTTCTGTTATCAGGAACCTGCACTTCAGCAATGGGGAAACACATGTTCATTATTGAAAATGCTTCTGTGGCCAGAGCAGAATGCAGAGGCAGGGAGGGCAGTCATTTCTTCTTTGGTATTAGGTCCCCCACTGTCTTAATTATGTCAGTGGCCGGACAGAACTGATAATGTACTGTTTTGTTTTCTAGATTCTGTTTTTCTCCTCCATTTTCTTTGCTCAAGACACAAAAGCATTCAAGGTTTTAATGCTTCTTTTTACATTAAGTAGGTTTTTTTAACCTCTACTAGGAGAAATATGGGCAGATGGAAGTGTAAGAGGGAAGTCTACAACTCCATAGAACTTTTTTAAAAAAAATTAAGTTAAAAACCAATCAAACAAAACCACACTAGTTAACTAATTTATATTTTTAAACAGTATAACATTCTATATAAAATGAATTTATTCACCTTTAAAAAACAACCTAGAGGACTAAATAGCATCTTGCAGATTCAAAATCTGAACATAGGAAAACAGAAATCCCCACAGACAAAAGTTGGAACTCAATCAAGAATTTCCTCTTGTAAATAAAGAAAAGACAACCCACAGCAGCAAAGACATTTGGAAAAGAATTTACAAAAAATAGTAAATTCACTTCCAGCGTGCCTTCTCATTAGAAGAATGAGAAAGAAAATGTGCATAAACTTTAGGTGAGTAAAAGAAAAAGAGCCTTCAGATAAAAGCTAAAAATTTGCAGAACAGACAAAAATACCCTGAGCACCCTTCTCCCAGAAAAGTTGTAATATGTCTGTATTACAGCATAATAACACCATCAGTAAAAATACTTTATAAAATAAAAGGAACACTACTGTTCATATCTCATGGGATATGAAGCTGTTAAGATAATTTGATAATCTATATTTAAAACACCTAGAAAAAAGGTTTTACCAGGTCAGTATTTCATTGGCATTTTAATTAAATAATTGGTCTAAATTCTAAACTGGGAAGTGAATTTATGATCTTATTTAAACAGAATAACTGAGGTCATCAAATGACTTTTAATGAAATAGTTAATTGATTTTTCTTTAATTCTTTAGGATGATTGATGGCCACACACTTAGTCTCTACATTTGTTAATTACCACCATGAGTCAATTCCATGCAGTGCACTTTAATATAACTGTATTAAGAACAAGAAATTCATAGTTTTGCTATACCATTTTGCATTACTCATGCATGCTTCGTGAGGCAGTTTATTTTTAACAATTTGGCAAGGTAGATCAATCATTTGCACAGAATGTAGTTTACAAAACTAACCTGAAGGTGAATTTGTAGTCCAATCATTTTTTCTAGTAAATCTTGCACCAATTGACTGAATAATCTTTCTTATGACTTCCTTATGTTCATTTTTTGAAAATTATGCAAGACAAGCTACCTTAAACTTCCTCTAACAGTTGGTGTAGAGATGGCAATTTTTTTCACATGTTCCCTAGCTTCATTTACAGAGTTCTGTAATCTCCTTACAACAGACCTTCTGTGATTATGCACTAAATAAAGACCTAAAGAAATGACAGCTTGTTTTCACACCTAAGTACTGCTATCTGTCCTTAGTCTGTTGACAGCATAATTCCTGTTACCACCAGCAGCACGTAAAGAAGTAGCGTAACTACTTCACCTTATCTCCACATAAGATTTAGATTTAAACCCTGGGTTGAGGTAAGCAATTATTGCATTTCATAACACAGTAGGAATAAAGAAATAAATAATCTCAGTTTTTTTCTTAACAAATTCTCTATTCATGAGAATATTGCCAGAAAAATATGAGCTTCCAATGAGCTTTTCTCAATGTATATCTAAACAATTTATTAGCAGTAGTCCTTCTTTCATTTACAGTGTTGATAAAAAAAACTCAAACCAAACCAAAAAACAACCCCAACAACAAAAACAAGTGACTCGGCCATGGCTGACTGGAGCAGCTATCTCAGCCTACCTCAGTAAAAAGATCATTTCATTACCTCATGACCATCAGGGAAGGCAGAAGATTATAATTTGTATTTCTAACATTAATACTAGAAAATTTGCAAAGGCTGTATGGAGAATCTAGAGTACAACATTTCTGGTAATGTGTTTTACCACTGTATACTCAAGAACCAAACAGAAATTACAAGATCCATTCTGTTATTTTACCTGTGATCAACGTGCCAAAGACAAATCTTGGACACCCATCATCACACAGGAAACACTGTGTATTCAGAAGAAATGTGACCGGCTAGGCCACAAATTAAAAAACCCAATTGTTTCAAAGTAGAGATAAATTTAGATCTGAAAAAACACAATGACGGGGACACAGTTAAAAAAACTCAAAAAAAAAAAAAACCAAAAAAACCCAAAACAAAACAAAACAAAAAAAAACCCAAACAAAAAAAACCAAAAAACAAACAAATGCACAAAACTCAAACCACAGACAAATGCACAGGAAGCTTATTTTCTACAGAGTTCATTTTGACCACAATTACTTTCTTATTGATTTCTTTGGTGTTTTTTGCTGAAAGGCAGAAAGTTTCATTTCTCGTATCAAGTGATTATTAACACTCTGATGAAGTCCAGTGTTTTACTTGAGTCTCCATGTGTTCAGAACTGGAACGCACATATCTAGTAAATTTTTTCAGTTTATCCACTGTGTTTGAGCAGAGGAATGGTTAGTTAGCACCTGTCTCTACTTTGGACTTCATCTGATATTAAGGTTTGCTAAACCAAGATGTTTGAATGAGATTGAGTTTTAAATCAGGCATTCCATCTGTAGCACATGTAATTCTAGGTTTTCTTTTATAAAAATAAACATCTTCTGTTGCTCCAGCATATCCAGGAAATCTTAAAATCAGGAAAAAGTTGATAAAAAGAATAGTTCTGTAAAGAAGAAATGCAAGAAAATTCAGGACTGCAAGAGATGCAAGCAGAAGATTTTCCTCCCTTTAAACTTTGACACAAGCATGAGTAAGTGAACAGATTTTTTGCTTCATGTGGGCAAGAAAGGGGAAGAAATGGAAACCTTGGAATTATTTGCTGGTGCAAACAAGCCTTCAGGAGCCAGAAGAGAAAGCACAGAGACCACTCAAAGATTCTATTTGAGAAGATCTTATAGGCCAAAGGAATGCGAGAAAAAGTTGAATAAAATGGAACAAGATTCAGTGTACTGGATTTAAAACTGTGACTTCACGAAAAGTTTTTGCTTCCATTTTAGAACATATTTCAGTAGTCTTCAAATATGACTGCTTATGAAGAGGGTGACCATTTTTCCTGCAAGTAGCACTTCTCAACAAGTGAAAACAGCCAGCCATTATGAAAATGTCTTCCGATACAAGTTTTATGCTTGCATTAGTGAAATAGATCCTATTTCCTTATTTTCTACGTTAGTAGTTTGCTAGCAGAGGAACTAATTGAAGACAGTGTCCTCTTACAATGATTTTCAGCATTACAATGTACTCCCTTACGCTCATTTAGCAAAACGTTTTATGTCCTTGCAAGGGACAGCAAACGCAGAATCCCCCATTTTTAAAACTCTTACAGGACACCTAAGTTTGGTGGTTAGCATGCACAGGATGACACAATCCTAACATTTACACAGTATGGAAAGCAAAATCTATTGCCTTTCTTTAATTTTTCTACCTTCCTATTTAAAATTATGAAACAAAGACAACAACGGAAGCAGTACCACAGCTTACGGGCAGAGGTTAGGAACTCATGCAGGGCACCACCGAGAAACCAGGAAAATACAATATGGGGTTCAGCACAGAAATGTCACAATCCTTCAGATTGTTGTGATTGTGTTATCTTCCTTCCAATTCTGTCTTTTTTTCCCCCCTCTATTTATCTTTGTGCTACACCTAAGCACTTACAGAAAAGCCTGATATCTACCACACAAGAAAACTTTTAACTACAAACTATGAATTGTAGGGTTTTTTCCTCCATTTACATTCCTGCTCAGCCAGAGGCAGCAATTAACCCTTACAAGCTGTTTTACAACATGGACCATGTCTTCTTATTTTGTATTATGCTGTCAGCACTTCACAAATTATCCTAATAGCCATGTTTATACTTCTTGCAATGTGCAATTCATACACCACGTTTTGACCCTTCCAGTACAAAATGTGACTCTAGGTATTTTCACTGCTATTTAAAAAATTGTATTCAATCTCAACAAAACAAAACTGGACAGATGGAATCCTGAGATAAAAATCCTTACAGTTAGATAACAATGAAAAATAGAAAATTATGAAGATGACTGCAGGCGAAATTTTAGGGAAATAATGCCTGGGAAGGATGAAAATGAATTAGTCTACATTGCCTCCAGAATTATATTTAAAAAGACACTGCTACACTCCAGGTTCTGATCCATTACCTAAATGCTCTGTAATTGGTATTTACTATTTTAAGTCAAAAAGCAACTTATTTGCGGTATATTGTGGGATGATCATTATACAACTTACCAGTAAAGATACTCCACATGAAAAATTCATACTTCTAGATTTTGGTGTCAAGATTATTTAGTGTTTTCTGCTAGTGAAACACCGTCCTTGACAAAAGGCTCTTGGCCTTAAGTAATTGCAAAATCAAATGCCATCTATTTCTGTCCAACGAAAGAAGAAAAAAAATACTAAGAAACTCCTCTTGCTAAATACCCCCTTGCACACCAACTATGGTTATGCTAATGGACCCTGTCTTCAGGTCATCTGTTCAAATTAAAGAAACTGCCTCACAGTAAGAAATCTGCATAGATTGCCGATTGTTCTAGTTCATTACCTGTTAGCAAATGTAAAGAGCCAAAGCCAATTCTGACATCTATGTGTAATGAATTCATTATAATGCCTGGCACACTTAGCTTTGGGAGAAAAAACAAAGGACAACAAAAAGGAACAATGCAGATTAGACTTTTATTAAGAACATTTGTTGAAAGGATACTTGCTGGAGTAAATTCTCAAAAGCTTATTTCAGCTTTTGAGACTTTTCTGAAGTATCTTTTTTTTAGTAGTTTATTACATAATTTGTTTCAGTTTTAAGATACACATATATAATATTTATAGCAACCTGGGTTAAATAAAACAATGTCTTATCATCAAGCCAACATGTATCTTTCCATTTAACAGACTATTCTAATATATGACTTCTGACTTGCCTGAATTTCAGGAAATGTGTCCATTACTTGAGCATCTCCACTACAATACAAAGACAAATGTTTAATATGAAGTTTTACAAAGAAATAAAAAGCATTAGTTAAAAACTTTCTTGGGGGATAATTTGTAGTGAAAAACTGGCAGTTTTTCTAACTTTTTTCAGTATTTAGTCTCCAGATGGAACATTTTTTAAATATTCAGAATTTTAATTATTCTATTTTCAGCAAACTAGTGTTTTTAAAATATAATCTCCAAAAAGCATATCAAATCGAAATGACAACAATCAGAAAAATAAACTTTGCCTGTCCTACATGTACATGTTCGTTTTTTCTATCAAGGCAATTTAATTGTCCATATATAAGTAGATGAATTCAATTCATAATAAGCTTCTAATATGGATCATCTACAAAGGCAGTATGGGTTAGAGCTTTGTTTGACATGATTAAACAGAAGCATACAAAATTACAGACTTAGCTTGAATTGGAAGCTTCAGTTACCTAAATATGTATATTTGATAAGGGACAGGGCTGAAAATAGCTGCCCAGCAAGTCTTGAGATGTGCTAGGAAAAACCTTTAGAAAACGAGATAGGCAATTAATTAACAGTCTTTCATGTCTTATGCAGAGTGGGAACTAATTGCAAATGGTTCCTTAAAAAATACAACGGAATGTTATTCAGTGCTTTTATTTATGACTCATTACAATTTGCAGGCAATGTCAAGGCACTTTTAGGGGAGCAGTGTTTTGTGATCCAACAGACGAATTTTTAAAGAAATCAAGAAAATTAATTAGATGGGATATTAGATCAGTGATGACAACTGCAAGGTTTTTAGGAGCCTCCACTTTTCAACACCTTGGCAGTGGTAAGTAGCCTCCTACTCCACTTTGTAGGCTATTTCTCCTTGAGAGCTAAGAGTTCCTGAACTGAAACACCACGTATGACCTATCATGAAGTATTAAAATCAACAGATCCTTGGTGCTTCCTGCACAAGATATTCTGAAATATCTTTGCCTGGAGCATCCCAAGTATCTCAGCATTTGCATCAGGCTGATCGGCAACACACAACACCACTGTTCCATCTCTCCTCTCCATACCCTCTTGTGCAGGTAGCTTTTTTGATTTTTGTAGCATGGCCGTGCCTATGCTGCAGTATCAGAGTGCCTGTCCCCAAGGGGGCTGCTTGTCTCTTTGATACAGGAATCCCACATTGCTCAAAGAGCACCACGGGCAGTCAGACAAATCCTAATAAAAATCTGTCATGGTCACTGGAGTGCATCAACATGACAACCTCCCCCACCTCATGAAAATGTATAGGCAAAGGGTTGTTGATGCAGCTTTTCAAAAGGATTGAGCTGTTACTTGATTTCAGTCCTTCAGTTGTACCAATGAAAACATTTGGAAAAAAGGGAGGGAGATCTACGACTGCGCATCATTACCTAAACAGATTATTCTCAGTTTTTTGTTGGTTTTTTTTTTACAATAATGGTATCTCTTAGCTTGAAGCATACAGTAACAGATTTTTAGCCCCTTTAGCTCAACTTCTGACATAACTAAAGTAAAATACGAACAAACCTAATTGAACAAACCAGCATTACTGTCCTGTTACATACTATATATATCTTTTCACATAAAAGGAGAAAAGGCACACCTCTGTACACGTGCAGAGCCCACCAAAGTAAGGAAATATCAAATTTCACAGGTCTAAGATTAAAAAGTGGCCTGAAAGCTTTTTTGCATCTACTCCATGGTAGATTTTAAAATCCTCTGGCTCAACTTGTGGTGCAAGACCCTGAGCTTAACGTCTGTCTATTGCCCTGAGATGACTGCAAATGTTCTCTACTTTAGGAATGCAAGTGACAATCTGTTAGTGAAATAAATTAAAAGTTATTGCTAAAAGGTAATAGCCTCCATATCAGGGAAAAAAAAAAAAAATAGTGCACATTTTTCCATTTCCTACAGCTGTATGAAACAGATATTTAATCAGGTGGTAAAAGGTTAACAAAATCCCTGCAGAAAAACTACAGTCACTGACTAATTGGTTTTCACTTTTGTTTAGCTGTATCATTTTGACCAGCTTTTATCCCCTGGTAAAGCCAAAACGACGCTGCTGTTCTTATCATTACACTTAATCAATCTTCCCTGCTTCTGAGGGGGAATCCTGTATACCTTCTCTTTTCAGCACATCCATCAGGCAGACAAAACAAAAGGTAAACCTGGCAAATACTGCTTGCTCCAGCTAAGCATTAATCTTAATAGCTAGCTGTAATTAGGAGAAAGATGTATAAACTGACAAAAAGCAATAAATAACTTGAAACCAGAAATGTGGTAAGATTTAAACTCAAAGACTGCACTTGGGTTTAATCTAGCTTAGTCACTTTGCTGGTATTCCTCCATGCAGTAATATTTAAGTCAAAAATAATTCTAGAACAATTAATATAGAGAGCTTTAATGTTTTGCATCACCAGTTACTGAGAAGTCAGTTCAGGATTTCAAATGCTGCACAGCATGGTGGCCCTGCTCATTCAGTAAGCCATCTCTCAATCTTTAAGACCTAACACCTAAAATGCCTTTCTGGGGATCCTGCTGACCTGCTGCTCTTTTTTCACCTTTCTCTCCCGTATCTTTGGTTATGTTAAGAACTTCCAGTACATTCAATATAGTTCCTGTGCATGAAGTATCTTATTCATTACCACTCCCAGAGTAAATGGACCATTACTTAAACAGCTTGAGAACTTCCCTTGGTATAAAATGCATCATATGAAGAACTGCACAGAGGCAAATCAAAACTCATCAGAACATTTACACACATCCCACAAGTAGAAATGTTTGTTAAAAGGTGACAGCATCACGAGAAACCAAGAAGCCTAAGACATTGCAAGGTTCAGCAAAAATCAAACTAGATTCCTTCAGAGAACTTTTTAAAATCAATGAAACACCAGTACAACAAAGTTTCTGCCTAAAAAAAAAAAAAAAAAAAAAAAAAAAAAAGGTGGCTCTGTAGTTATTCATGACTATCAAAAACTGCTGCCAAAAAACCCAGTAGTGTTCTGTGCCGTTTCCCAGATATAATGGAAATAGGCATTAATGCACTTTATTTTAGTCTATTCCTATTGATCAAGAAGAAGAAAGATAAAGCAATTTTCTCAGCCATGCACCAGTATCAGCACAAGCACCAAAAAGATTTACCAGTGTGACTGCTACTACGCTTTTGAATCGCTATATCCAGGTTCTCCTCAAATAGGAAGCAAAGGCTGACTTCATTCCAAAACATGGAAGTCCATTCCCTATCTGACAGATAACAAATAGCACTGGTAGCATATAAAGGCTTCCCAGATTTACCATGTTCTCTGCGTAATTCAAAAATCAATTTCCTGAAAACACACTGCCCTGAGACAAAGCATTTAATTGTTATCCATGTTTTAGAAACACCAGTGATGAAATTTTGTTGCCATCTAATGGAATCAAAACAGTGTAAGTAAAAAAAGAATTAGTCATTACATTTTAACGTTATTCTATTAAAATAAATTAACTTAAGGAAAACCCAGTTAAAATATGTAAGGTCACAGTTAGTAGAAAAAAAAATCCCTTCTTTTGACAGTATGATGTGGGTTAGTTCCAAATATTATTCAGGCTTTAGAGCTTTAAAACAAATCTCTCTTATACACTCCCCAGACTCTTTCAGACAGTTATGAATACAGTTCACGTAAAAGTTCCCAACTTTCAAGTCTTCAGACTTAACTGACCTCAATAGTTTAAGCAATTCTATTCCCTACATAAAGCCTTCCTAACAAATTCACGAATAAATACCTTAACCATCATTACCACAAAGTAACAAGGAACATACAGCATTTTTGTTGTTTGTCTTCCTAGGAGAAACGTCAGCACAGTAAGAATTACAAAGTAAACAAAGTACACAGTTAAAAAAAAAAAAAAAAAAAAAAAAAAAAAAAAAAAAAAAAAACCAACAACTACCTAATACAGCTTCTTTATTGATTTTTAAATAAATGTAATATAAAGAGAATGTCAACAAAATAATTCAGATACTGCTTAAGTGATGAAAAAACAGGAGAGCAGAATTAAATGCTGTCAGCTGTGGCATACTCCAACAATTGAACCACAATTTACATTTATTCTTTAAAATAACTCAGGTAATGAAATCAAAGCACAACAGAAATGGTTCATTTTCTTCAGGTAGCACAGTAAAAATGTCAAATGCAATGGCTGTCATAAAAAGGTAGGAATACAGTATCATCACAGATTCATTTAGTCTGGAAAAGACCTCCAAGATCATTGAGTCCAACCCTTAAATAATCACCACCCTGTCAACTAGACCACAGCACTCTGTGCCATATCCATTCGTTTCCTGAATGCTTTCAGGGACAGTGACTCCACCACCTCCCTGGGCAGCCCATTCCAATGCTTAACAACCCCTTTCCACAAAGAAATTCTTCCTTACGTCCAGCCTGAACGTCTCCTGGCTCAGCTTCAGGCTATATCATCTCGTCCTGTTGCTGGTTGCTTGGGAGAAGAGGCCGACCCTCACCTAGTTCAGCCTCCTTTCAGACAGTTGTAGAGTGTTGATAAGGTCTCCCCTGAGCCTCCTCTTCTCCAGGCTAAACAACCCCAGCTCCCTCAGCTGCTCCTCATCGGACTTCTGCTCCAGACCCTTCATCAGCTCCGCTGCCCTCATCTATGAGAATATGTCATCTACCTCAACTAAAGTTGTAAGGGCAAATGGAAATGGCAAACTCCGCACACACAGAGCTGTGCCATGGGCACTCTATTTGTCCATGACATGGATGAGTACATTTTTCACACACCTAATGTCCAAAAGAAATTAGGAGTTGCTATTTACTGAACTCACAAACCTAACTTTACATCCAGAATTGAGTGTTTTTTCCTGTGATGGAGAACCTATTGCAATGAAGCAACGTTCTGAGAACCAAGGAAACGGATTAGCATAAATTACAGATCAAAAAGAAAGGTTACTAACATTTTTTGGTGATTTACTGCATTTATATTCAATGGTGTACACTTAGCAATGTCACCCCCAGCACAAGGAAAAAGCTTCCTCTGATGGGCAAATACAGTTTTTCAAGTGGAGCTAAGAGTGACCATATGCTTAGGGACAAGAAAAGCATCACAATTATCTTGAAAAGAACACCTATTACCTGCAGGCTGTACAAAAAACTCTCCTCATCCATTCTAAACTGTTGAAAAGTATTTTGTGACTTCCCATGAGACAGAACACTTCAGACACAGGAGGAGGGAGATACACTATTTGATCTTGCTTACGACTGCTGACAGCTACGGAAATTTTCTTGCCGCTTTCAGTACATAGAGTATCAGGCAGCACAGACCAATAAAGTCAGTAAAGAGTATTTTTTCACACAAAGACAACTAGAAACAGCTGTACAGGATGCAGAACTGCTTAATCATGGCCAAACTAAAAAGAGAAAAATAGCAAAAGCCCCATTACTTGGATCCTTATATGAAAAATAATCTCTAAAACAAAACAGAACTCAGAAAGTATTTCATATCAATAGAAAAGGCATGAAAACAAAAAATGTTAGCATATAATTAAGTTTAGTCAGCCCATATAATGACGCTGTTCTAGTATTAACATTTTAATATAAATTACTTTTCCTCCTGTCACTAATGAAATGAAAAGAACAAACTGGATGGTGCTGTCTACATATCGAAGCTACAGAAATTTAAACAGTAATCTCAATAACCTAAATGCAACATATGCTTTCCTGTACTAATAATTCTAATGTATGCTACATGGAATAAAAAAATACATACTGTAGCAATCAAAAATGATATTTTTAATTGGTTATGAAAAATACCACATGAAAATATGCTTTGGTGTACCTATTTTTCCCTAAGTAAAAGTATTTTTAACTAAGCTACTCCTTCCATGTTCCTTTTAAATATTTGTACTCAAGGATAGCAATACTTAAATATTCAAGCGATTAGTGTTAATAATAATGACTTAAAACTGGTGTTCTACATATAGAAAGAGAATATAGAGCTAATTAGTTTTGGCTATGTAATGCAGAAATTTTTTCCCAAAGGTGAAGAAAACAAAATAGGATTTAATCTAAACTGCAAACATGGTATTTCCAGCTCCAAGAGACACTAAAAACTTTTTGGTCAAATGAGTGTTGCTACTGCATTACTAAGAACATTCTAAAAAATCAGTTCCATCTTTTGTTTCAAGAAATAAGCTTATATATGCAACTGCATGGAAGACCAACACTTTCCTTTGTCTTTGACAGCAACAAATAAGAATCTGATGCCGAGGGTGGAAAACTTCTTGGGATAGGGATGTGATGCTGCTTTCCAATCTGAGGTTATTTGCTTACTGTAATGTCAAAGATGAACATCTTTCAGAGATACAAGAAAAGCTAATCCAGCCTTTTATATACAGACAAAAATGAATGAACAGCAACAATAAGCAGATGTTCCATTAGATAAACATCTGAATTCGTGGAAGATCTCTCTCCGTATCTATGTCTAAAGATGTTGTCTGAAGGTTAAAAGAAGTGCCGAGGATGACAAGACCAGAGGCAGTCAAAGAAAAAACTGTGGCAAAGCAAAGATGGAATTCATAGGGAAATGTTTTGCACCTGAAAAAAAATCCCATATTTATGATATTTATGATATTTATGAATTAACATCTATAAATTACAATAATGCATATGCACAGGTAGGTAGATATTCAGCAAAAAAATCCAAAATATTTGGAGATGGGATCCAATGATCATATTAAAAAAAAAAAAAAAAAATTCCATCAGTGTACAAGAATTTAGAATGTACATTCTCTATATTCAAAAAAAAAAAAAAAAATACACACTTGAGAAGCCAGAGACCGCTGTGCCTGTGTGATGAATGAGTAGATATTCCCTTTATAGCAAAGAATAATAATTAGAAGAGAATGAAGAGACTGAATATTCACCAGCACTGGGAAAGCACTGAATTGGAAAGAAAGATAAAAAATGTATCTAGAAAAGACATCAAATACGGAGAAATGATAAGCATGGGCAGGTGGTATCAAATCAAACTAACAGCCAAATAACAAGGCATAATTAGTTTGAATTACTTTTGTTTTTGCAGCAGGCAATGCTGAGCAGTCCTTTCAGAAAAGTAATTCCAGTAACACAAGCTCCATGCTTGAAGATTGAGATGAGAATGTGTGTGCTGTTATGATACCCAAGATATCAGGATATAACATAAATTTATGGGAAACAGATCATTGCCAGGACTAAAATTGGACAGTCTTTTCAGTATGGTACACAGAGGTGAAGATCATCAGAGAAGAGAGGAACAGCAGATATTCCATACCCCTGTACAGAGACACTGACTCAGAAATCAATTAACTGGATCACACAAGCATTTCTACCGAGGACACCTCTACAGAAAAGTCATGACGAGATATCCATCACAAATATAGTAAATTTGCCTCCCTAAAGTGTGTGCAGACCATACAACTACTGTGCTAATTTTAATTTGTTAGTAGAAGAGCAAGCTTTACAATTTACGATCTTGGCATTCCAATTTTTAAGACCTTTAGGAAAATGTGATGGATCCAAAACAAGCTCTTGAAAAAGCACTTGCTCCTCATGAAAGCAGACTCTGCAACCTGTTCTTGTTCAAAGGAATGCAATGATCAGCTCTAACCATTGCAGGAACCTTTGGACTGCCAATCTCAAAAAACATATATTCAGAACTTGACTTCATACATCATCAATTCTGATGACTGCAAATCGAGAAGATAATCAATCAATTAGTTGCTGAGGCATATAGACTATTTCTCAATGCAGCAATATGAAACTTCTTGTGGTATTTGTGAAAGTGAGTAAATAGGACCAGGATACCAGAATATTTCACTGATCTAAAGATCCATTTTCCATTTTCGAAATTCACATCCTTTTTAACACATCAAAAGTCAGTAAATGTCATCTACACATTTACTGAATATCACTTTGTTTTGAAAGCCTTTCCAAATTTCTGAGAAACTGACACATGAAAAGATGGAAAAAGGATCACACATTTAAAGCAACCCACCCAACAGGCATAACAATCAGAAACAACACGCTGCAATTACAGCAGCAAACTTGCTGCTCCTTTCAAGTGTCTAAGCCTTCAGCCAGGTCCTCAGTGCTTCAGGCTTATATTACCATTTCCAAAACAAAAGTGCTGATAACACACTCAGTTTTCAGCATAAAATACATCGATCTCCTCTGGAGGCAGAGTACATGGCATTGATCTGAGCACTTGTGATAGACAGCAAGTTGAGACTGATAAAAGGCATTGTTCTTAAATGCTCTTGACAGGACTAAGAAAGCAGATGCAAGGTGAAAGAAATTAGAAGGGATTGAGGGTTGGGGGTATATTTTGAAGTAGTTGGCTCAACAATTAGAAAACAATTTTGTACAGATTTCCTGATTCTTGCCTCATTCACTTGCTTCTGAGAGGGAAAAGCAAGCAAATACCTAGATATCCATTGGAACGTTTAAACTCAAACTCTGCATCACTGAACATTCTGTTTCCACTGGCTATCAAAAATCTGCTGCATTTAAATGTGAAAACAGATTATTTCCCCCAGCAGCCAGCTGGGGATGAGAGAGGTCATTGGATTTTTTTGCTATTGTGACATTATACATACTAAAGGTTTGGTCATACAAAATGGACTGTAAGAATCAGCTGCTTTTGCTTGAGCATCACAGACACTGCTCATTAGGTGTGGGTAAACCATTCGGCACTAGAGGAGAATTCCGCTCAGACGACGATGTACGGTGGTGGCAAACTGCACTGGAATAAGCAGAAAAAAATTCACCACTAAATGTAACTAAATACCCAGAACCAGAAAGTACTCAATACCCTGGGTATCATTCTTACACAAGTAGTCTAGATCACAGGAATGTTGAGCCAAAAAAATAGCATTTAACTGAGCACAGATCCAGCTTCTCAAGGGTCAAGATACCTTGTTTCTTTAGCACGCACCACCCTTCAGTCTGGAGAGCCTGAGTAGAGCTATGTGTTGTTTTTGGAGGAAGGAATCTAGCATGCACTGGATCAGAGAAATAAGTTAATTCGTCTAGAACAAAAAGATATTAAAAACTAAAAGAAAATGCTTGTTTGCTATTATTTTATCATTACAAAAAGAGTTGATTGAGATAGATCACCTTACATTCAACAGATCTACGCTCCTTATCTATTTTAAAATCACTGATTTCCAGTACACTCAAAAGTTTGAGAAAATTAGGAGAATATGATCTTTTTTTACTGACAGTGGAGATGAGAAAAGAGCAAGTTCAGCTGCCTGCTTTAGTCATAATTTTCTATTTTTAATAAATCAAGAAACCGTAATTTTTAAGTGGACGGCATTATTTGATTTTTCAGTTCACTGATTTGTCCCATTCAAAACTTTCCAAGATACTTGCAAGCTTTTATTCACTAAAGGCAGTACTGAAGCAAATCAATGTTATTGATGTTTGACAAGCCAGCAAAAAAAATTAATTCTCAATACACAGTAGATTATCTTAATACCAACATTCATCAGATCTCTCGAAAGACGTGATCTCAGTTTTAAAAACCTTCCAAGAAAACATCCTCATCTAAGTCCTCTAACAGTCAGCTGGAAGATGAAGTTAAAACGTATTGAAAAGAACAGGAAATGTTAAGACACCAGCTTAGGTTTTCCTTTTCTTCACAATGTTACCTGAAGATGTTTTTCATTTACATATTTATAGGAATGTGTGAGTGTTCTCAGTCTGCAAACTGAATAAAAAAAAAACCTTGGAAGTATGCATAAACTTGGAAGGCAACATGACATTCTATTTGTGCTTTACCTTTAAATTAAAGCACAACAATTAAAACTTACATTATGAGGGAATAAAGTCCATGTAATCAGAGGGCACAATCTTTAATGCAGGAACAGCTTGCTTCAAACTGCACAATAAACTTTTACCTCTATTTACCTCTTTACAGTACTTTAGCACTACGTTGCTTCCACTACACTATTTTCACAAAAAGATGTATTTAGAAACTTACCCAATGGCAAGATACTAATATTGAACTTATTTAGTTCATCAGAAAAGTCATCAAGAGTGCTTATGTGTTTAAAAACACACAAGTTCTTACAATGTGTTGTCCTGAGCTCTTACAGCACAGACACTACGTGAACAATTCTCACTGATTCTCACTAACCTTGATTAACAACACTGCTCATCTCTTGACGACCACATTCATATAATTCACTAAAAACAACAGAAGTAAAATATCTAAATGATAATTGTTTTTTTACAGATTGAAAACAACTCAAAGAACAGAGATGACATCCCCCATCTCACAGACATTTAGATCCCCACATTACAAGTCCTCTGAATCCCACCCAGATCACCACAGAATTTGTTGTCTATATGAGACAGCTGGGCCTTAACTGGAGAAGCGTAAAATGATGTGATGATGCATAAAGACCATCAGCGATGGTCCAACTGCAGCCAGAGAGCTGAGTGAGAAATTATGAGAGCAAGAGTCCTGCAGACACCAAGGTCAGTAAAGAAGGAGCTGGAGTAGTGCTCCAGGTATAGGAGCACTGATTCCCTCTCAGCCTGTGGCGAAGATCACAGTGAGGCAGCTGTGCCCTTGCAGCCCATGGAGGTCTGTGGCAGAACAGGTTTCCACCTACAGCCCACTGAGGAATCCAGGCCAGAGCAGAATACATCTGCTTTGCCCAAGGGAGGCTATGACTCCATGGTAAGCCTGTGCCTGAACAGGTTTCTGGCAAGGCCTGTGGTCCCATGGACAGAGGATCCCATACATGAGCCTGTGGAAGGGTTTATTTTAGTAATAAAGTAATTTCTCCAAGCTGAGTCTGGTTTCTCCATAACCGCAACTGGTGAGTGATCTCCCCCTGCCTTGTCTTGACATTTAGGTCTTTCATTGTATTTTCTCTCCCCTGTGCAGATGAGGAAGATGCAGCTGACAGAGCAGTTTGGCTGGGTCCCTTGTACTGTCAGGGACAGTACTGTCAGGGACAACCCACCACACTAAGCCAAACAATTTTTGGACTATTTCAACAGAAAGTACTCCCTTGGTGCACTGGCTGGAAGTGCTTGCTGATACTGCTTCTCAGACTTTAACTTCTGAATTCCTTCAGCTTCTCAGAACACCCCCTTTGGAAGCAACCAACTTCCCATTTCATTTAACTTGATACAAGAATGACTGACTTTTTATGTTATAGTCTACCAAGTGACTGGATTTTGATATTCTTAGTTTTGATAGAACTATTAATAAAGCCCCTTTGCACAGATGAGCTGAACCCAAAATAAACTTTAGGGATTACCAAAGTCTCAAATCCAATCTGGTAGATTTTGCCTTAAAACTTTTCAAAAAAGCAATGACCCAAGTAGCAAGGGAAATTTCTAAGCTTCAGCTACAGCTCTTATTTTGTCAGCAGCTGTGGTGAGATGATACTGAACAATACCAGATTGGATACTAGCCTTGGTAACCAATCTTTAAAAGCCAGGCAGGAAATCCAGATATACATAGATACTTTTTCTCTGTCCATTTCACATGTTTTGTTTAGTTACAATCAGATGAGCTGTATTCCAAAAGGCACTCCTTATTCATAGCCTAACACATCTTCGAGATTCTTTACACCTCTTTTACAGCTGATCAAGGGTTTAGATGCACCTGAAAGCACTACAGTTCATCTATATAATCCTAATGGGCAAATTTTGACTTTTGCTGTCATTTTGACTGTCCAAGATTCCGCTATTTCACCTGGTAGGTAAAGGCTGCAATATTGTGCAAAGGATCAAACAATATAATTGAAAAAAATAAACACTGATAACTTTTGGTAGGCACATCTGGAGCTACATACACCTGGTAAAGACCTTTAAAGTCTTTCAATGCATCTGAAAACATGCACATCAAGAAAGGCCATTGATTTACTCGTTCTTTTTCATTAAAGGGGAAATAGGCATTCTGGTCCTGCTACTCAGTTACTCATTTCAAACAGATGATAACGTGCTCAATATTTATGTATCATAAAACCAGCACTAAAATACTTATTTTTTTGTTTCATTTTTTTTCCAATAGTACTGTTTGAAGTTCTGTACAAGATATCAGCTAGAGACACATAACTACAAAACAACTGTATATCATATAAAAACATTTTTCTAGGAAGATAATGGACATATTTCCAAGCATAATACATTTGACTCAGTTTTCATATATACAGAAGTTATCAACAACAAAAACTGTTGTGGCAAAAAATTGCCATAAACTGAGTAAAAAGTTTTGTAGTCTTGATGGGTTTGATACTAAGAATATGCTGTATCCATTTACTTTATTAAAAAAAAATCACTGTGTTACATAGAGACACATTTTGCACTTGTGTTTTTGAGCTATTTTTAAATTAGGTTAGATTTGACAAGGGACTATTTGTGGTAATGTGGTAATTAAGATTTGAACAGATGTCAGCATTAATAAGGGATTCAAATGAGGTGTACGAGATAAATGTACTCTTTTAGCTGTGCTGGCACACCAGGCATCATTGAGAAGAGATGACAGCATGGATTCAGCAGTACTTTTTATAAGAGAGCTTCTGGAAAATTGTCCAGTAACTCAGGTTTTCTGATATTCATTCATTTTGCATCATCTTTAGGAATGTCTTGATTTTAAAATAAATTACTGTTCTATCAATATTTATGACATTAAAGAATTTGACTATAATTCCAACAGTCTTTCATAACAGAAATTATCTTTTGTGCTACTGCTCATCACCTTAAAAAATAATCTATACCTAGATTTCCTTATTCATTCTGTTACAATAGGTTCCGTAAGCACATAATGCTGTGAGCAAGACCTTTCAGAAATTACAAGTTAAATTCACAGACAGGTCCAAGATTTTAATTCAGTTCAAAGAAACCAGAAGAAACAAGAAACGTTGTGTATACTCAACTAGAATAAGAATTACATAAATTCTCCATTAGCTAATAAAGATGAACAAAGGTGAGCTGATTATTTGATTTGCAGTCCCTCATTTAACCTGCATCTGCACTGGTAAGTAAACTTGGTGAGACATCATTCCCTGCCCCCAAAACTAACTAATGGACCAGGTGCCAAACTCTCCAAACCCTCAAAATCAATACAGCCATTTCCAAACAAATCTGGCAGTGGTGACCAGCCATTCTAAGCCCTGAATCTTGCTGATGCACAGGTAGCTGACATAACCAACACAACATTGTGTGTGCCAGCACTCTAAGTCATGCCTTGGCCCTTTCTTTACATTAAGTCAGCAAATCCCTCTGTCTATTGACTGAAATATTGTAGATATCTTTCCTGTCTCGTATCAGAAGCTAATAAAATTTTTATTTATAAAAAATAAAAAATGAATTTATATAATTCCCAGTTGATTTCCCCATTGCTGATCCTTTTCCCAAGGTGACTTCAATGGAGTTTGGATTAAGAGAAGAAACAGTATAAGAAGCAGTCCTGAAAGGAAAGATTGTTTGGTTGTTTTTAAAAATCTATTACGGAAATACTGTCTTGATCTGGTTTTGTTCCATATCTCATAATACATTTCACAGCTACATTCATAGCATCATATTAAGAACCTCTTTCATTTAGAAAGTCTCATTAGAATTTTCATGTCTCATTACAAACTCAGAAAGAGGAAGATCCATGAATTTTACCCGTAACAACTTATGCAAATGTACTTCAACCTATCAAACATTCATTATACTTTTAAAATAGAAAAATAACAGATTAACATACAACAACAAATTGCCTCATTACCATGCAAAAACTGGCATGTGTCTAAGCAACAAACTCTCTGCAAACCAAAACAATTTATACTTCTGACCCCGTGATCACTTAGAATATAAGGAAAGAAGAGTTCTACTACAAAGCTTGGGACATTTAAACTAGTTGTTGGAACCGGTTCCTGTCTTATGCAGAAATCATGATACACAGATTAGATTATATGCAGTATTAAGTCAAGCTTCATGACTCTATGCAATTTCTGGAAATAGAAAGCTGGAACAGTGTTCAATTAGAATATTAAGCAAAACTGTCTCTGAAAGAACAGAAATTTCTTGGGGGGAAAAAAGTAAATTCACACAGCATTTCAAATTATTCTTAGCACTAGTAAAAAGATAATGCTTTTTCTCAATGAACATAGAATTCATTCTTATGCACTTTTTCTTTTCTGTTTATTAATGGGCAATGAGGTATCAGTTAACTCAAAAGTAACATGTTAAAAATGTGCCAGTTTTCAGAAATACTGCCATCTGCCTAAAAATCTTCTGGACTACCAAGCATGTGAAACACGACCAGACTGCTCTGGCCCAAAACACTCCAAGAGACACATCCTGGCATTATGTGTCAAAAACGATCAGAATGTGCCAGACAAGCGTGCTGACATTTTCTTATTTTACAAGCAACCTGAGACCCAATGAGATAAGAAAAGGCTATGGGAAAAAAGTTTATAGGATTTGCAAAAAACAATTATTCTGAAATAATAGCATACAAATAGGCAAAGCCTGAAACTGTCTCTGGAAATTCACATAAAAATACAACCCATATTACATTCCTTTGCAACGGTTTACAGCCACTAGTTCTTGTTTAATGTGTATGAAGATGTTGACAGAAACGTCACTGTGCTATGGGTAATGCTATGGACATATAATGCAAACTACTGCAAGAAATATTCCTGAGAAAGAAAAGCAAATAGGATTAAAAATCTACATTCAAACAAATAAGACACAAAACCCAGCTCATGTATGTCAAGCAACACAAACTGCAGCAAGGGAAACAAGTCTAAGCATATAAGCAGTGCTCAAATTTGCAAGAAAGTGCAAACAATGGCAGTATGTGCTCATCTTTGCAAGGATCAAAAACTGAGCGTGTAAATACAGCAAAGCAAGCACAGCACTCACAAAAAGGATCAGAAAAGAACCATTAGTCCAATGAAGTTCTTCACAGAGGACTGGACAAATACTGCAACAGAAACCCACCAGTTTATCAGTGTGAATGGAACATGAGGACTTTATTATTGTCTGGTTAGACCGACACAGAGACTCCAGGTGCAGTAATATTAGGAGTGAACAGCCACGGGCAAGCAGAATTGTTAAGAACTGATAATAATCTTACTGATAATAGCATTTGCTCTAGCCCTGACACAATAATGTAATAATTTCAGAGCAAAATTTTAAGTTTTTCTAAATTTCTGCATCTGAAGTTAGTTGCTGTGGTTACAGAGGACTAAAACCTTACCAGGGGAAAAAAATCTCTGAAAATCTCAAAATAAAAATGCCCCTTTACACACAACCTACTTGTTGGGTCTTTTACCTTATTTACTGGTGTGATCTAAAGTATCACACATTGCTATGTCAAATCCTGAAACTCATTCACCTGTTGATAACCAAAACAGCATTCTCTGTTGGGGGTCATTTAGATAAACTAGCAGCTCATTATCAAATTGAAATACACCTTATACAGAAGAGATTGTACTGCTAAATTTTGGCAACACTTGAGAAAATAACTGAGAAATCTGTGTGCAGTTCCTTAGTGGGTGCTGCTATACAATTACAGTTTTTTCTCAGTCATTTCCAATGGATTATTGCTCACACTGACGAGTTTCTGGACTCCCAACAGATTACTGCTATAACATCTGTTTTCTCAGTGTTCATTTCACTGCCCTTTGCAAGGTAATTACCAATCACTCTGTTTTCAGCTAGATAAAGAACTTTTTTACATAATTCTTGTTTCTCTGGCCTCCATTACACACAGACAACCTATCTCATGTCGGAAAGGCGGCATTTATACACAATTTATACACAGTTTTATCTTTTTATTCTCTCACAGTTCAATTCAGGCAGACGGATTCCCATCTTGTACCATTTGGGCTGGCAAAAACTGCCAGCACACTGTAACCCCATGCTAATCCTCTTGTCCTGCTTCTTCCCTGTGTTTTTTCCGTCACATTATTTTATTTCCTGTTAATGACTAGCAGCAAGAGTACCCATCTACCTTCTATTCCTCTTCCAAGATGCTTTAAGCACCACAGACTATGAATATTGTAGTTGCTTATAAAGGGGGAAAAACACCCCACAAAACAAAAACTACTATTTTTGCACAAACATTTAAAGCAAACATAGTTAAAATGCCAGTAATGTCAAGATATCCCTAATGCAGAAGTTCATTTCCAATATGGCATTACATTAGCCAGTTCACAAACATACTTTCTACATAATCCAAGACACACATAAAAAACCCCCGCCGCCCAAAGAAACCAAAAGTCCACAAAACACACATCCTCGACCTCCATATCCAATCATTAAAATCAAATCAGAAACCACCCACTCCAAGTCCTGGAATGTAAAATAATTTTAAAATCATCATAATAAAAAAATAATAGTAATTGGTTTTATTTTCCCTCTGGCCAAAGGTTTAATATAACATTTTGGTCAATTCCCTCAGTCCTGTGATTTTAAGGAAGTCTGCTAACATCAGCAAAGTATTCCCACACAAAACGTTAAAACTGCTACATCTCTCAGAAAGAGAGGAACATTCTTTGCTTTCCCAAATTTATCTTGATCAGCCAATCTTCCCAAAGACAGTGTGATCCTCTTTGACCTCAAGATTTCTGTTGCAGTGCCTGAATTTCTGTACACATCACAGGGATGTGAACCTGGAGAATTCCAGGATCACCATAAGCAGGATTTTCTGACTCATCACTTAGTATCTAGGATCCTGAAGCAAAATCCATCCAGTGTGGGTTGGGGAAAGCGCTTTCTCCCAGGTCACAACTTTACTGTCCCGCTGTATATCCCCAGGGATCATTTGACCTAATTAATGCTGCTTCATACAATGAGCAAGAAAAAGTGAAAAGAGTGAACACATGGGTAAAATGCACAGGTGATTAAGTTAAAGGATTTATAGCTGGTAATGATATATATACGTATTTGACATAGTTTCATATTACATTTTTTAAAATTAAGCCAAAAAACCCAAAAGCTATGAGGACAGCAAATGCTCTTAGCAGTGAAAAATGCTGAACTAGAACAATAGCACTAAAATGAGCTTGCAGTGTTAATTATATGTGACTTTGCCTATAAAGAAAATCAGAAATTCAGCGTCTACGTGACATTTTCAAAGGCTGAGTTTTAACAACTCTATATGCAACGGTACCCGGCATTTCAGGATGAGCAATATTGTTATGAATTACAAGATTAAAGACGATTCTCCCAAATTCTGGCAAACAGAAAATTTCTCTGCTTTGACATACAAGGCACAGTGCTTCTCTCTCTCTCTTGCTACAGCTACTTGAGCAAGTTAGGAAGCCCACCTTAATCTGCTATTCAAATATGGCACAGTCTGTCTATAGTTTTGACTAAATGTGGCCCCAAGTGATTAAAATATCAAACAATCTGTATGTAGACCACAATCTCAACAAACCCATCATACAGGATAATTATTTGTTCTAATCCACATAGTTATAGTATTCAGAATAATGATTTAAATTATACATTTTCAAATATATCCACTCAACAGCATTTTCTAAGAAGCTGTCTTTAGCTGTAGGATGCCAGATAAAGCAGAGATGCGGTGAAACTGGAAATAGACCTGCTTTATGTTATATGCAGGTTTGGTGCTAAAGAGCAGTAATGAGCTACAGAAACTGTAAGCTTCAGGCTATGTCCTTAGTCACATTGGTTTAGAGCTCCTATTAAAACAAAAAAAGCAGCACTGAGACCAGGAGAAAGCCATGCTGAGCACCTCGGATGGAGAGAAATGAAAAAATCTAAAAAAATTATTGTAATCCTCTTTACTAATAAAGAAATAGAAAATATTTTCATGTTACAGGATGAAGACAATCTACAGGCTTCATTTATTCACAGCCTTAATATTAATGAGGAGATATTAATGCTTTAAGGTTTAAGGAGTTTATTCCTACTGACAAATCTAACTACAAGCCTGACAATTCCTTATTTATATTCTGCTAAATGTTTTCATGTTTTAAAGAGGTTTTTTTTTATCATCCAGAGTCTTTTACATCCTGTGGAGAGCTTTGTTGTAATGACTGGTTATAACCACCATCCTTTAATACCTAATCATATCAACACCACATCAGGACCATGAAAGACACTCAAATAGTCACACACAGAACCTCTACAACATGTATTTTTGCAGGTTAGCTCTGAGAACCTCTTTGTCTTCACTGAACTGCTGAAGATAGGAATGATTATATTGGCACTGGTATAATTCACTGGAGACCCTGATGGAGTAAGAGACCTCACCACAGTGTTTATCTAGAATTGTCAAGTCAGAACGTTGGTTTTTGGCCTTGTTAGGCAAATACATGGCCAGCAGATCGAAACCTCTAGAAATCAGAAACGCAGTACCACTTTCTTTAGTATCTTCTTAAAAAAACCTAATAGCTTAAAGGTCTGGTAAAGGTAAATTTTATCCACCAGAAAAGCATGTCAGGTGGTGTTTTATGTAATGGTTCGACATAAGTATTCGTTTGAACAAAGTTGTCTTTGACACATATACTTAGATTCTTCAAAGTTGAATATCACAGAAAGAACAAGATGGCCTTATTGAAAAGTTCCCCAAATTATTTTAGTTTTTCAAAATTTATTAAAAATAATAACTTATCATGAAATAAAATGAAGAACATTTTAATGGAAGATTATGTATTAGTGATGGGAAAGCAGAGAGAAGAATCTACGGTCCTTTCCATAATAAGCAACATTCATAAGTTTTATGACATCACTTTTGAGCTCTGCATTCTTCAGTAAGTTCAACAAAGGATATGAGGAAGTAAAGTGTAATGTCACATCAAATTTTAATAATTATTTGAAATTATTCATAATAAAATTAAAGCTAAATGGAAAAGGGGTTGACAAAACAAGAAAGAAAATAGAGCTTTGATAACATAGTTATGGTAGTTTTATGGTAAAATTGTTACTATCTCTCAGGAAAAAAGCAGAAATTATAATCTCTTTTCAGTAGAAGCCAGGGAATAAAAAACTTCTGGAATTCTTATAAAGGAAGAGAGAAAAAGTAGTTATACCACTGAGACATAAACTTAAGAAAATTAGGAATTTTAGAGGGGTTAAGATTTTAGTTAGAGATAAGATTTGCTGAAATTAACTAAAGTAGATAGGTAGGCTTTGCTGATATTAAAAGTTAGTAATTAACTAAGAGAAATTGGGTTTGAGACCACTCTTCTATATTAGAATAACTGATTACTTGTCAACTTTATGTTTGGTTAGCTGTGTTTATAATGAAGAATACAGAAACTGATAAATAACTTTTAGGAACATAAGACAATTGTAGGCCTCCTCTGCCCAGAAACCCATTGAATAATCACGAAGACAGGAAATAGGAGTCCTACCAAGGGTTCATTTATCACATTTGCACTGAAAAGGTAGGAAGACCAGAACGAGGAAGACTTCTTTACTTCCTCATTTTGGGGACCCCTCCCCATGAAAAGGACCACCGAGCCATTTCAAAGAACAAACTACGCACGCTTAATGGCTTTTGAGCTAATTACCATACAAAGCGGGGAATGGGATGTACCAGGGTTATGAATATGCATTTGTGTTTTGGGTAGTCAATACTTTTGTAAATAAAAGGACTCTGTGATCACCTGTAAATTGTGGTGTGAATTTGGGAGCTATCCCACACGCTGCCCGGCATTGTAATAAACATACACTTTCTAACTTTAAACTGTTAGAGAGATTTTGTCCGTCTCAGTTGGGTACCGACACTAGATCAACACCTGTATTTCTTTAATAAGTCACCACTAGCTATATAACTACAGTGGCTAAGCACATTGAGTACTGTAGATTGTTCATCCCCTGCTCAGAAACATGAATAAACTAAAATTAAGCTAAAAGCTTGAATAAAGGAAGGGAACAAAGGTGATCAAAGACATGAAAAGCTGATGAGAACAACTTCAAGATTCTTCTGCTTGGTAGGCTACAGAATTCATGAATCTTATAAAAAAGCTAATGAGCTGTTTATTGTTTCTCATAATGCAAACTACAGGAGAGCACCCTTAAAGTAAAAGGAAAAAAAAAAACCAAAGCAACTAGCCAACAACAAAATGCTTTCTCAGACATCACACAAAATGTGAAACCCATTCTATATTGTAGAGTCAAAGTGTTTCTGGAAATCTAGCAAAAGGACCACTGAACAGACAAATCGATAAATATTACCGTTAAAGGAATTCTCAGTAAAGAAGATAAATACTATTTCCTTTTTTCCACTGAGCTAAAGACAAGGATGATACCTGCTCTTAGAAAGCTTAACTTGAAAGAAAGATTCCTAAAAGGCTCTTAAAGGGTTATTACGTATTGGACAGTAGTAAACACTAAAAGGCCTTATGTTTTGTAGAAACTTCTATTTTTTCAGACATCCTAAATAACAAAAGAAAAGCTTTAAGATTACAGAAGGTTACTTGAGCGACCCTCAGATGCAGCATTCCCATGTAAGAAAACTGACTTTACATTCTACTTTTAAGTATTTTAGAAGTTGCTTTTCTTTTAATAAACAAAGAACCACCTCATAAAAGATTTCTCCTACTTTCCATAAGAGAGTAAGGCATCTTAATGTTTAGAGGCTAAAATACAATCCACATAAACCAGTGAAGTAGAAGTGAAAGCAGAGAAACTTCAAAATTAAACTGGAAAGAGAAAAGTTAATGCTTTACAAAAAATAACCCAAGACCCACCACCACCATACACACACACACACAAACCCATGCAAAGACATCAACATAAAATGAATTAATTTATCCCTTCATGTTAGCAATTCTTCACTTTCAGAGGGAAAAAAGACCAAACACATTTATCACTACACTTAGTAAATAAGAAGTCAGTTCTAAATCATCAATATCATCTTGCATAGCACATTTTACTTAGGATCAGAGTAACTGCTGATCTGCTGCCATTTAGGTTTGCTTAAACTGCAGCGAAAATAAATAGTCATTGGGCCACCATAAAGAAATTACAAAATCCAAAAAAAGTGTCTCTGAACCAATTCCATGACAAGGAATTAATTCAAGTTAACAAGTAATCAACCCTGTTTGACAACATTTTAAAGTAGTAATAGTGGTAGATTTTAACCATAATAAGGATGTCATTAAAAAAGTTGACTTTGAAGAATAACATTTTGACCTCGCTCCCATCAGTAAAAGAAATAAGCAAACTACAGCCTCTATAGAACTTGATACTGATGTGGAGACATCTGTTCCACTGCACCTCTGCCACCAAAACACAAGAGCAACAAAACATTTACAGCTGTTTTATCTGAAAACAAAACAACAAAATGGAAAAAAACCCCCAAACCCCGAACATTATTAGTTTCCGTAAGGATTTTCAAATACATCCATGAAATTGATCCATTCTAAATTATACCTATTTTGTCAGCTAAAAGAACATAGAGGAAAAATATCCTTAGATATTTTGTCAGAGTGTTCCTTATTTTGCAATACTAGCATGCAAGTGAACAACAGGTAAATGATTTAGCTTATGATATTTGACATAAAGTTATAGGATTTACAAAGGTCTGCAAAACAAGAACATACCATAAGATAACATGAACAAGCCTTGAAATCTTCATTCAGAGATCACAATCTAATTTATTTCTGAAAGGACAGTGATAACAATTTGCTTTATCTATGTTCACTTCATTAGCTATTTTATTAGTATTATGACACTAGTTCTCAAAAAGCTTTCCCTGCATTTTAAATAACAGTAATATAAAATACATATATATATGACTTCTGCCTACGCCAATGATATTAAATCAGTGTTCTTTTCTCTGAAGGAAAGGCATCTGTATGAAACAGATACAATTTTCAAATAGCAACATCTACATAAGTAGTAAAAAAAGAATTAAAAAAAATCACAAAATAAATCTGAGCACTCCTAACTTCTAAGATCAAAGGACTAACCTAACATTACAGGCCTGGGTTCCTATCTCCTTTTACCACCTTGCACACTGACTAATTTAGAAAACAGTGTAAGTTAACTCTAATTTTTTTAAGGACAAAATTTGTATTTGAAAATACAAATTACAAATTTATAAAAAGGAAAATACAAATTGCTCCTAAATTTGTATTTGAAAATATGGAGATATTTGGACAGCATGCTGAACCTGAGATAATTCTGAGTACAACTGAAGTGGCAGACATCACGCAAAGAGCAAACATTCACGATAACACGGACTCTTGGGGTTCTGGCGCTGGCAGCAACTCACGACAAATGAAAAAAGCAAAGCCTTCAACGGGAAAAGCAGTTTACAGAGAAGTCAAACCAGTTTCTAGTCTACAAGTGTGGGAGAGAAGAATCTTGCTGCTCCAGACACGCATTTTGAAATTAGTTCTGCTCACAAATTGGATAACTGCTCCCTAGATACAAAGGAACACACACGCACATATGCACACGCGGTTTTAATCACCGCCGACACTCCACTGAGGCAAGCACATTTAGAAACTGAGCATGTTTTTAGAAAAGTGCATTCCAAAATTAATATTCTCATTCTTCCATGCAAATGAAAGACTTGGGCATTCTGAATTGATATTATCAGCAAATTTCAATTAATTAACATGTTTTAAAACTCTTTTATTCAAAGAAAAAAAAAGTCTAGGTTAGCAAACTTATTGAAGAGTCTAACCACTGCCAAATATACCACACAATTTCTGACCTCAGTTATAATTTTTCAGTACTAAATCCACTGGCATATACGGTACTTATTTTAGTTTCAAACTGAAGAATTCTGTAATGTCAGAAGAAATAAAAATACTTCATTGCAAAAGTTTTATTTCAGAAGACAAGTACCACAAGCCAATTCAAAGCAACATTTTTTGTTTGTTTGTGTCTCCTACTGGTTCAAAAGAAATGAAATATCTAATTTACTGTCATTTTCACAGGAAATCATATTTTATTCTTAACCTTACTTTCCTTGTAATGCCTTCATAAACAAGATGAGGAAAAGGAAATGCTCTTAAATTTCCTGTGGAGAAACTTCTCTCCCCAGCTTAAGTAAGAACACCAAGAAATAAAATCAGACAACTCCCCCCCTCAACCACACACGAAAAGAAGGAAAAACAATGGTACTTAAAAATTAATACAAATGATGAAGCTCAAATCTGGCTACATAGCTTCACAGAGGTTTCAGATATGCTGGTTTTTAATTGTTCACTAGGTTTCTGCATTTGTACTGGCCATACCTAGATCAAAACCTCTATGAACACCAAGAATGGATGGAGCACTGCTTTGATTTAGTATAATAGGAACTGTACTATAATCCTATTGAGCTGTGCTGTAGTATGTTGGCCACCACCACCACCAAAAAAATCATGTTGCATTTGAAGCATTCTTTGCCCTACAAAAGAACTGACTTATCTTGACATTGAAACACAAAGCATCTAGGAAATAACAGTGAGCTGGGTAGTGAAAGCTCTACCTCCAGGAGGAACTGTGTGGGTGCTAATCTGCTGTCAGCTGGGAGAGACCAGATACTCACCAACAGAGGGGAGCAGGGAAAAAAAAAAAAAAAAAAGAGTAGTATGTTTGTCATTTCTGGAGACCTTTTTATGGCATAAGTGTTAAGAAAGCTGCTACAACCCAAATGGCACTACTTTAAAAAAAAAACTGAGCCTTCATCACAAAAAGAGGTATCCAGACTATTAGAATGAACCAGAGTTTAGATAACCCATTCAGCAGGCAAAGCAGGAAAGGTCAAGAACAAAAATCAACAGGAATTAGATGAGGAAAGCTTGTCTGCAGCCACAAATTGTCACTAATAATGAAAAATACCCTTATTTGTCATTTGGAAACGGCATACCACAGGATTCTGGGGCGTGGGTAGGTGTGAGGAATAAGAGAAACTGATTTCATTTGCCCTCACAGACAATACTGACAATATTTACAAGAAAGCATTTTCAGTTATTCAGTAGCCAGGCACACAGGCTCCTCTGCAGTTTTAGGCACATGGAGATTATGCTTTCTCATTCGTTGGTAAGAGTACGCCTGCATTGTATTATTTGTTCTGTTAATGGTAACTGAATTTGTAGACATGAAAAAGGCAGCTCTCTTGAGACAATTTACTAATGTGAGAATAAAACTGTCAGGTTGAAGCCAACAAAATTTTTAAAGAGTATTCACACTTGTGCTGCTACACAATCTGCAGCAGTCACTAATGCTTAGGTAATCAATACGGAATTATGAGACTGGTATTTTTCTTTTATGGATATCCTTGTAGTAAGTTCCCTGGCATTCTACCTAATGCCCTGCAAAATGCTTTAGAGGAAAGACTCTTTACAGAGTGATTAAATGAAAACAAACCTACCTGTTTATAAATTCAACACTGGAATTTTTTTTTTTTTTTTTCTTCTGGAGAATTGCCAGATGAGACAGGGAAAAAACTTTTAAAACAAAATGTCACATATTTGGAATCCACAAGAGGTAATAGAGGGATTAGTGACCAGCCCACTGCTTTGAAAAAAAAAATGTGTAATTCTTTTAATTTGACAAACTCATTAAAAAAAAAAAAAAAAAGTCGGTGTAGCTTAAATCCAGGTTGAAATCTGCACATATTGCGATTTAGACAGTGTTCACAAGATTCTTCACTTTAATGTTTTAGAGTGTGTAGATGACACAGTATTTTGGAGTTTACTTGTTCCTAAATCACTTTGTAAAGTATACATAAGGCTTTTATGGATACACACATTTACACTTTAACTCCAAGCTGGCATTTGTTACGACAGCTCAGCATCACACAGGAGTCTTGCTCCTGTCTCTGTCTTGTCTGACAGATGAGATCACAGCCAAGATGAAAGTAGATTTTGGGACTTAGAGTTGCTACAATGATTCTGCATCACCTTGTGTAAACTGTTCTGCAATAAAGAACTAATGCTAGTGGTAAAAAGACACTGTCATATGTGATTTGGAAACCAGAATATTACAAGGTCAACGGAAATGAAAAAGAATTCTAATTCCAGCACTCAAAGATTGTCTTTGTCAAACGCACAGCATTTCACCAGGAAAAACATTACATTTGAAGCTTGAATTTCTTTTTCCAATAAATTAGTTCCACAACAATAAATTAAGGAATCTCCTGATGAGAGAAAGACATGTTATAGCCTAGGATGCATATACATGGAACAACATAGCTTTTCTTATGTAAGGATTAAAATAAATAAATAAATCAGAGAAAGTTAAGTTATTTTTACTTATTTCTACACCTGGTACTACTCCTCTTACTCCATTAATGCGTGGAATCATAGAAACACTGTGGGGAGAGAAAGCAATAGCCATTCATAAAACACAAAGCACATCACATTTAAAAGAACGCAGCCAACACATGCGCAGAACTCAGCCAAAGTTGCATAAACAAACCTGTTTCCAAAAACTTTATATAGTTATAAATGCAACTTCATCCATTTACAGACATTACATGGGAAAATTATTGAATTTTTAAATTAACATTAGATTTTTTGTGACTACAGTGAACATTTCTGATTATATTAAGAACATTTTTTGCAAAAATTTCAAGCTACATCAGTTTCAAAACATAATGACTTCCAATACCTATGAGTTTTTTTATGTTCAAGTGAACACTTCAAAATCTGTTCACAGATGTAACACATGTATTGATTAATTGCTATAGGTAAATAAATTGCTCAAAAGCTATTCCTTAAAAAATATAAACAAAATTGCCTGCAGTGATTATTCATAAATCTTGTCAGTATAGATGTTTATAGTACACGGTATTTTTTTTCCACACAGGCGTTTTTATATCAATATTTTGATGCTTTCTTAGTCAATAATTTGTACATAAAGGGGTTTTTTTTGCAAAACAAACTAAAAAAAACCCACCCCAGATGCTGGAAGAGAAACATATTGGGGAATACATATTTGCATATGCAATTACAAAAGAAAAATAAGGTACTTAGCCTAAGGTGTTCTACGCAACTTTTATGCTGATACCGTCCATTTCGATGAAAGTTCTACATCCATCTGTTTTATTACTACTAAACATGGCACGTTCATTTATTTAAAACAGTGTGATGGAGCTGCCTGAGACCAAAAAAGAGCCCACAACAAAATCTCTTAACTGTGAGGCACAACTCAGCGATTTTGCTTCGATGATACAAAATCTTCTCACAGAGGAAGCCTGATCTCACAGCTGTTCTTTGCTCAGATTCTCATTCACTATAAAGAAAGCTTACTGCATGGAGAATTCACATGTAATATGAAGGAAATTTCTGGCCTAGTTAGGTACAAGTTCTGAGATACAACAAAAGAACAGGCATAGGAAGAGACTATTTTAGCTAGTCAAAATGGTTTAATACAAATTTTGGTTATTCAAAGTAAAAAAAAATATTTGGGGGCATAAAGGTAGAAGGAGATACCTACTTCTTCCCTTTAAAATAATATTTGCAGTCATTACACCAACATTACTGGATTTTTCCAGTATATATGTAGCATTTATTTGTAACACATTTGCAATTTTATAACACAAAACCACACAAGAGTCATATGCAAAAGAAGATAGAAATTGCAAAGTACCTATATTGTCTTCTGCATATTGTCGGGTAGTCTATTTTTTTTTTCTTTTAATTTATTGCTTTTGTGGAAAAATAATTTTCTGAGAAAACCTATTTTTTAGTGTTTCAGAATAAAAAGACTATGAAATAAACAGTGACCTATCTACCCAGGCAGGTTGGAGCAGTGAAAAGAAAAAAAGTCTTATTTTCTTAGGAAAGACAAATGCATTTCAGTCAGAGATTAGCTCTAGCCTTGATTCTAAAAGTAACAGAGACCGAAGTGGTAGGGAAATGGAAAAGGAAAAGAAAGAAAAAAGTAACCAAGAAAAACAAAAAATCCAGAGCTCCATTTTTTTTTTCAGCAGAACTTCTACATTTGAGAAGGTAGAAACAACACTAATAACCACCACCAAAAACTATACCTTTCATTATAACACTGAACCTAACCCAAATTATAGTTTTGGCTCGGCAAAAATATCAGTGCAGTGAACAGAGAAAGCACTGCAGAGAGAGGTCCAAAAAATAATGGGGAATTAATGAGTGTATACATAAAATACATTAAGTGCATATGTTTCATAAAATAACTTACTTCTCAGTGAACAAGCTATGAAAATGTAGCAGTCCAAATTCTCCAGAAAATAAATAATGGAAAAGTCTCATGATTCCTTCCTGAACTGTGTGTAAACATATGTGTTCTTTCAAAAAGAAATATCATGGACATAGCTAACTACCAGGGGTCAAGATAAAGCTAGGGCTAATACTGAAAACACCAAAAAATTTTATTGTAATTATTTCATATATCCAGATGTGCCACACATTTATTTAGCATTCTCTTCTACCTTTTGAAATTACCTAGTTTTCATTAATATTGTTGGCATCTGTCATGGACTTGGAAGACAAAGGAAGAGCATTTTGTACTGATATAAAATCACAGCCTCTCTTCCCCAGAACCTCTGCTTGACAACTTACGACAACTTTTTTGGTCTCCTTGGGGAGACAACAGCCCTCAAATGTGTCATAATCACACCATTGTACATTATGTAATCTTCGTCTCTTACCTTTCTCTGCATATAATATTATGTTTACAGTAATGGTGGGATGAGAATCATAGAGCAACCTAACTATGTAACTCACTAGTATTAAGTATTGCTGTATTTCATTTCATTATTCTAAAATACCTATGCTTTAATACACATTTAAGAAACATCAAATCATATTTCACATATCACCATGATATATTAGTACTAAATTATTCTTTAAATCTCCTTTTGTTTAATATTAATTTCATTTTCCTCAGCTTTTCATGAGTTTTAACCCACAAACAGTGCCAAAAAATTCTCCATGACCATTCTGCCTCCAAAGCATTTACCTTTCTTTGAAAAGCCATATAACAGGAGATCCTCATAAAAACAAGACATTCCATACACCAGCTGTTTCCTATGCAGGACAGATTTTGCCTTTGAAAGGTTTTAACAAGCCTGCTGGCTTTGGGTTGCCTTGTTCAGCTGCTCTCCATTGATCATGAACCTTCCCAGGGTGCTCTCTACCTGCTACTAGTTATTGTGGGGTTGCCACACCGAGAGAAAAGCAAATCCTCTTGTAAAAGCTCCAATTATATGACTCTTAGCCAGAGCTTCTTTATGAAAGCTGTCACCAGCTTAGAGTACAGACCATACATCTTTTTGTGGAACAAACTCACTAAAGCAACAAGAACAAAAGACGTGAATTTAAATTCCATATTTGTTCCTGGTTTTTTTGGGTTTTTGGTTTTTTTTTAGATTTTTTACCTCTAAGCATAGCCAGTGACTTTGATGAGAAAGACCAGATCCTATATGCAAACCACTGAAGAAAAAGATTTGTTCTTATTTATTTGTGTAGATTTCCTCTGCATGCCTGATAGGTCCAGTATGAGTACAAGAGAGTGACTAGAAAATCCAAATGAAAACCCCAAATGTCTAGATTATAAATGTTCAGAATAACACACATATCTCACAAAGACTCTATTCTCTATTTTGTAATAACAGCAGCTGCTGATTCACAGCGATTGTCCTTCTGCAGCAGATTTATTTGGAAACAAGTATTCAACAGTAAAATAAAAGCATATGACCAATTTTTCAACTCTATTCAGTGAGGATGTATTAATAATCCTTTACTGTTAGGATCACTTTGAGGCAAAGACAATACATTAAAATAGCTGAAAAGATAAGGGGAGATTAATAAAGTGAACTTCTCATCATTCCTTTTCCATATATAGTCAATCATCCAACCATATTGACAAAGCTTATATACACCTTGCTATATCACTAGTATTGAAGTATACAGAATTTGAATAAATTAGGTCCAAAGTGAGATTAGGCAATTTCTAATTGAAACATACAGCATTTTAGGCATATGTTTCAAAATACTCCACCTTTATTCATGTTCGGTGCCTTTGCTTCCATGCCATCAATTCATTGCATTTCTCTTTGGTTATTAACCGTGCTTTAATTTCCGTACTCTTGACCTTTGCTCATTTTACAGCAAAGATTACACAGACACTGAGCATAAACCTCCCTTTTATTTCTATCTGGGGAACAAAGACCTTTACTGGGGATTTCCAGGAAAAGGTTGCCAGGCACCTTTGGAATGCAAGGCATATTTGCTTTTCTGCTACTCTTCTATTAACCTACATGCAATCTCATTGTAGCATCCACTACACATGCGCCTAGAATTACAGATTATTGCTTGTAATAAATACACTAACTCATTTTTCTAAGTTCTTTATTTCCCCACATTATAAAGAAACATTCTGTAAGATGAAGCAGGAAATAAAATGATTTTCTAATGTTATTACTACTGTTTTAGAGCACCACAGTTTTAAAAATAACTGTATGAAAGCCTTTCATTCATTGGAATCTCTGGAACAGATTCTGGCATACCTTGTCACATTTGATACATGATAAGTAGGAGACTTTTTTTTTATGTCAGCAGTTTAAGGCAGATTAAGACAGTATTTACTGCAAGTGTATAAGAAAAAAAACAGTATTTTTTCATTCTACTTATATTCAGACAAGAAAAATCTTCTCCTATGCACTACAACATAAAGAGAAAATAAATGCTATAATGGAACTGATTTCTGCTTGCCTCTCCTGTAAGGATGCAAGAGGTGGGACAGGAGAATACTCAATTTCTCCAGTGTTCCTTTTTCATCTCTCAGGTGATGTAAGAAATCACCATCACTTCTCTTTCAAAGGTTATTCCATAGGGGCATTTTCACTGACTGAGCCTGTGGAAAAGGACACAGACAAACTACTGAAACAAAGGGATAGGCACAGAGATTGTACAGTTAAAAAAAGATGCTACATGAGGTTTTGTTTTACAGGAGTATGGAGAGGGGGAAAAAAGATAAATTACCACAGGATCACAAAATTGACAGGGTTGGGAGGAACCTGTGAAGATCATCCTATCCAACCCCCTGCCAAGGCAGGTAACAAAGGAAAGCATCCAGGAGGGGTTTGATTGTCTCCAGGCAGGGAGACTCCACAACCTCCTCACGCAGCCTGTTGCAGCAGTGTGCCAGCCTCAATGTGAAGAAGTTATTCCTCATGCTGAGATGAAACGTCTTGTGGTTTAGTTTATGGCCACTGCTCCTTATCCTGTCACTGGGCACCACCTCTCAATCCTCTTGGCATTTCTATACATGTCTACTATCATATGACAACATATGAGAGTCTACTTCCAACTCACTTGGCTTCATCGTGTCTTCTTCCCAGCTCGTTCAGGCTAGAGTTGATTGGTGCAAAATTTTTTGTTTTCACACAAAAATATCTAAGAAAAATTATACTTTTTGCATCTGAATTATCTGCATCAACAATGTGAGATGAGACCAAAGCAAAGCTGGAACCTGTCTGGCTTTCTCAGAGCATCCCCTGACAGGTAACACAAAACACAGCTAGCATACTATCTCATGGGGGAGAGAGAAAAAAAATACTGGGAGGCATCTACACCAAAGTTAAATACTAAACCATTTTAACAATAACACAAATGAGAAAAAATGAGCAAAAACTCTTCTCCATTTCAGTTAAATTTTAATTGACAGGTAAAAGAGAAAGGGAACTGTATCTATTCAGTGATTATGATTTTTTAACCACAGATGTTCTCATGGGTAAAATAATAATAACAAAACCAGATCATATTGCAATTAAACACTGAATTTAAAAGAAGTTTGCAAATTATGTGCAAATTATGTGAAGACTGCCTTCAGTCTTTTTTTCATTTGCCCAGTGAGAGGTCATGTAATTGTTTTTAACAAAATGTTTTGTAAGATGTGGGTTTTTTTCCCCCCCTAAATAGTTTACTCCTGGTACAAAACCCAAAGACTGTATAGTCCTTTCAAAAAATCACTGTAAGTTAATATATAAAACAGAATAAAAACTCATCTGCTATTTTCAAGAGAGAATTCACAGCCATGACTATGCAAAATGAATGAGACTTCTTATGCAGATTATCACAAAATTCTCCACAAAAACAATACATCAAGGGATAATAAAAGCCATGTGTAGGTAGATTACTTATCCCAAGTTTCTCTATTTAATGTGCCGTCTGTTTGGGGCACAGCTTCTGTATTCTCTCAGTGATATTTATTTACAAAAAAAAAAAAAAAAAAAGTCACATGAGAGTGGATGAAAGCAGAATTTTCCCTACTTACTACAAGTTTAGCATTGAGCTATTTAAAGAAAAGCCAAAACTTCAGGATAAAAACCTCTCTTTTAAAAACTGAAGACAGGCATTTTTAAAGGGTGAAATTCACTTGTATGTAGAACATCAGTTAGAGGACACAAACACCATTTGGTGAATGCAATGAATCTCATTTTATCTTGGGGGAAAAAAGCTCAGGTTCAGATAGTCTGAATTCTATTTATGCTCCCAAGACCTTTGGTTCTGGAGACTTACAGGTAGTCAATAAAGAGAAAAAGATGAAGTGCAGATCTGGGTAGAATTTAGGTCAGCTGGATTTACATGCAACATCCCACCTCTGCAAGCTGTTGTGAGCCACCTTGCTGACTTTGAGAGCTCTGACTGAACGGAACAAGCTCAAGGACAAGACTGGTTCAGCAATGTGTATAGAAGTGATCTACCACAGAAATTAAATCTTCCGTAGTCAAATACTTTGCATTAATGTCTGGAGAAAGAATATTTGACTGTGTGGCAAAGTTATTTTTGTTACACTGCCTGCCTCTCTTTTCCACCAGTACCTCCTAAAGATTACTCAAAGATATAACCATATTTTATCTAAAATTGCCCAACATCTGTCACACAACCTGAAAGTAGTTTTGACAGTAATCTGGGGGGGTTTAAGTCTCCAATTTTGAAATAAGTTATATAATATGCTTTTAAGGTTAAGGCTTATACCACAGTGTTTCATAGAACTTCTTTTTTTTTTTTTTTTTTTTTTTTTTTTTTTTTTTTTTAATATAATGCCAGGCTTTTCAAATATTAAAAAATTACTTATCTCTCATTTTTAGCCTAGGGTCTAAAGAAACTACTAACCTAGGAACAAAGCCCTCTAAATCAAAATGTAATATTGAGGAAATAAAGTCCCTATATAAGAAAGGAAACATTCTTGACATATATATATTTATGTTTAAATGGAATTACTGTAAAGCACTTCATTGGTCAGGACACTAGTATGGTCTTGATGGATGTAATTCTTCAGATATCGGGCAAGGAAAGAGAGCAAAAGAAAACAATTTTTTCACCTGACAATTTAATATATTAACACCCATTTAACTAAGCAATAAAATGTAACACAAAGGAAGCTCTCAGATGTATATTCACAAAGATGGGCAGGAGTGCTTGGTCAGAAGAGGCTAGGTCAGGCAAACAGGACCTTGCATTCTTCTTGGCAACTGTGGTGCTTCGAAAGAGAGTTGACCTCAGCTCTGCTGTGCTTCAAAAGAAAAAGCGGTGAGGCACATCTTTGAAGCTACAAATCACCCTAAGAGAACTGGGTCAGCACCATGCTCTTCTGAATCCCCCCAAGCATTTTGAAAGCTAGAGAGGAAGTCTTTAATACCATCTCTGGCTGCTTCCAGCAAGATGAAAGAAACTACCCTAAGTTACACTGAAATACCAAAAATTCTAATTTTTTGACCCATTCTTCTAGAGATGTAGCAGTGCAACTTCATCAAGTTTAGAAGCTCTGTTCACCAAGCCATTATCCAAGCCAGAAAGAGATCTCGACATTTTATTCCTATGTTCCCTTAGATTTTCTATTTGTGACTTAGAAAGGAATGTTTGAAAATTACAATAAAGAATTACTTCTGGTATCAGAAACAGCCACAATTTCAACCCTTTTCAGAAAGAGAGCGATACAACTCTTCTGCTCCAGGGAATACCATCTGAGTATACACAGCACAACCACAGATACAGCAAGTCAGGCACAAACTATTCCCCTGCTCAATGCCCCTTAGAGATGACATTTAAAATTAAAAGACTGTGTAATTCTAAAAACCTTCCAGTGACTGTCAACTCTGACTAAAAACTTGTTTTCTTTAAGGATACACATTTTGGTGTAGTACAGTGATGCTGATCAGAGTTATCAGATGACTAATGAAATCATATCAGATGCACAATTTAGATAGAACTATAGAGCCTAACTTTATAAAATATTAATTATTTATCACAATTAATTAATTATTAGAAATTCCCATCCAGATCTCTCAGCTCCATGATCAGTCCCCACTGAACTTAATAGAGGAGACTCAATCTACTGTGCACATACTTAGATTTTTTTTCTCTGACATCTGGATAGGATCAAAGAACTACAGTACATCACCCCTCCAGCTTTTTTTACATTCCATCCCACAAGCAACTTACGGCTTGTTACATTCTCCTCTTTCACTGTTGTGACATTTAGCTGTATGACTCTTGTGACCACCTCCTTTCAAATATAAGCCCAGCTCTGGAAAATTCAAATACCTGGGCCCATTCCCTCTTTATGTATTAATTCTTCAGAAAAAAAAATAAAAAAATAAAAATAAACACACACACACACACACACACCCTGCTTAGGTCATTTAAAGACATTGTTTTTGTTATGCAATCTACCTGGAAATAAAGTTATGAGCAAATCTAGAGACAGCATGAGAAATTTTCCTCTTATGGGAAAATTTGTTACTCATCAGAAATATTCACTGTCCTAGACTGCTAATTAATCCTTGAAGCCATAAACCAAATCATTCTACCACATTTTGACATGAGTAGACTGAAACAGCCCAGAATTCTGCTTTGAAATGTGGTGGGGGGTTGACTCTTTTCATCTTTTGGGCTGCCCCTGAGAGCTGAGGCACTGGCCCATAGGGATGCAAAAGTAGCCACTTTCTTCTGTGTTAGAGAGACAGGAGGGCGCCATCTCTATAACTGATTAATCCATTTGCAGGTAATACAATGCTACCAAGATGCTGGAATATGATGCAGGGGTGCTTGGAACTACTTTCCTCCATGTGGCCACTGAGCAACTGACATTCCCTGGATCTTTTAGAGACCTTACCACTTTCTAGATTGCTGTAGATAACTTCCAGTACTGTTGATTCTCAAGAGCTGGATACTGTCATCTGCAGTGGTTCACTTCCCTAGGGAATTCACAAGATCTTCCTTTAAAAGGTATCTTGCCCTCACGCTTGAGAGGGGCCATCTCCAGACACTGCAAATTGCTACTGCTTTTTTGATTCCTCTTTCAGTTCCCTGTTCTCTAGCAAGGGATCCCAGCTGTTGGGCTTCATGATCTTCTAAGTGCTGACTGTTGGCCCTGTTATGCCAGCATCAAAACAGCCAGGCAGAAATCCACTCACCTGGTGAAGGGCTGTAATCTTTTCACAAGTCTTGAAGTGTTGATGATGCCAGGGACCAGGTTAACTGGTTTCCTGTTTGATTTGTTTCACTCCTTTCCATTTCTTTGTTGAAGGACCAGCTTCTTGATCCGACCCCTCCCCTCCTTGTTTCCCTGCTTCTTCATTTCCCCCCCCTTTCTAGGATGATATGGACATGTAGCTTGCCATATCCTTTTTTTTTTTTTTAATAGTGGGGCAATTATTGTAGTTGTTGTTGCTTGAGTCCCTGTCTCAGCCATAGAGTCCTCAACTGTAGTATGGGTTCCTGCCCCAACTAGTTATTGAGGCAACTACTGCCTCACCAGTTCAGCATTCTGCAGAGTATTACAGCCCTCTGAGAGTACAGAACTGTGACTTGATAGGCACAGGCCAGGTCCCAGTACAGGGCCAGAAGCTGCTGGTTTTCATTGGGGTAGGCAAGGCAGCCTTCTATTCAAGTCATGTCTCAGTGCACCAGGGTTGGTTACTTGTTCAGGTTTAAAGTCCCAGGTAATAGGAGGTGATAACCACTCTGGGAACCTGCCCAAATCCTTCCACACACCCTGCTAGTCAGGAACTGGATGCCCCGGAGCAGATTTTGGCACTTCTTCACCTAAATTTTTTTTTCTCTTACATCAGATCTCATGAACCCTATAGTGTTCCAACAGTATTAGTATCACTAACAGTATTAAACAGAACACATAAGGATGAGTAATGACCATGGGAGCCTGCATTATAAAATCATTCACATCAATCTCAGACAGGGAAGAGGAGGTCTATTCCCTCGCTGCCCACAGAAGATAGCTCCCCCCACATAACTAGGCTGCCAGGGCAAAGCACAGAGCCATTTTTTGTGTTAACATGTTCCCAAACTCAGCAAAATAAGGAGATAAGCTGTGCAGCAGACAAACTCCATGTCCCACACAGGAGCTTGCTACTAGACAACTGGTTGTGTCCCGTCCCAGGATCTTGCCCACCCCCAGCCCCTTGATGGAGGAATGCTGAGAGACAGCGCTGATGCTCTGCCAGCCCTTCCCAGCAGTGGCCAAGGCACTGGGGTGGTATCAACACCTTTACAGCTCAGCCAGGCCCAATACAAAAGGAAAAGTTCACAACAAGCCATCTCAACTTTTCATTCACATCTACCAGCTCATTTCTGCAAAAACAGGAGCATTTTGCTCACAGTACAAAAATGTATGCAACAACTCAAAGGGTTTAAAGCCAGAACTGTAACATGCAGTCTGCCTTTATTCCCCTTAGAGATTTGTTCAGAGTAAAGAAGATAAAGCCACAACTTCCAGAAACATAAGCACATGACTAGGTGTGTGCTAACACCTAGTCCCAACATACCCAAGATGAGTTCACTCTGCAGTAAAATTGACACCTGAATAGTGAAAGCTAACACCATCACAACTCCTTAGACTTTCTAGGCTCAACCTGCAAACCCAGACCACGCAAGATTAGCAGGTATGCGCTAACACACAATAAACCAGGGGCATCAGGCTCACCGTACTAATGCTGCACTGATTAGAAATAGGAGAATCCTATGACTAATTAAGAAATACATGAAAGCCAATAGGCACAGCAAGGACTGAGGCAGATTCACAGCCTAAATTTCCATCCTGTTTGTTAACAGCCCAAGGAGTAGAAACTCCATCCCTGCTTACTCCTCAGTTTTCATCTCACATTATTTAATCTAAATTTAAAGTTTTTAACAGTACCAAATATAAGTATTTACTGGATCCTCTGGCTATGGGGATTATGGACAATACTTCTATCGAAATTAGTGAGATAAAATGAACACTGCTTATCAGTCAGGACTCCCAAAATTAAAATATATTCTTAAAAATATGAACACCTACTATTCTCACAGAAGAGAGAATTCATCAGAGGGCATTCCATTAAGGGAATAGTGTATGAAAAGAGACACTGTGCTGAAAACAAAAGCTATACAAGTATACTTTGAAACAGCAGAAAACACGAATTCTTTACATAGAAGTTCTGAGTTTACCCCCTCAATTACAAATACCTAGAATGACATGCTTGCTTGAAAACTGACAGTATGCAATAGCCCAACCACCTGTTAAAAACGTGCTCAAAGCAAATAATGAAGGGGATTGCACTTCCTCCTATAATGACATTCAGCTTCCTGCATCTCAGACGGCTTTTAAGCATTACATTTAAGACCTTTTGCTTGGGTAATCTGGCACTTGAGATTTTTTGACTTTTGTGTTTTAGGAGTATCCACCAAACTATATCCATGTTGCCACTATGCTGCCATTCTCACTATGTCATTGTCTTTGACTTTACTGGAACTGCAGTCTGAACATGTAAAACTTACTCTGGACCTGAGAATCTTTTGCTTGCATTTATTTTATTCATTCCTTTTCTACCAGATAATAAAACAGGTAACAACTACAGCTGTATCAGCTAAAGGTAAGGATATCACATGATAGAATGTGAAGTTACTCTAATTCATAAACTTTATCATTTTGATACATACATACACGTAATTATGAACACATAACCACATTACAAATAACTAAAATGGCCTCTTTTTTTACCTTATAATTATGACCACTGAAAATTGGGAGAACTGCAAATGAGAGACAAGCATCTGAACCCAGAATAGAAAACCATTCTCTATTTGATGTCTCTGCCTAGTGAAGATTTTGCCACTTATACAACCAAATCTCAGCTTTAATTTAAGGCACTGTCAATTAAGATTGAACACAATAACCTATAACTGGAAATGAATGGCAACACTGGTGATGTCCTCATTGTATCTTAGGCCTCATTTGGCAATAATACTTCCTGGATAACAAATCTACACTTGCATGTAAGATAACAGCCATGCCAATCTTGTCATACTGATAAAAGTTGCCAGCAGTATGAAATCTTTATCACAGTTATTTTTCCGCTTATCAAATGCGAAACCAATAATAGACATCACAATGTAATTTCCCCATTATTTTCCTCAACGACAGGCAACTTTGGGAACCCTCCAATTTTAAAGCAGTCCACTTTGCCATATTCCTTCAAAATAATGGGACTGCACAATATATAAGTTTAAGCAGAGATAAAATAAAATAAACTTGCAAGAAGGAGTGTCAGTACTTTGGAAGAACAGCTGCTTCAAGTGGCATTTAAGGCTCCTATGAAATTTATTGCCAGAACCCAGCAATTTGAGAAAATTAATAACGTAAGAAATATATGGTTATAAAAAATAATTTTAGCAATAATTTGTAATCAACTGATGAAATTCATAATTTAAACTCTCACACTGCAAATTGCATGGCTCAGTTTTACACAGCTAGAAGAGAACAATGAGATCTTATAACATACTGTATTAACCATTATTAGCAAGAACTGCATAAAAAAGTTCATATTAAATGAGTGAACATGATTTCAGATTTGAAAAGGTGTATTTATAAGCTACCAAACATACTCAGTCTTTCAGCAAGTAAGATAAATGTATATTGTTCATATAAAATATAGAAAAATATTTAAAAATACAAATGTAAGGACTTAAAATGATAAGTTCTACTGACTTACATATGATCTTGTTTTCCATTAATCAGATAGGGTAATGCTCCCAAGCTAAATTTAAAAATCAAGATTTAGTTCTGTAAGGATGTGGATCTTATGTGTTTAAATCACCTGTGAATCAGGGAATATACATTACTACCATTTCAGCGTGGGTAGCTTTTTTAAAAGTAACTTTCTTGAGTTCTTGAGTTTCTAAGCAATATGTAGATGCAGTGACTACTTTTAATTCCAGTTTCAAAACACTTTACAAAACAGTATTTTTACCGCTGAAGGTATATACAGATATATGCATATACAGAAGAGGATGATTCATAAAAACTTTTCTTAAAACTTCGCCAGAACTCTGTTTTTTCTCTATAGCTGATAATAAACAAGAAGCATTACAAATAATTTTAAAGCCTATATTCGAAAGGACTGTAAAGATTCCTACTTTATACACTAATCTGTCCCTGGTATTTCAAAGCTGATGTTCTTAGCACTTCATTTTAGGAAGATGGCTGAAATACATATGTATAAATTTACAACAAAAATGCTACAGTCCATCAACGTTACCTAGTTATAAAAATGACAGATCTAAGAAATGACAAAGACAACTCTATTCTACGCCAGGAAAAGAGGAAATTTTTTTAAGAATAAATCTTCTTTTTAAGACATATAGGATATCCTATTTGAAGAGAGGATTTTAAATGCAGCAGCATTCACTAATAATTAGATATGGTTTTTCCCCACACCATTTCTTCCACCAAAATCAAGTAAATAAATTTATTAAGAAATAATTTGCTGTAATTTCCATTAATTAGAATTAATGAATTAACTAAACAGTGGTTTAAAATGCTGGAGCAATGATTTCCAAAGTTTACTCTGGGACGCTGTAAGATTGTGGCGGTACTTTCTAGTCAGAAATCTTGTCTCTTACACTTTATATTTCCACAGTACTGTCATAAAACAAACATCTGTGAAGGTTTGTAATACATCTACACAGAAGGTCACTACCTACGCAGTGAACAGCTGTGCACATCCATCTGGGTAAATCCTGGCCGTTTGGCATGAAGACACATTACATCATCAGCAACAAAAGACAGATACTGGAAACTTTAGGACAATTTGGCTTTATATTTCTAAAATTTTACTAGGTATTTGTGATGTGCATGAGGCTTCTTTTTAAGTTATATTCGAACAAGTAATACCTCTGAAATAGATTTTCATTTGTCTACACAAAATGCCTAACGCCACCAATTTCTTTGTCTGATTAGATCAGATTATTCTATGGTACTTTAGAACCAAAATACCTTCACCAGACTTTGCACAATCCCTTTTTTTTTCTTTTTTCTTTTTTCTTTTTTCTTTTAAAATACACATATACCACAGAACTACTGATGTTTTATTTGGGAAAAAAACCACCCTAACACCTACATTACATATTTGATAAACAAATCCTCTCATACAGGAGTAACTTCACTGTTCCGTGCATCTCCACTGGCTGCAATTAACAAGGAATTCTAACGGTCACTTTCGAGAAGCTGGACAGATGATTTTAGTGTTCAAAGAGTACCCTCATTATCATGCAAAGACTGGAACTCCAGTCACAGGAAACATCCATCCCACTCAGTGGTATTCAGCAAGTGTTTCCACGATCTTCTGTTAGGGATTTCTTTCCCTCCAGACACCTTGGAAACCTCACACAGTATCTAATTCCTGCTACGAAATGACAGGCTTACAGTCATGCTCCCTCATGCAATTGTTTGAAATAATGCTCTCTGTTCTTAAGATCTGTGATCACGGATTTTCATCCGGGGAAGACTTTGGTCTTTACTATTCCCACTCAGGTGAGGTTTACACAGTATAGGCCTAAAATACCAGAGTTAAGAGCCAAATGAACTGGTGGCTCCAAACGACACCATAAACAAGCAGGGTAGATGCAATTTCAAACCCAGAAGCAGTTTCTGCTACACATCATTACTGATCTCCAATTGTAGTTACCGATGTCAGTTATGTTTAATTACTTGGGTAGTATCAACTCAAGTATCTGACACTTTAGGTGGGTTGCTGAGGGAAATAATACTTATTTTAATCAGGTAGGACATTGCTTTGAACTTGTTCAAGTTGTAATGTTCCTGTGCTACAGATTTGCCCTTATCTAGGTTAAAATGAAAACACTGGAGAAAGATTCGGCATTTTACAAACACAAAAAAGTTTTTGTTTTCTTTGCAATGCACAGCTAATAAAATTTTGGATCCCTCTCAGCTACAGCAATGGTGCACTACTCATATCCAGACCAATGCGCTGGAAGGAGCCTCTTTCAGAACTTGAATAGTAGGTAAGTTCTTTATTTCTCCTTTTTTTTAAAAAAAAAAAAAAACCAAAAAAAAACCTTAAAGCTTCTCATGCCTCATTTTATCAAAATTGACACGCTGTCTTATTTTGAAAGCATCAGGTTAAAACCCTGTGCCTAGAGCTAAGTAGGCTTTGAAATGCTTCATCTGATATGAATCTCAAAGAACTCCTGCTGCCAAATGGCACATATATGGACCAGCAGTATGCTAGTGGAGGTCATCGGGATTTTCTTCAAGTGGAAAAAGTATGCATATCTAGAGAACCTTATTATGAAGGAAAAGCTTACTGTTACCAGCCTAAGTCTCTGCAGCTATTAACATTTAGAAAAGTTAAAGATCTAGCATTTCTAAGTATGATGACTAATACAAACTTTGAAATACCACAATAGACAAAACTTCTTCTAGTTGTTCCTTGCTTGGTTTAACCAGTGGCTCTAGCTACAGCTACTAGTTTCTATTTTTAAAGTCTCCTTTCAAAATATTCAGGAAAGAGCAGAGACTGCCATTACAATTTGCTTTAAGACAAATTGCTGATGACTAGAAGATAAGCAGTGTGTCACACTTGTTACACCTTAATGCACAGAAAACATACTTTTTCAAATTTTAAATGCAGTATTTAATTAACAAATTTAGATAAGCCCAGAATGTGGAATGCACTTCAATAGTGCCAGAGATCACTGTGCTGATAGGGTTCCATTAGCATGCACAGTTAATGTATTCACAGCATGCAAATCTCTCATACTCTTTTGGGATAAAGATTATGGTTTGCAGGGATATTCATTTTCCTTCTCTCTCCAAAGATGAAGGCTGTATTTTTAACTTTTACAGGAAGCAATGTGCAATTGCATCTCTGCTGATTTTCTTTAAAAACCTATAAAATTGTAGCCACTAGAAATAAGGAATCCCAATTCTTATTGGGATTCCCACCCAAATCTCCCTCACTTACCCTCAAGTCAAGCTAGAAGTATTAAGATATTTTCAATAACGAGCAGGTCAAATTTATGGATTAGAGTTTCATAACTCTGTTCCTTGGCTATAATCACAGAAGCTAGGCACTGCCTGGCTTGGGGTTCTTTATTTGTTCAGTTTTTCAATCTGTGCAAGAATATAACTTCATATTCTCACAGCACTGCAACAGTATTCGTATAAAAACCCCACATACACACACTTTTGTGTCTGCCTATGAATGAGGTACAGAAAGCACAGTCCATTTCAAACTGAAAAATAAACTTTTACTCCATTAGACAGATAAATAAATAACCTTTAGTTACTTAACATGCTTCAGTAAAGTTCTCCATTGGGGGTGGGAGGGGAAGGTGAAGAAGAAGAAAACCACGGAACAAAAATACCTAAATATTAAGCGCTAATCTTCCAATATTTGTATCTTTGTTAATGACAAGCTTCATTACACCAGGTGCCTGTCTCCCCCAGCTGTCCTATACCCTGAAAGAAGTGACATGACTATGAAAAGGTCAGGAAGAAAAGACAGAATACTACCAATTGCACAAAACTGCAGGGATGGTATTAAAAATAAAACTGTTGAGGCATCCCAGTTGATGTCTTCATAAAAACAACAATTAAATCCTGACTCACTGTCCTTGAAAGTAGTGAGTGCAGCCCCAATTAAAGTCCTACATATGTGCAACGGTGAGTTAACAATTCTTTTTGCCATTCTCTCTCCTTCAGAGCTCATTAATGCACTGCTGTTACTCCCCCTCCTGCAGATCATCTTTTATTTTCCCAGCATCCAAAATAACTTCCTTGCCTGACAAGTTGGGATTTTTTTTTCTTTTATTTTTGACTATTTCTTGAAATAGTTTACAGTTTACAAGATTTTACCGAGTGGCTTCACTCACTTCTAAGTGTCTGTATAAAACAAACTTACTTCCTCATTGGAGTTCCCATGGAATCCAAATTACAAAGAACAAATGCAACAATCTTCTTATTTCTTTCTTTTCTTTGTCGACTCTCAGATCTAATCATTCTTAGAATAAAATAAATCAGTCTAAAAGCTCCAGGGACTATATTGCTTAGCCACTCACTACAAAACTATAAAAATGTCAAAACAGCATGAAAAACACTTCATGGAGGCATACAAAATTCTGTGGTTCTGCTGGACATTCTATCTGACTAGTTTCATTTGTGAATTTACTTTATTTAGTTTTTCTATGAAAGAAAAAAATCCACTTTATTCTTATTGATGTAGTCCATTTTCCAGCCTGTAAACTGGGTATTTCACTGAGCATTTTTATGTCCCTACTTTCATTACTGAGTCTTCCACATACAGCATCTTATACCACCCAGCATCTCTGGCTAATGCTCAGTGCATCTCCCTTCAGTGTAGGAGGATTCACACAAAATATTTCCATGTGTCAAACAGGTTTGCTCTAACAACTCTCCCGTTTGTCTCTTTGGAAGGGTGCAATCAGCATCACATGGGTCACTTACTAGAATTTCAGGGGGAAAAAAAGAAGTTCTATCATGGTATTCATGCTAGGGATTTGATTCGGTGATAGGGTTTACAATCATACAGTAATAATATGGTGTATCAAAAATTACATTGCAACAGCACATGAACCTTTAAAGAAGCTGCCACTGAAAGACCAAACACTGAAGGATTCCTCCCCCTAAGAAGGTTCACCATAACCTGCTCAGTGTCTCCTTAAGCAGTTTCAGAAGTCCTTTTGGGTTTTAAAATACAATGCTTTTTCTATTATATAAACTGCAACAATAAACATTTTTGTTCATGAACGGGATGTTAAATGTCAATTATTGTAAGCATTCATTTGAATTTTTTTTTCCACTAGAGTTTTTGCATTTTCTTTCACATTTGTGGAATTCAACAGCAATTTTCCCTGAACTCAGCTGGTGTGATAAATTATTGAAGATTCAAAGAGATAAATTTCTCAACACATTAGAATTAATCCCAAAGTCAGTAAAATTACAGCACTTTATACCACTTAAAAACTTAAAATCTGATACAGGTGTTTTAAGTGTTTGTCTGCAATTTTGTATCTCTCTGGAATATTTTTAATTGAAAGTGAATCATGTAAACTGTTAGGGCTGTCACAATCTTATATGGCTGGAAATTACAATTCTGCAACCAGCTACAATGAGTATATTATTACACTATATTAAAAAATAAGAATTTAAGATCAGATAGTTTTATAGCCTGCTTCCTATTTGCACTTTTCTCTCCTTTCCCTCTCTTAGATAAAATAAAATGTATTTGTAAACAAAATAATTACTAGGTTTATATATACCAACATTAATATCTAACACAGACATATTACACATTACATATTTCTATCTTTAGAGTTTCAGTCCCACAACAGCTAGAATCATCCCTGTCTCATTCCTCCTCCCGTGACATGAAATATTATGGACTCTTTTGGTTGGTTATGATCACAGCTGAACATAACCTAGTACATAAATACAAAATCTTCCATGGTTTTCTCCAGAAAGATAAATTGAGAAAACTTGAAAAAAAGAAGGAGAAACAAGGATCAAAAAGGGAATGAAACACTGCAGTTACTTCTCAATATAAACTGGCAAGTGCTAGAAGTACCACTCTGAGATTTCAGACACACAGTTAGAATCTAACAAAACAATAAATTTTCAACAATTAGAAAGAATGCCAATAAGAAAAGCATGATTTTGATTGCATAACCAATGTAATCGTAAGCTTGGGTCTTGAAAATACTCAATACTGCTCTTTCACACAGGCAAACGTTTTCTCTCTTGTAGTTAGTTTCCCAGTAAGATGTGTCCCTGAATGCGCATTTGTATACTTCTGTATTTTCCTACAAAAAGTGACTCTTATTTCCTGCCTGCTTCAGTTCTCCTCAGCTTTACAAAATGTCAAATTGTTTTAACACACACTGTCTGCATCACTTCCCTGAGCTGGATGGAAGCAGATGAAAAAAAGCTCATCCAGACAGGCACTGCTATCAGCCGAGAGACAGCAGACATTTTACTTGGGCTCTGCTGTGCTGGCAGTTTCCAACTCCATGCTGAACAGCAGCTGTTGGCTTTGAGAAAAATTCTCTACTCTGCCTGAGTGTAAAATCAAACAGATTACGTCACGGATTTTTCTGACATGTATTGCGTGGCATTGCGTATTTTCACACCTGGTAATCTCTGGTAGTAGAAGTAAGTGGCTTCTGAGGCCAGAGTGGCTCACACGTAACACTGCTCCCTGAAGGACCTTCCTGGCTGCTGCTTGGCCCCAGCTGGGAGCCTCCTATGGCCCAAGACACAACTCTGTGCTTTTTGATTCAATATATTTGAAGGCTGTGGTGTAACTTGTCTGTGCATTTGTAACAGTGCGGAGGAATTCCATTGCATGCCATAAGAGGATGAAGAGAAATTTTAGGACAAAATATGTTTACTCAGATAAGACTGAAAGACCAGAACATAGAAAGAAACTGAATTTGAGAGTACAGAAGCACAATTTCATCCCACCTAATACCAATTGCCTAGTTAAAAAAAAAAAAATCCCACAATCTATCCCAACATTTATCAATTTTTATTCCCTACAAATCACTACCATTTTGCTGTTTCCTACTAAAATAAACACATTAATAATGCAGACCCTTTCCTCTTCTTGTCTATCTTTACATTGTACAAATTTAGGTGCCTTCAAATTCTCTATAGTTAACCATATACAAAACAACTCTAAGGATGTATCATTATGTAAAGCAACAAGATATTCACAGAATGTCTGTTCTAAATTAGGCTCCTATTATATGCAAACGTTGTTGCAAACGTCCCGATAATTTAAGAATAATCTCAAAATTTTTTAGGAAAGATTGTGCACTCTAGTTTACTTGAGCTGAGGTTAAGTAAAAATTACTGATGTGTGATATAATCAATCAAGCTGTCTTGGAAATTATATGTACTTTGTAAAAATATTTTGTTCCTTAATTCTTAAATGCCTGTTTTTTCTATCACCTTCCCAAACTGGTTTGGAAAAAACGTATCACAGAAACCTGCCTCTTGATTTTTGTTGGTTGTAACAATAATTGTAACAGTGTAATTAGTGTATTCGGTGTGTATTTTAAAACACTAAGCAGACGCAAGTAAAAAGAACTCTGAGAGTGAATTCCTTCACCTTTCCTTTTCCTCCTTCTTCCTGGACCATGTCCTGCGATGAAGGTCCTGTAACTTCCTTTGTAGCAGGAAACACAGAGGCGCTGTGATTTTCTCTTTTTTTACACTCTTCTTCAGTTCCAGGCTTTTAGCTTTTCACTGGTAATAAATGTTTTCCTTTTTAAGGAAGGATTCTTCCCCATCACATCACCTTCCTCCTGAAGTCTCCTGCCCCATCAACTTTTACATTTTCTCCCTTCCCACTGCCTCTTTTCTGTTTCTAATCCACCGTAACCGCATGAGTAAATGAGTTCAATTCATAAAGTAAATCACAGTAGATAACCAGGCTATTTTGTATATAAACACACAATCTTATGGAAACCATGGAGCCCAGCTCCAAGCAGTTAATTCTTACTAGTTGTCAGATCTTTGGGGAATGGCAATTTGTGAACACCCATTTGTGCCTCCAGCTAGTTTCAACTAGATTAACTTTTAATTTCTCCCAAATTTTACTTTTGTAAGTACAGTGCTAAACCTAAGTCCACAAATATCTGTCTCTATGCCACACATGAAACAGGTAAATAAATCAGTCCCTTTCCTCCGCTTGCTTTGCTAGCAGCTCCTCTACTCAGTACTTAAACTACAAGATTTGCCTTTTCTCTGTAGTGCTTGCTATCCATATTCTTCTTTTTCATATTGTGATATTAGCACTGCAAAGATATCATTAGGTACCTTGAGAAAACAATACACATTCAGGTAATGTCCCTCCTATAATCTGTTTTACATCGGACAACTGCACAGACACATTTCATGCATAAATCAATCATACAGTACAATCACTTTAGACAGACAAAAAAGAGGGTTTCCATAATACTGACCTATGCCAAGGAGAAAAAGAAAGGAGGGCACAAATCAAGATGAGTGCAGGTCACTCATTAACTGAAGCAGAGAAAATCCAAAAATCTGGCTACCTTTCAAGTCACATCTCTAAAAATCAGCAACATCAAACTTAGCTCCTGTGCTCTCAACTGTAATTCATAGCTTTTGAAAGGAGGACTTATCTACTTTCTTTTTAGTAGAAAATATATTTTTCTAATCGCAAAACTGGGGAAGAACAGTTATTAGTCGATCCAGCTTTTCAGTATGAAGCTCTCACTACAAAGCTTGCCATCCATCTGGATTTATACCTCAATTACTTTAATTGGATCATCCAGGAAAAAAAAAAAAAAAGGCACCAAATGGGCACTGTTCAAGTTCTGTTGAGCATCTTTTCAATGTATTTATTAGGTCATCAACATACAAAAAAGAATCTTATGAGAATTCAAAGGTGGAGGGCATGGGTAGAGGAAGAAAAACTTTGAAAATCAGTAACTTCCAAGACTTTAAAAGGGTGCAAAAGATTAGGGTTTTTCTAGTTTGCCAGGTCAGAGAAGTGTTTTCCTTCTTCACTGTGACAGAGTGCATAGCCCACCTAACAGAGGCATGTCAGTATAAAATAAACGCCTCTTGCTCCAGTCTTATCACTGTTCTGCTCCCTGACTTTTGTATATCAAAGAGCAAAGATGATTCAACTTCCAGCTCTGAAGTCAGTCCTGTTATTGACTCCACTAACAGCAGGAGCAGAACAAGTAAATTTCCTCAAGAAGGAAAACTCACTCTATGCTGCTTTTATTTCTGGCTTACAGTGATCTGGAGCAGATAACACCAAGACACACATCACCTTATGTGTGCCAAGCACTCAAGCCATCAGCCTGAGAAATCCAGAAATGAAGCTACCACACCAGAGCTTTATCAAAATAATAAAAATAATTGCCTTCTCACTACCATTTCTTTGTCTAACAAGACCTATAAGCCACAGCTTATATTTAGGGCTGAATTAATATTCCATGGGGAAAAAAACTGCCATGTAATTCCTTCCAAATTTGTCCATTTCTTTCAGTAGCTTTGAGGATACTATTAAGGCACTAAGGCTACCACAGGTGAATAAGAACAATGGGAATAACCCATCAAGAAGAAAATGCTCTTGAAAATACCACCGGGTGCTAGACCTGCCTTCTTGTTACCTAGATTTCATACAGCAACAGCTGGGACTTGAGACCAAGTCACAGTAATGCCAAATTTGTCATGTAAAGGATTACACTTTTTGCCAAAACTGACATCACTTGCTCAGAATCTGATTTGAAAAAAATGGTGGGGAGACTAACTTTTATAAACTGTGAAAAATACTTATTTCCTTGCAAACTCTTGTGACCTTAGAATAAGCAGGTCACAGCATGCCCTCAGAGTTTACTCACCAGTTCACTCTGCTGCTGTGTGTTTGTACATGGATACCCACTGCGAGAAGTCACTGTGAAAAGCAGTTAATGCACTTAGAATGTGGAATTAGTGTCACCTTTTTTAACTTGTCAGTAACTGGATGATACTGATCTGCTCTCATTTTTTCATCATCTTTCTTGAAGAGAATATAAAGGGACTTGAGGAGAAAAATTTCTCTAACTGTGGATTAAAGGATTGATGGTTATGAATACCTCACAATAATGCACGCTCCTTGGATATCTTCATTATGTGGATCCTTGTGGGTCCCTTCCAGATCAGGATATTCTATGATTACATGATTCTTTCCCACTGCAGGAATGGTTTTGCTTAAGCACCACTAACAACTGCAACTACTCCACAAACTGCAAGAACATTTCTCACATTGCCAGGACAATGGGTTCACTCAGTTACCTCCAGTAACTGGAACAAAGCCAGTTTACAGTACAGGTAAGCCTCACTCTATCCCTGTTCATACAGTTTCCCTAGAAATTGCCAATTGTTAAAGAGAAGAATGAATTACTCATTTAGTTCATTGTGTAAGTCTTTTTCTCTCAGCAAAAATCCCACCATCATTAAAGCTTCGCACTTATTTTTATAATAGTACTCTCTCACTGTAGAGAAGACAAGAAAACATTAAAGCATCCTATACCGAGAGTGAATGATAGCCCAAAATACTAATGAAGTGAATATTTGATACTACTGATGATTAAGGGGCTTTTTTTTTCTAAATCAAATGGTGCTGTGTTTCACTTAACTTACCTTTGTTAAGTTATATTTAGCAATATTTAACCTGACTTCCTCTTCATGGTTTTCATATTGTGAAATTCCAAAGCTCCCAATTTAAGACAATGACTAAGGAAAAAAAAAAAATAACTAGATTAATCTTCCTCTCTTACTATATCAAGGGGAAAAAAAAAAAAAAAAAGCTTATCTAAGCCTTTTTTTATAAAAACACTGAGTTATCAACCACTGTATCTGACCCAAGTATTCTTTCTGTCTAGAAATTTTTCCTATTGTATTGTTTAATGTGTTAGGGGAAAAAAAAAAAAAAAAAAAATCATTGTTTCAATACCAGGCAGCGACTATCTTTCAATCCTTGCTAACACATGGGAAATGAATTCATTCTTTACTGAAAGCACTGTCTTACTCCACTGGGGCTGTTTGTCAATTCCTCCAGGGTGACACTAAATCAAGTTGCAAAGTACTGTAATGTAAATCACAGCCTAATTTACTTGTCACTGTGTTGTGACACTTGGTTAAAAATGCTTTTTAATTGCAAAGATAAATTATACATTAACAATTCTTGGTGGCAGTTTCAATACTGCATCAGATTATTTCACTCTAAAGAAAGGAGCTGAACAACTACACAACCACAAGCTGTAACAGAATTTTTTAAATTGTTGGGTTGTTCAGATTGATAGTGTTGGTAGTGTTGTGATGATGAGTTCTGTCATCCACAAAAACAAAAGACATAATCAGTCTTTCATATTCAGTAACTCATGAAGAAAAAGTATTCTGTTTTCTTGAACCTTTCAGATTACTCCAGCTTCTCGCTTGCAAATTAGACTCCCTATAGTAATATGAAATGGTTCTCAGTCATGCTGAAAAATAAGGCTTTCTCTATTCTTTAATCTTGGACAGGGAAATGATTGAAAATAGAACCAAATATGTTTAGGAAAAAAACCTATAAGGAAGTTGTTGAGTAATCTCTACTGATTTTGAGTATCTTCACCTTTGGAACTGCAACTCTCTCCACACAAACTAGGGGGTTTTTTCATCAGTCATGCAGTTCTCATGTACGTCTATTACAGGCTACTATAGTGTAGGTTGTTCTAACAGATGTCTGTGCCCCCTCAACCACAGAATCAAGAATGGGTAATGCTGGCAGGGACCACAATGGGTCATCTGATCCAGCCTCCCTGCTCAAGCAGGGTCACCCCTAGAGCTCATAGCACAGGATTGTGTCCAGATGGTTTCTGACTATCTCCGGTGAGGGAGACTCCAAAACATCTCTGGACAATCTGCACTGGTACTCAGTCACTCGCACAGTAAGGAAGCTCTTTCTAAAGTTCAGGTGGAACTTCCTGTGCATCAGCTTCTGCCGTTGCCTCTTGTCCTTTTGCTCAGCACCACTGAGCAGAGCCTGGCTCCATCCTCTTGGCACCTCCCATCAGATACTGACAGATATTGATGAGGTCCCCTCTCAGCTGTTCCTTCTCAAGTCTGAACAGGCCCAGCTCCCTCAGCCTGTCCTCATAAGAGATGCTCCAGCCCCTCAATAATCTTTGTCACCTTCACTGATGTGCTGCACAAGCTCCCTGTCTCTCCTGTCCTGAGGAGCCCAGAAATGATCAGTGCACTCCAGACGTGGCCTCACCAGGGCTGAGTAGAGGTGCAGGACCACCTCCTTTGCCCTGCTGGAATGCTCTTCCTGATGCACCCCAGGACACCATTGGCCTCTCAGCCACAAGGACACACCCTGGCTCATGGACAGCTTGGTGTCCACCAGAACCCCTATGTCCTTCTCCACAAGCTGCTTTCCAGCAGCTCAGCCTCCAGCCTGAACTGGTACATGGGGTTACTCCTTCCCAGGTGCAGGTCCCTCTATGTGCCTTTGTTGAATTTCACACTTCCTCTGCTACTCTGCAACACAGGGCTCAATATAAACCTGACAAAAGTCTGCCAAACACAACTCACAACACATGATCTAAGGATAGTCTGTCAGTAAGGTGCAACATGGATATATTACAGAGCTTATACAAACATGACACTATCCATGTAGAGACATTACACATCAATTTCAGACCATAGAAGAAAGGTTTTGAAGTGTGGGGGTTTTTTCAGACATATCTTCTGATTCCACTGAGCTGATGGTCACCTCAGTTTTGATGGTTTCAACCCTCAAGGGCAAAGCAACAGACTGAAAAGAGCTTATTCAGAAGGGGAGAGAGAGTCAAGAGGTAGATCAGCCCCCTCTCACACTTGCTATCTTGTCCCTATATCAAACATTTGACTTTGCAAAAAATTGCCACGTCCTGGCCTGCACCACCTGCTGCAAGGTTCTCACCAGGTGTTTCTCTCCCTGGGCACGGAAACTTCCTCACCCTGTTGGCTTGGCTAACATCCTTAAACAAAATCAGCCTTTTGCTAGATCTCCAGGGTGCTCTTCTCATTGCCCATCAGCAGGGCACAGGGTCCTCTATCCTCACGCTTTCAAAGCCTTTGCTGTCACCCCAGCCTCTAGGCTGTACATCATCCTCACAGCAAGTGGCACCACGACACTGCACAGCAAGTCATCATAATTAGTTGATAATGAGCCTAATAAAAGGCCAGAGCTGGGCCCTGCACTGTTAGCAGAATGCCTCTTCTGACAAGGCACACTTATCAGCAACGACAAAGTTTTTTTCATTGGGTACAAAAATGCTTCAACCATTACAGCACACGAGGGGTGTATCGATGTTTAGGATCAACCGCAAGAGCCTTGCTGGGACTGCAATGCCCACGCTGGAATGAAACCTCCACAGCCACTGCCCAGGCTTTGTTATAGCTGCCTCCCCTGTGTACACACACCAGAAAACAGCCAGCTTGGGATGCTTTCAGGCACACTCTAAGAGATGGGAAACTTTTATAAGGGGGTACTTTCACATAGTACATGTGGAAATATATTCATGAGATATTTCTGTCAGAATGACATTGTGAGCTTCAGAAAACAAGCTGAACCTTTTATGACAAAAACACCCTAGGCTATTTCTTATAAATTAATTTTGAAGGTTTAGACTGATAGCAAACTGCCCTCCTCTTTTCTGATTTTTCTTAATGACAATGAATAGATTTAAAAATCAGAAGGCAGATTTCCCGTAATAATTAACTATTTAAACAGCATGTAGGAGCTTAGAAGACTTCTTAAAAAGTACATTACCATCACTGAAATATGCGAGGGCTGATACCTAATTCACTAGCTGTGTCCTGAAACACAGTTGGTTGGTATTAGGTTGTAAATTATAGTTCCCAGTACACACAGTAAACCTGCTTATTAAAATTCCCTTTCTGAATATTTATGCTAAGTCTGCAACCCCCTATGCATAAGAGACCTGTATTATCACACAGAGTAACTTGGCAGTTTCAAAGAAACCTAACATAATTAAATCAAGCCAAATCAGAAATGAAAGAAAGCAAAACCAAGCAAGAGGCTGACACCCTGAATTTCCACAACACTGCAGCATTAAAAGCATCCAGAGCATTACAATACAAAGCCCCAAAATGCTGATTTAGAAAGTCATTCAAAAATATAACTTATTTGTATTTTGAGTTGTTTTCCAACTCAAATCTTTAATATAAAATAAATTAGACCTTTAGAGTTCGTAATCTCTCTGCTTTTTGGAGTATATTTTCAGTGTGTGTTTAACAAAACTGAGTACTTTTTAGGTGAGAAACAGCAAGGAAACACTGATTCTTGACACAGATTCATGCTGCCTATCACTTCAAAAACCGCTTAGTCTACTTCATAAACTAGTTAAACACAGTCTTCAAGGATTCTTCGCCCCTTCATTATTGCTCTGACAGACTATTTCTGCATGACTTTTATATTTAAGGACCACCTTCACATTTTCAACTTGATCTGTTCCTGAGCAATTGTTAATTTTTTTGAGTCTGCAGTTGTGCTGGATGTTGGCAGGTGGGTTGTGTTTTTTTCCTGTGGGGTGTCTTTTTGTTGTTGTTGTTGTTGTTTTTTTTCCCTCATTCTCCTCAAAGACAAAAGACAAGAGGAACTTTTAATTTCCTCCTGTGGGCTCTATCTCCCCTCCTCTGGTCACCCAGGAGGTCTCTGAGCACACGCTTACATTCATCATTCAAAAATACAGTATTCTCAGCAATGTGTAGGGTTGTGGAAGCAATCCCATTACCTCTTCCTTATAAAACTGAAGTCACACATGCCTTTTTCCTACAGAATCACACCAGCAGACTGCAATTATTTAATAACCTTATGAGACTAGGTTCATTCTTTTTTCAACTGACACTTCCAGGCAATGAGTTCTTTTTTGAAGAATTCTTAAGCTTGAGATAAAACACCTTACACGTATCTTCATAAAATATGATTTCATTTCAATTTCTAGCCCCTTACTTTACTAGAAAATTAAGTCCTTCATAGTTATGAAGCATCACAACTTTGTAATGAAATTATTAATATGATACAGTTCTGGTAGTTTATCAATCTCACGAACAGAAAATTTGTGTAAGTCATTTTCAGATGTACTTCCATATCAATATTTTGCAAACATTTGTGATTACAACGTACATATGCTGAGCAGCTTACGCTGTGTGACTACAGGAAAAAAAGTTGGAAAATTACAACAGTATTAGCAGAAATAATAGTATTTGCATAAAGCAGGTAACTCTCCCCACAATAATTCTGATGCCAACAACAAAATTTACACTATAATCAGAATAAGCTATAGATAACCTCTACACACAAGTAAAAGTACCTCAATACCCACTGGACAGTATTAAAAGAGTTTGAAAATGGCTGTATATGCATATCATTAATGGCTTTCTAAAGATGCATCATGAAACACATATTAAAAACATAACTTTAAATGGGAGTTTTCAAAATGCTTTCCAATAAGCTAATGTTTCTATTCTTCAGGGAGAATTTTGTAGAGAGTAGAAAATCTGCATTATTTTTTCTTATTATTATTGTTTTGAACTCAAACCCAAGTATTTCAAATCACAAAGCAACCTGAAACATTTTGTTTGAAGTCACAGCAATGTAAGTCTCTCTCTTGCAAGTCTTACAATATTGCCAGATGCCATAGATCAGTATCTGATGCTTTAAACCCACTTTTTTAAATTCTCTCAATTTTAAATGAAAAAAGGATAATTTTTCCCATTAAAAAATAGTGAAAATTTTAAGTACATTATTAAGTATTGTTGCCAATCTGCTGCTTCTTCTTTATTTCTCTCCCTCCCACCCCTGCCTTTTTCTTCTCTTAACTTTGAAAGCTTCACTTCTCAAGGGCATATATAAAATTCTGTATGCAGTAGTTCTTGTGTTCTGGTAAGAATTCAGCAAGAATTTATAACACAGCCTAGCATCTTTAAAAAATCTATTTCTGCATATATATGGACATATTAGTTACAAATACATTTTGACAGCTGTAAGTTTCCAAACACAAACCATGCAATTTGGGTAAAATGTGAGAGAGAAAGAGGCAGATAACGTGTGTATGTGTGTGTGTTTGTGTGTGTACATAAAGAAACACAGTCAAGTTATTTTGATTTCACACCTAACGTGCCTAAATATGATTTTTATTCTGAAGTGCTCATCACATTGAGAACTCCCACTGAGAAGGTTTTACTTGTTCAGTACAGAGAATCAACTTACACTCTTCTTATTCCTCGATGCCGAAATGCCATATTTACAGAACCTAATGCTGTGGATGCACTTAAAAAAAATTAAGGAGTTTCTCTGCCAGTATAAACTTTTACAGCTCCATTAGCTTGGAATTACAAAAAGTTAGCTTGGGAGTTCAGTCACAGCACGGGCTTGGCTTTTTGTATTTTGGTTCTTAACCTCAAGCAAAATTCTCCTAACACTAGCAATAGTAATACAATGGGGTGATTTTTCATGTTGTTAAATCTCACAAACTCAAAATTAACAAAAATTTTCCAGGGTTAAGAGCCATTATTGTAGAGAAAGTTAATACTGGCTGCCATAAACCATGCATCCAGCGCCTGCTGGCCTTCAATGACTGCTGAGTTGAAAGTTGATGTCCCCAGCACAGAGAGAACTTCTCTCTGTGGTTTTGGGTGAATCGACACACATAATCTACCACTAACACAGAAGAGCTCTGTAAGGACCCATGTAACACCAAAGAAAAGATAATCTTTGTAGCCATGTTTCCGTGAGTAGGGTCAGGACACAACGATCCAAAGTTCAGCTGCATCTGAGTTCCTGAGCACTCTTCTGAGCTGCTCAGCCTCTCCCAGCATTTCCCTTTGACAAGCACCTCTTTATGATTCAGAGCACGAAATGAAAACTTCCTCCAGACCTGCTGTGAGAAGTCAAAGAGTGGAATGGGAAGGTGAGAAAACCTAAAGCTGTCCCGGCTCACACTAACAGTGATTGTGCAAGCAGCATTTGTCATCTCCTGGTGCACCCGCTCTGTCGTGTTGCATACTCCCAGCTTACACAGAAGGCACACTTTAAGGGCTAACTACTTTGAACAGTGACAAAGATTCATTATGTACAAGAAAGTTTTAACAGAGGGTGTGCTGTTAGTACTTGCCTAGTTCAGTAAAGTTTAATTTTAAAGTTCAGAACTGGCCTGACACATCAGTCTTCTAAACACTCCCATCAGAGCAATCATTATATGATTTATAATTCATATAATTCATATTCATATCATATTCTGATATCTAATTCATTATCTGGTATATAGCTAGATTGAAATGTGTATATATATATTTATAGTCAAACTCAATCATTCCAGTCAATTAATTGCAGTATTTTACTCAGGTTCCATGCTTTGCATTTTTACCTACCTGAAATTGTCAGTGCACTAACGCATTCTGTTCAGTTATTGCCCAGAATTGAAAATCATATGCGCCAGGGAGAAGTGAAGTACATACTACAGACAGTGCTCAGCAAGTATTCAAGAACACAGAATGCCAAGAATTACTAGAAAGGTAATAAACGAACATTACTTTGCTGACGGGTAAATCAAGGTCCAACCATATTTTGAATGATGCATTCAATTTCATAAACTATAGCAGTACTGGGAACAGATGACAACAAGCACACAAGGCAAGATTGGATAGACTGGGATTCTCCATCTTGGGAAGATAATGACTGAGTAGAAAAGATACAGATGTCGAAAATCTCAAAAAATCATTAATGATACAGAGGATGAGAAGGGTACAGGATTATCCACTATTTTAAAACTCATCTAAATTCCTACTTTTTCAGTTGCTAACAAACTGTAAAGGACACATTCTCTAGAAAGCCCTCAACACAGCAAATTTCAGTACAATAAAATCAATCTCACCAGCTGAGAGAAATTATGAGAACAGAGAAGCGCTCCTACTGCTCCATGGCAAACAGGGGTCCAAAGCAAAAGTGGCTCTAAAAAGCAGAAATTCAGATTGGATTTCTGCAACAAAAATGCAAATATAAGAGAGAGTGACAATGGAGGCCAAAGACAGTGTAATTTTCTGATCACGATCAGCCTATAAAGAAACAGCATCACCAAGATTTGCTCACCTGCCTAATCCATATTGTCCTAAATATCCTTTCTTGTAGTTCCAGAGCATCCTGGAGAGAAGTGACAAGAGGAAGAGGAGTAGCTGTAACAAGGTCAGAGCACACAGAGGGAACCAGGGGCAAAGGAAAGACCCCAGAACAACCAGGAGCAAGACAAACAGCATTTCCAGCGTCACTTCAGCTCACAGAGGAGTTGATGGTTTTGGGGACAGAGGGAGAAAGAGAGAGACAGCAGTACTTCAGACGGAATTGAAGGACTAAAAAAGATCCCTAGAGGAGAGAAGTAAAGAGAGAATTTTTCCGTGACTCAGAGAAATGCCATGGAAGCTCTGAGAGTGGTAAAACACATTAGGGCACCAAAGCAGCGGCTAAGTTCAGTGGAGGAGAAAATGAGCTCCTGAGCTGCCAAGCACAGGAAACTGGGGGGAATAGGGAAAGAAAACAAAGGCCAGCAGGGAAGATGGCAACACAAATCACATGTGCTTTAATAAAGCATCACAAATGCTTTATTAAGCTGGAGGTGGAGGTGAGATGAATCAGAGCTCTCTTGAAATAAATAAACCCAGTCTTCCACAGCTTCAGTTCTTGCAAGGAGAAGAAAGGAAATCGAATGAGATGTAAATTTGCACCAGGTGTGCAAGCCCTCACACAAGACCACTGCAAAATACATGAAATAAAAGCATATTCTCTAATCTATTTACTATTATCTTGGTGTATTGACCAGCAATGCCTATGTTTTTTTCCTCACCAAGCTCATTTGTATTAAGTGTTCAGATAACCTGCTCTTTCTTTCCAAATCTCCCCTTCCAATCCAAACACTGCATATTTCAAATGGGCACACAGCCTTTTACATTTAGTTCTTAATTAGAAAATACAATGATTCTGTCTCATTCCTAAGTGAACAGGAATACCTATTAGTCTCATGATTAAATTTAGACAGTTTAATTAAATCTGCTTAAACACAGCTTGCCCTTTAAGCTATAGTTAGAAAAAAAAAAAAAGTCATATTTCTGAGTCACAGGAGTTAAATGAGTTCATTAGTCAGGGCTTGAGTCAAATTCTCAATTGATGTATAAAGGCACAGGTCTGTAGAAGTCAACCGTGCTGCTACTGTCTACACAATTGAGGAACTGACTCATTATTCTGCTTCAACTGCATTTGCATCTTCAAATTTAAGTGCATTATTCTGTTGGCAATGATTAAGCCACTACAACTCCCCAGCAGGTGAGGGCCATGCCAGTGATCAGCTCTTAAGTACTCATGTAGAATCACAGCAAAAAAAAAAAATTACATGGGTTCAATTAAGACAATTTAAAAATTTCTTTGTAGTGCCAGGATGATTTCAAGCTACAGAGCAGTGTTAAAGACTTAGTCCCCAAGGCTGAGCTATTTTCAGGAAAATATTTTCTTTAAAAAGTAAAGATGCAGCAACAGTATATTGATAGCTGTGCAATATGCATTTAGTGCTGTCACACTTAAAAAGGAGAAACCTGTAAAAACTGCAGATTTAACCCACTCAGGACTCATTTAATGAAATGCTTCTGTACAAATATTTATTGTCTTCCAACAGAAGTGCACTTATGGACTAACTCAAGCTCCTGCATTCTAGAAAGAGTTTATTTGAAGTGGGACTTATGTATCACCAACTACTGTGCTGCCTGCAGAAAGACAATTCACATCTTGCTGATTATTGAATGTGTTGATGTTGGTATTTCATACCTGATTTAAATGACCTTGGCTGGTGTGTGTGCCTAACTTCAGATGTTTCTCTTGCCTGGCACACTGTCCAAACACCTTCATGGACAGCATCAGGTAGAAATCCTGCTTTCCACCAGTTTTGCGCTGTTGATGACATGCTGTGGAGTATTAATGCCTCCCAACACCTCTGCTTCTTGTCACCTCAAGCAGCTGGCAGGCAGAAACAGGGAGGCCACAAGACACACACTCCCTTTGTTTCTCCAGGAGCTGGTCAACAGCCACAAGTTATTGAGTCACTCTTTCTCATCAAAGCCATGCTCCTGACAGCTGACCTCCTGCTTGTAAAAGAGACTTTCTATCTTCAGGACAGCCCACAACTATAGGATTGAACTGGGCTTGCACTGAAACACTGTCAGCACAACTATTTCCATTAGAACAGTATAGGAAATTATCCACAGCCAGGGTGACACCTAACAAGATTAACACTAAAAAATACCAGTGATTACACTGAGTTGTCAGATGCCAACCAAATTAATTCCCAGCTAAAACACTAGAAGCTCAGAGTATTAAATCTAGGATTCAACACTGCCAAATCATTTTGCTCAAACATAGAAAAATGCAAAAACAAGAGGACGGATTGTTGAAATGGTGTAGGGATACATCTGTTCAGATCCTACAAAATTCATGTTTCATGACCTCAATAAAACATCATCACTGAAAGTCAATCTAAAGTATTTTAGATTTTTTTCTAGAGGCAGTTGTGAAGTACCCTGAGTCATGGTTTAAAAATGCCTTTTTCCATGTGCCTAATATGTATGCAACAGGAAAGATTTTTTTTTATATTTTGAGGCAAGTAGAATACATCAAAACATGGGCAACTGCAGGAAAATTTAACATTAAATGCAATACCAATTAAAAAACTATATAAGTTATATAAATCCATAACTGACTTGAATCAGTTCATCAGCATATTTTCAAAGTATTATTTAGTCAGAACTGTCAGTGCAGCCACAAGTCTGCAGCTTCATAACCAGTAAAACCCCCAAAATCTGCAATATAGAATAAGCAAACTGTAGTTCATGTAAGTTAATTTCAAATTGCCCCATGGAGATCTTTCCCAAAAGCTTTTCATGTTTCATGGACCTTTAATGACCAGTGAGCCAAGCTGAGCAAACAGAACTCACGTTCAGAAATTTGGGCTAGATTAAAAGGAAGGACAGAGACATCTTAATTGCTTCATTACTATTGTTGTTATTATTATTATTATTGTTATTATTATTATTATTTTAAACTCTGAGAAAACATGAAACAAAATATCTCTGAATAGTTGTGTTAGAAAATACATTCAGCAAGGTTTACACACCCCTTTTGATCAATCTTTCACTCAAGTCATATATTCAACTTAAGAAGTCCTTTAGACTGACCATATGGAAACCCATGCATATGGTCATGTGTTTGCAGAGCCACTGAATTACATTTCAATAGGAATGTATGTATATATTTATGTGCACATATTTCTATGTATCAACACAGGCTGGGGATGAACAGATGGAGAGCAGTCCTGCCAAGAAGGACTTGGGGGTGTTGGTGGATGAGAGGCTGGACATGACCTGGCCATGTGCACTCACGGCCCAGCAAGGCAATCCTGTCCTGGGCTGCATCCAGAGCAGTGTGGGCAACAGGGGAGGGAGGGGATTCTGCTCCTCTGCTCTGCTGAGACCCCACCTGCAGGGCTGCATCAGCTCTGGGGTCCCAACACAGGCAGGAGATGGAACTGACGGAGTGAGTCCAGAGGAGCCCATCAAGATAACCAGAGAAATGGAGCACCTCTCCTGCAGGGAAGAGCTGAGAGAATTGGGACTGCTCAAACTGGAAAAAACAAGGCTTCCAGGTGACTGCAGCCTTCCTGCAGTATCTGAAGGGAGCCCACAAGAAAGCTGGAGAGGGACTTTTCACAAGGGTATGTAGCAATAGGAGAAGGGGGAACAGCGTAACTTTCTCTGAAGGTGTCCAGCTCATTACAACATTAGAAGAGAAAAAACACACACAAAAACAAACAAACAAAAAAAAGCCACACACCAAAAAACCCAACCAAACAACAACAACAACAAAAACAGGTACAGAAAATTACTAAGGATAAGCAAACTTCAGTTACTTACTTCAGTTGTATAAATTCTGATTTTATATTAAAACATGAAACTATAAAACAAGTTAAACTAATGTGTGTGGGTTTTTACTTAATATATCTAGTTCAACAAATAATGACTTATTTTTTCACAGGAGAATCCAGTAAAATAAGCTGCTTTGGCAACACACAATTACATTAGAAAATACATTCCAAGCAGGTAAATGCAGGTCTTGGACTTTCCTCAGAACTATTTTGATTCATTTATTGTCTTGCATTGTGTGAAAGTACAAAAAGCTTAAAATAATGAATTTTCTGTATCCTTTACATTATTTCTAGTCAATCAGCAATACCAATGGTGTGAATTCACTTTGGTTTCCTGAAATACATGATTTTGTTTACAATTTCTACAAGTCATGGACTTGCATACAGCCCAGAAGCTGCCCTCCAAAGCAGAAATGGATTATTATATTTTACTCTACAAGGTCTATGGGATCATGCCTTTTTTTTCTTATACAAGGGGTACATTTGGCTGTAGACAGAGATGGCATTCCTCCCAACCTTTATTTTTGTTGAAAACTACTGACATGTTAAGGACCAAAATCAAAATCTACCCATGTCTGCTCTTAGCAGTTACATCCCCTCCCCTTCTGCGTTCTTCTCCACCAGAGAGGTTTCTTTATCAGGTAGATTTTTTTTCATTTCACATTAATTTGGGAATTACCCTTAATCCAACTTGCTACTTTGTTTGCTTTTCGCTCCAATACCTGAATAACCTCTCACTTCCGCACAGATGGGTGTAAAGGGATTACTGCTACAAAGAGGTGACAGACATCAGAGCAGAAAATTCATGGACTAGCAAATCCATCTGAAAACAAGAGGCACAATACCTCAATATGGCAAGAGACTGTCACAGCCCGTAGGAGAGAAGAAAATACCAGCTGCTGTCTTCCAAAAGGTAACACCATGAGTAACAGTTCAGGGTTAGTCTGTCTAGATAGTAAGATACCACAGGAAGGAAAATAATTGCAATACTCCCATATTATCCATACAAGAGTATTAAGAAGATTTTAAAAAAATTGCAACTAGCACTATTGCATTGGGTTCTAAGAGCAATAACTGAATTTATCAAAACCTCAAATTTGATAAAATTCCTGGGTGTTCAGTCTATACTTGATCTTTAACAGCTCTGGTTTTGTCAGCACACAGTGCAAACAGACAGAACACCTATATATCAAACAATGGCATAGAAATGAAGTGCTGATTGGGTGAATTTCCATATCGTGTTTATTTCATAACAAAAACAAACAAGAGAAACTATGCCTAGATCAGATTGGACTTTATTTATTGTTAAAATATATGAATTTTCATGTGAGTAAAAGCAAAGGCTTACGCTATGGTTATAAACAAGTTAACATTTATGTGGCAACTCCCTACAGCACTGAACAGAAAAATATTTTAAGCTGCTTTACTTACCATTAAAAAAGAAAAGAATTCTGGTCAAGAATGAAGAATAAGAGTCTATATACCCTATGTTGAGATTTATACCTTCTGAACCAGGTGTAAAGGAGACGTGAAACACAGCTGTTCTATTCTGATAGCATGTTATCCCCACTTTAAAAGCACAAAAGTGACAACACAAGGTTAAAAAGCAAACCAAAACCCACAACACACAGAAAAACTGGTCTCTTATGCTTAAAATGCAGATTAAAGCAAAAATGAAATAATAAAAAAAACCAAACTCAAAACAACCCCCACAGCACACGAATATTGAATCCTTTAGTTCTTGGAAAAGAGGTAGAAAAGTTTCAATAATGCAACAACACCTTGAAGACTGAACTTAAAAGCACAAAAAAAACCAAACCTCCAAATCAAACACTTTCTCCATAATATGCCTACCTCCATTTGTTGTATGAATCTCATATTTCATTGTTTTACATTATTTTCCAAACAACCACCCTGCTTTATGGGTGTTCAGATTCTAAGCAGAAAATAGTAAACTTAAACAGTAACCTTGATGACACATTAGCTTTCTGTGCCTGGTCTGAAACTTTATTACACTTCAATGTATATAGTTGTAGAAATTATGACATTTTTAAGGTTTTCTCCTTCAAGTACTACCAAAGTAGTTATGTAGAAGATATGTATCATGTTATTCCCTTTCTGAAACCGCTCCCATTGTAGATTAATGATACAAGCATAGCATGAAAGCACAGGGCACTGCTCAGAGATTAACGGGTCTCTGAGGGGAGAGGCAACCTCAGCTACAGTCAAGTCTTGCACCCCAGGTAGTGGTCACCACCCCCCTCAAACTGTGCAATCCCTCTGAGCCTCCTTTTCTTCAGGTTAAACGACCCCAGCTCCCTCAGTCACTCCCTGTAAGACACGTGCTCCAGATCCTTCACCAGCTCCATTGCCCTTTCCTACATACACTCCAGTGCCTCAGGATCTCTTTTGTAGTGAGGGGGCCCAAAACTGAACACAGCATTTGAGGTGTGGCCTCATCACCCCCCCTTTCCAATTTTCTCCCTGAGTAACCTCACAACAATCTCAATGGGATTCCAGTTACCAAGGCTTCAGGGGTCATCAGGGCCCTGTCACTGGTCCAGTACAAGGGAAGCACATCTCATACAAACAAAGAGACAGCAGATTCCACACAGTTCAGACTGTGTGTTACATCCTGGTAGCATTAAAATAGTTACAGAGCCGCATGCTTTTAAATGCCCCATGTCATGTTCTTTGCCTCTTTAAGGGATTTTACACATATAAAATGGAGACCTCCAAATTTCAAAATTCTTGAAGTTCTAAAAACATCAGCCTCCATTTTCATACAATAATGCTGGACATTATATATAAAGTTCAAGTAGTCTTCCTTTAACATGGGTCCCTACTGACTTCAGGGAATAATTTTTCTTTCTATCTTTAAAATATCTATTAAAAAAATATAAGGACTACATTACAATTTTGTCTAGTAACTTAATAACATTAGACTCAGCTCTTCACTGTTCCTTATAAACATTTCCTATATTTCTAACTTAATAAAACACATTTTTTCAATTTTTGAGCTCCACTCTTAGTGACAGATGCATACACCAAAAAAAGCCCAAAGCTCAAGTTAGTTATCTCCAAAGTCTTATCAGAGCCAAAAGAGTTCTGCCAGTTGTCATGTCCCCAGGAATAATAATAATAAAAAAAAATTTAAAAAGCTGCATTCTTAAATCAACCAAAACAAATTTACACAGTATTGAATAAACCATTGCTGTAACAGTTCTCTGCACATGACTTGTGGTTTTGCGTTTTTTGGCTCAAGTTATTCTTCTTAGCTATAGTGGCATGCCTCTGTTAGCATTAGTGGGGATTACACTGATGAAACAAAGACCAAATTTGGCTAATGATGCTACTCTGCTGGCAGAACACAGTAGACTATCACAGACACTGACTAATCTTCAAGTAAATTACTAAACTGATTCCTTTTCTAAACCATGATGACAAGATTTGACAAGCCCTTTTTTGTCAATGAATGGGTCTAAAAAAGTATCTGACAAAACACACTGCAAAAAAGAGAGGTAACCAGGAACTCTTGACACGAGACGTCTCAGTAGAACACAGTGAGGGTGTTTCAGGACAGGCTTTCTTGATATCTACTATTTCACAAAACCCCGAGGGAAAGCTGACCTCATCTGCAGGCTTCCTTAGTTCAGAAACCCACATACCCTTCGACTGTTCAGGAGCTAACCCAGCTGCCCTGAACCTCACGCTCCCACACCCAGTGTGTGGAAGTTGATCAGCAGCCCCTGTCTCTTCAACCAGTTAGGTAACATGGATACCAAGGAAACTGAAAGTCAAGCCACTTGAGAGACAAGACAGTGAAATAACATACTGTCCCTGGGTGATAACCAAAAATTATGAATTCTCTTCAAAGTTCTCTTCAGAAGGGAGAAAAGTGAGCATTCTTACCTTAAAACTGCCTGAAAATCGGTAGTTTCTATCTCCAGAGATGAAAACTGACTCTCAGCTTCCTTCAGGCATAGGAGGGAACTGAACCTGAATCTACACATGCTCTCATTGCTATGTTAATGTCTGAGAGAAAAATGCTAAGGAAAAAAAAAAAGACAGAAAACCCACTGCCACTACCTGTCTTCTAGATATCAGATGTTAAAATACCGTTCCAGGGTCACCAGTGAGGAAAGTTGTCAACCCCTCCCTTCAGCTTGGCTTCTTAAGAAAGATGCCATAAAGGAATCACATGCTGAGCAGCCTTGAGTAGCATTTTTTATAGCTACTTGCGTGCAGGCTCATTCCCCCACCCTTTAAGTCACGTGGGTCACAAGTAATACGATCAAGATATTTAACCCTGAGGATGAGACGGGCTTCTGGATCACTTTGAACTTGCCTTAAGCACTAAGTATTGAAAAGCCTAGCACTTTGAACATTTAGACCTCTTTATAGATCAAGCCTTAAGTCAAACCAAAGAACAAACTCACAAATTCCAAAGGCGGATTTCACAGAATCATCATCATAGGTTTCTATGGCATTGCCAGAGCCAAGACACCACCCTAGGGTTCCCAGCTGGTTAAAACCCAAGCAAGGTTTCAAAACTGACTTTTGCGCCCTGAAGTCCCATGTCTTACTTGAGAAGTAATCAGAATACTCTATGCATTGTCCCTGCTTATCTCCTTAGATTTTGGGGCCATTTAAATAAAAAAAAAACAAAACAAAACTAACTATTCTATACAGCAGCCCATGTGTTCTCTATATTATTCCAGGGGTATTAACAGACTCAGAATCACAGAATCATTAGGTTGGAAGAGGCCTCCAAGCTCATCAAGTCCTACCTAACCCTAACCTCACGTAAAACATGGCACCAAGTGCCAAATCCAGTCTTTTCTTAAACACATCCAGGAATGGTGACTCCACCACCTCCTCAGGCAGACAATTCCAGTGCTTTATCACTCTTTCTGTAAAAAACTTCTTCCTAATATCCACCCTATATTTCCCTTGATGCAGCCTGAGACTGTGTCCTCTCATTCTGTCTGTTGTTGCCTGCAGAAAGAGACAACCTCCCAGATGACCACAGCCACCCTTCAGGAAGTTGTAGAGAGTGATAAGGTCACCTCTGAGTCTCCTTTTCTCCAGGCTAAACAACCCCAGCTCCGTCAGCCGTTCTTCATACGGCTTTTGTTCCAAGCCCCTCACCAGCCTCGTAGCCTCCCCTGGACACGCTCAAGCATCTCAACGTCCTTCATAAATTGAGGGGCCCAGAACTGGACACAGCACTCAAGGTGTGGCCTGAGCAGTGCCGAGTACAGGGGAGAATGACCTCCCTGCTCCTGCTGGCCACCCCATTCCTGATCCAGGCCAGGATGCCATTGGCCCTCTTGGCCCCCTGGGCACACTGCTGGCTCAAGTTCAGCTGCTGTCACCAGTGCCCCCAGGTCCCTTTCCTCCTGGGCACTGTCCAGCCACACCGTCCCCAGCCTATGATGCTGCAGGGGGTTATTGCAGCCAAAGTGCAGGACTCGGCACTTGGACTTATCAAACTTCATCTTGTTAGACTCTGCCCATCTGTCCAACCATTCCAGGTCTCTCTGCAAAGCCCTCATACCTTCCAACAGATTGACACACGCTCCCAGCTTAGTGCTGTCTGCAAATTTACTAATGAAAGACTCAGTATCCTCACCCATGTTGTCAATAAAAAAAAAAAAAAAATACTGTATCCTTCTATAATAGGTTACTACAGCAAATTTTATAGAGCTTGAATGATGCAAAATAAAATAAAGCAAGAGAGAAAGAAACAATCTAGGCAGACAGTTCCATGGAAATTTGAGACCTGACATGCCAAAAAAAGATTCTGATGGTTAGTTCTGATCATTTAACTAAGTCAAAAGTGGGGACTGTGTAGGGGTGAGGGAAGAGGAAAAAAAGACAAATCCACTAATTTTCATGAAAGCATTGTTTTGGAACACATTTCCTTTTCTTAGTAGCTACGAATACAGTTTTCCAAGGCATGTTTTCAAACTATTAGCAGGTTTCTAACAACAATCTAAAAATATTATGCCCAAAATCAGGAATTTCATAGACAGCAATTCTTTCTGAATATTGCACTGAATCATCTTTATTTTTTCATTGACAAATTCCATCTTGTTAATAGGTGTTAATCACAACTTCATCAGTATGCAGAGTGTCTTCTATTGTGTGGAAGTTCATTAAAGGTAATTTGGCAGCTGTTTTAATGTGTTATCTGTTTCAGCAATGTAGAATATATAATGACAGCTTTACTTTCTGAATTTTTATTTAGTCACGAATCTCTTTTTCCCTACAAATATTCATTTGAGGTGGAAGCAAGACACGATGGTCTGGTATTAACAGGAAAGAGGAGAAGCCTGGTGTGTTTTACAGATAAGTAGGATGGTGCGTTCTGTGTCAACTGACCCAAAGTCAAGTCTTGAGGACTGAAATGAAAGGATTGCAAAGCTGAAGTCACAGACCCTGAAAACCACAATCCTGTAGTCCATTTAATGTTTACTGTATGGGATAAACCTACAAGGAACCTCAATGGAGAAACAATGCCACTGCAATAGCTAGTGCATTTTCTAAACTAGTGTATTTTCTTTGCAAATGAACTAATTATAGAAACACTGAGGCGGTCAAAGAAACTGAGGCAAGCACACACAAATGTGTGGCTTTCCCTGAATAATATAGGAAAAATACAGGAAACCTGTTGTTTTACGATTTCTCTGGTTATACCATATCCTTTTTCCAGTGTATTTAAATATGCTCAAATTGAAACTGGCTGTATTTTAGCTTTGGTCTATAAAAACCAAAATAATTTGTCATTTTCTTATTGGCCTATATCAAATTTCTTAAAGAAGGAACTGAAACATAATTCAATTCATTTAACCATTAAACCCTGAAAGGATATTTGGCTTTCCAACTGTATGATTATCACAGAATCTCAGAACAGCTGGGGTGGAATGGACCCTAGAGGTCATCTCGTTCCAATCTCACTGCCATGAGCAGGGATGCCTGCCACTAGACCAGGTTTTCTAAAGCATCATCCAGTCCGGAATTAAACGTCTCCAGGGATGGGGAGTCCACAACTTCTCTGGGCAACCTGTTGCAGGGTCTCATCATCCTCACAGGGAAGAGCCTAATGTCTAATATAAATCCACCCTTCAGCATGAAGCCATCCCCCCTTGGTCTGTCACTACACATCCTTGTAAAAAGTCCCTCTCCAGCTCTCCAGTAGGCACCCACTGGAAGGTGCCATAAGGCCTCTCTGAAGCCTTCTCCTCACCAGGCTTAACCACTCAAACTCTCCCATCCTGTCATCCTAGGACAGGTGTCCCAGCACTCTCATCAAATTAGTGGCCTCCTCTGGTCTTGTTCTGACAGGTCAACCTCTTTTTTGTGTAACACCACGTTAGTTTTGCATAAGCTCTGTACATAAACAGGATACTGAGTAGCAATAGGGTAGGCCAATTGCAGGGTAAAAAGTAAACTAACTGGAAGTAGTTTGCTTTCTCAGCACTTCAAAAGAAACTATTAAAATAAGCATGATGTGCTGAAGGTCTCGCTTACAAATGTTATTATGTTCTTGAGAAAAGGAGCACAGGTTTCCAATCTGGATGCCCTGAAGCAGCCTCTGATTACCTGATACTTTGCAGGGTTTCTTCCCTGCCAAAGTCAAACTTAGTTAAAAGAGATATTTCATTAAATAGCCCCTTACTACAACAGAAATATGCAATGTCTCGCTTCTGTAAATTTCCGTTCAAAAGCATTACTGCTTCCCTTAAGTTGTAGAGCAGATTTAAAGAGAACAATAGTCTCTAAAAATAAACATAATTTATAACAGTCTTTCAGGCACTGTCAAATGTAATAGGAAAAGAGTGATGAGAGTTCTCCAGCATGAGTTTTAATGAATGTTTTTTTCTCTCTTGTGTCAGGGAAGTATCATTTATTTTTAAAGCAATCGGTCACAGTTTTCTGTTAGAATGATGGCCTCTTGACTGATTTTGTCCAAGTGCAGACAATAAAGAATAGTAACATTTTCAAACTAGGAGTCAGTAATGAACAAAATTTGAAGTCAACTAAAATGAAGTACTGCATGAACTAGAATATGGGCTGTAAGTCTTCAGACTACAGGAAATAAGCCAACCACTAACTGACAGGGATTAGGAAGAAATAATTTTCCCTGTGAGCATGATATTCCATAACCATCCATCACAGGAACCAAAAAGAATAAAAATAATACTTTCTACACCTCTTACTAGACAGGGCTGGAGAGGAGCTGATGCTAATAAGACAAAAAAAAAAAAAAAAAAAAAAAAAAAAAAAAAAAAAAAAAAAAAAAAAAAAAAAAAAAAAAAAAAAAAAAAAAGAAGAAAACACCAATTTGCCCAATGAACAGAAGTTCGTATTTTGTAAATATACTGTGATTATTCGCTGTAAATAAAGTGAAAAGGGCAAAAAGTTACAAATAAAAGCTAATAGTTGTAAACAAAAGATTAGCAGTATTTATTAAAAAGTTTACAAAGTAAAATGAAATAGCAGTAATTTTTACCTAGTTCCTAATACTGCCCAGATTTTTCAAGTGACCTTTTAAAAAGTGGGGAACTTTCCTCAGGAAACCTCTGCTTCAGAGGACTTCTAAGACACAGCACATTATTAAACTATAGGAAGAAGCTCATTCAGCTCTAGATGTGATCCCCCATTATCACATGCCTTTTCACAATTCCCTGATGACTACATGGACAATTGATTACTATATCATAGAAGGTGTTTGCAATCAGCTGCTTTTGCAGGAAGACTGATTCATGACTCTTAACTGCTTAGCACCTGGCACAATTATGGAATTGTGCCCTCAAATAAGTAAAATGAAAGCCCCATACTGATAAAATGCACTTCAAGAGGTCACTCAGAGACATCCAAAAAAGTCTGAAGCAACAACAAATCTTTCAGTGCATGTGAAAAACTCCCATGCACTGCTTTATTACAATTCCAAGCAGCATCTTAACCATAAACATTTCACCATCTGGAAAGAAAACCTGATCATATATGTGCTCCTTGGTTATGACATCACAAACTCAGAGTCTACTTGAATGAGGGCAGTCCCCAGCCTATGGAATTTGACTTGGGAGAGGGAGGCAGTTGGGTGACAACCGGACAGGGGTTGTTTCACAGACTTTAATTTTTTTCCCCCTTTTCAGCTAAGAGTGCTTGTATTGAATGAGAAAAATTCCAAGACAGACTGAAAAAAAGTCAAATTAGGACCTTCTGGATCTTAGGAGTTTTACCTTGAAAAATACGAGCAAAGTAACCTGTCAGAGCTGCTGAAAGCTGATACACTGCAGCCAGATTTTTCATGCTTGCTCCCACCTACTATTGCTCCACAGAAAGACACTTCAAGTAAATTTGGTGACAAAGTTCAATGATAATTTGTTTTCCCCCATATCTATTTGTCTGCTTAGAAGGAAAAGGAAAATGAAGGAAACAGTTTTCCACAGCAGAAATAGTTCAGATTGATTGCTTGGGTAACCTTGAAAATTTAATGTAAGACTGAAAAACAAAAATACTTCAGTGTGTCACTAATCTGGATGAAAAACCTGTCTAAGTTTTCTGTCAGACTCATTTCTTCACTTTCCTCTAAAGGAGGAACAGTGGAAGAATAACACCATACATGTGGAGATGAAAGACTAACACAACTATCTTATCACAGGAGAAAAAAAAGCTTGTATATAGCCAGCTCTGTGCAACAACTACCAGAGAGGAAAAAGTCTTCAAGAAATCACTCTAAGGTAAAGCTCAGCAGTAACATCAGTCACACAATAATCACTGGTCATCTGGCTCTTATGTGACACTCTCATCTGCAATTAAGAAGTGCATTCTAGATAAAGACTTCCTAGATGGATCTTAAAAGTAAGGGAAGCTAATCACACAAAGATGAAATAACAAGCTAGACATCACAAACAGAGGGACTGAAGACAGTCTCAGTCACCACGGAACATGACAGTATTTGGTCATCCACACTATTTCCCAGCAAGAAATGGATTTCATATTTGGAAAAAAAGGAAGCTATCTTATGACAGCTTCTCAGAAAGAATATTGCTTATTCTCATTTCAAACATTTAAACAAATGGGAGTATCTACAGGTACTTCATGTCAATTTTTAATCAGACTGCAATGTAGTTATACTTTTCTAACACAATACTCTATTATTAATTTTTATGCAAAATAACCATGAGTAAATGCAGCATAGTAAGCTGTTGGCAAGGTTGATCCTGTAAAATCTGTTTGAATTATTGGTTACATAATTGTCTGCTGGCATATTTTCTCACCTTTAAAACAGCCAGGGCTACTCCTCTGAGAATGTATACAATATGAACACATCAGTTGGTTTGTTTTTATCTTCAGGCTATATACAGGTAGCTCATAATGTGAAAGACTCTGGTGGGCATTTTTTTAGCAATGTATAGATAAATATATGCACACACACTAAAAAAGGCTACTACTTTAAAAGTAACTGCTTCTTCTATCTCTTTGAAACTCTAAATCATACTTGCTTACAGTTCAAATCAAATTCATAAACCAAGAAGAGTACACTCAAATTTTGTTTGAAAAATCACAACCCTGAACCACACGAAAGAAAGGCTGCTTTCAGATACAGACATCTCCTCCATGCATGACTTACACATCTCCCCCATGTACAAATAACATGCATGAATCATATTTAAAAATCAGTAATGAAACCATATGGTAACTACTGTTCTTTTTTTTATTAAGTATATGCACCCCTTATGTAATTATTATTTCTAATATATTCTTTTGTCTTCTCTCTCAAACTGAAAGGTTTTGGGTTCACACTTTTTATTCTATTTGCTTATTAACTGCCAAATAAATTGTTGGCATTTAACTACGTCAGGGTGAAAACAGTGTGTGCAGCACTGTCAGCAACTATTAGTTCAAAATTATTTGAGACTTCATAAATCTGGCTTTACAGAGTAAAATACTTTGAAAAAGCTACACCATTAGATTAATGTTACTTGCTCTTATTTTAAAACCTGTAAGAGCTGATACTTTGGTAAGCTATTGTTAGATTAACTGTCACATTAACCAGTTCCTTTTACCCACAGCAAAGACTCAAAGTAAACAGTGGTTCAAACTTCTCCCTCAGCCACTGCTTTGAAAAATCACTTGCAGGGATGAGAAAAGGGGTTGGGATCAACGCCTTCCAAGCCTTAGCCTCCTAACAGATTTTCTTCAGATGATTGTGATGTTGCCCAAGGTTTGGTAACAGACATTATTGCTAGGGTACTTCATTGTGCTCACTGGTTTTCAAAAACATATTTTGAAAACAGCAGGGAGAATGAGGATTTGAGAGGTTGCTTGGAGCACAAAAGAGAACATGAAAGAAAGTATAAAGGTTGATACTGGAAACAAGTCAGAAGAAACTGACTAACAGATGGCATCTCAGAAAAGACGGACTCTCTATGGCAAAATTGTGTCAGTCCAGATGGTGACTGACAGCACTGATTACAAAATTCAGCTCCCATTGAAGGCAACAGAAGCTTTACTCTGGCAATGGAGATTATGCCAATGAAGTTCATTTTTTTTTTTTTTCAAAACCCTGTTGATCTTTATTATATACTCTACAAGAACTTGTACAGATCTTAAATTCAAGCCCTAACACCTGGTCAACATAGTGGACTGGATCATATTACAACTTGCATGTAAGAGCTGGGACTACATGGCTGGCACACACTTAAAAAGATAGAAATTAAACCAATTTCTAGACCATATATATAAATGCAGTCTAGGAACAGATTTTAGCAAGTATGCAATGGTCCCGGACTTGTGCAAATCATTTCACACTGTCCTGCATGAAATTCTTGTCTCTAAACTGGAGAGATACGGATTTTAAGGATAGACCGCTCGGGGGATAAAGAATTGCATGGATGGATGGACAGATGGACAGAAAGAGTTGTGGTCAAGGGTTCAATGTTCAAACAGAGAATGGTGACTGTTGTGGACCATGAAACCTTAGAGGCAGGCTCATTGGCCACCACAGGTGACGAGCAGCATGTCTCAGGGGCCAGCAGCAACACAAGGCACCATTTAACATCTTTGTAGGCAACATGCACAATGGGATTGAGCACACTCAGCAAGCTTCCCAACACCACCAACCTGTGCGCATCCAGAGGGACCTTGAAAGCAGCTCCAAGTATAAATACAGGTTGAGCAGAAGAGCAGTTGATAGCAGCCCTGAGGAGAAGGATTTGGAGATGTTGGTTGACCAGAAGCTTGCCATAAACCAGCAATGCGCACCTATAGTGCAGAAAGCCAACCAAATTCTGGGCGACATCCCTTTCATATCTATCTCTACTCAACAGTTCAGATTATAGGATAATAAATGTAAAGCTCTGTAGACATTCCTCAGACTAATTTGAATATTTTAAGGTCATAATCACCTCTCTGCATGTCATATATATGTTTAAGAAAATATTTCCCTTCAATCATAAACAAAAAAACAGAAATCAAAACACACAATCCCTCCAAGCTGTTTCAGACATATTGAACAATACCAAGATCTCAGACTGAAGGTGTTCCTCATGATAGTTTAACATATTCAACATTCCCATGTTGAACATTTCAACCTGAGGAATAAAAATTTAACATTATTTCAAATAGAGAAAAAGTTGCCTAAAAATTAAAAGTAAATGAATCACACAGAACACTCCAGGATCCTACTGCTAGCAAGCAACAGAGAATTGAGACAAGTGCCCCTGTAAGCAACCATTAAAGTTCCAAATCTTGAAATCGTGTCTTTAGTCTCCCTCAAGTATTAACTCATACATCAACGCATGCATTTATAATAGGAAAATGCGTATTATTACACTTATACTTAATCCAAGGTGTGTACTTTCTCAGTGTGACACACCTCAAATTGATGTGGAGCAGCAACATTGAACCTGTCTGGCAATACTACTCTTTCTGGCTCACGTGAACATTCTCTGTCATCAAGAAACTAACTCAAAATCATCTGTTCCACAACTTGATTTCCCATCAGCAACTACTATGGACAACTTTAACTTATACATTATTAGTTTAAGAATGACTTTTGTAAGTTATACAAATATGTCATCCAGCTAATTATATGTTTCTGGCAGTAAACAAAAGCAAATCCTACAGAAAGATATAAATACATGGCAAACAAACAACTTCACTTCCCTACAATACCCTTCCAGACTCCAACAACTGATAGTTCAAAGACACTGCAAGCCAGAGGCACCATCTTTATCCCTAATGTATTTTTCCTCCATTATGTATTCAATTGTTTCTTGAAACCATGTACACTTTTAATATCCACAATCCCCCGTTCAGAAAGCTCCATAGCTTAACAATCTATTGTACACAAACCTGCACCTGCCATTTGTTTTGATACCAGCACAGTATTTAATTTGATGCTATTATTTCTATTGAAAGAAAGAGTCAATAAAGTGATGCCTGCATATCTTTTCCATATTACTCTTTTCTCAGGTACCTCTATCATATTCTCAGACCTCTCATCAGTTAGACAACAAAGAAACTTTTACTTAATTTGGTCTCCCTTAACAGGTTATCCTTTCCATCCCATCTGTGATGATTATGATTGAACAAGAAGAATTGTACAATATTTGAGACTACACAATGAATTTATGCAGTAGTCATAACAACGTTAGTCTCTCTGAAACGAAAGCTAACATTTTCATAAAACTGATATAAGCATCAAGAGCTCCTTTCTGAGTAGCAATTACCATGTCAAAAGTTATTGTTGCATAAGTAAACCTTGGATTATTTACTTCCCCATAAACATTATTTTTTAATTTATCCACATTCTTCTTTAGAGGGCTAGACAAAGAAAGAAGATTATATGGAGAGATGCTGAAATACAGCAGCAAAATTCTGCCTATATGCTACCCCAAACTTCCCACTTCCTTACTTTCTCTCTATTCCATTACATAAACTCTTTTCACTATAATGCATCTTCCAAACACTGGCCATTAAACTTACAGATCATTGTTTTAGGCCTCTGTTTCTGAGACATGGAACATCTCAGTTTTCAAGCACCTGGGAATTACCTTAGCCTAATAACAACCCTGAACTATAAAAAGCTTTTTACTTTGCTCCCTGTGATTCTTCAGAAGCATTGGGAATTAATTTTTCTGGTCTTGTTTACATTTTGTTTTGCCTTGCACGTGGCTTAATGTTCAAGATCTCTGTTTATCTCGAGCAGCTCAGTCACTGCCAAATCACTGTTCTCCTAAACAAAATAAGAGTCTTCATTTTAAGAACTGGTTTTACCCCTTTTTAAATAGATAACAGGCCAATAAAGTATTAGTAAACATTGTTCTAGAGAAGCGTATCATCTGTTCACCTTAGGCAAAATTCTAAAAGTTTGGTATAGATGCAATTTCAGGCCATAACTGGAGCCAGTTTTCAGATCATCTTCCAGAAGACCTATTCACCAAAAAATAACAGCCACAGCCTAAAGTCACTTGCAAAACTTCATGAGCAGGTCAAGTTTCCCAGGCACTGCTAACCTGTGAAAATCACTGAAGGCTGATCGATATCAGTTTCATTGACATAAGATTGTGTTACTAAGATTTTCTTATATAGGGCTGATTTTTGTTTGTTTTTTAAATTAGCAGCATAAGCTGCCCATCTTCTTGGAATCTAGCAGAGCAACTCCAGTGCAGTTTTGAACAGAAGAGTAGATTAGATTAAAACAAAGAAACATATTTGGGAAGAGAAAAAAACCCACACCCCCACATTTTGATAAATATATAATAAGCGCTCATTCCAAATCAATTATAAAGCAGAACACAGCAAGTAATACTTTATGCTTCCAAAAAGGAAAAGAAACATTGCAGTAATTAAGAATGCGAATTTTACAAGAAAAATTTAAATGCACTGTTTTTACAAATGAAGTTTTGAGAAATAACGAGTACCACAGAATTCTCCCACTTCAGCAGAAGTAACAACCTTCAGGCTGCAGAGAAAGGGCAATTACAAGTGTAGGAGCATGGATCTGTGTAAACTTCGGGGGGGTACAGAAGGGGTGACTGCAGTGATGCCTGCCATGCCATAAGGAGCACCCATACCTCACTATGCTTTCCCTTTAAATCAAAAAGATTTAAGTGCCCTGTATTGCACAATAACATGAACCCATGTACAACCAAAGAATACAAGATGGAATCTCCTCTGAAGAAGGAGAGTTAGTTTGCTCCATGCAAATGCAAAGCATGCTTTACTCACGTTTCCAGTTCACTGTAACATTAAAACCCCACAGGTCATGTTTGTACAATGCAGTTAACATAAAACTAAGAGCTTACTGCAATCAAAAGGAAATATTCCTCACTGGCATTACTTCAATAATTGACCTAGCCCAGGGTCGTTTTAAAACAGTTTAAATGCATCATTAATCCAGGGTATTCCAAAGCAGCTTTACTAATATGCTATAATAAATTAAAACAGAGAAGCAAGGTCGCAGTCAGTATGCATTTTAAAAAAAATAATAATATAATACCAAAACATGCCAGACATGCAGGTTAGAACACGAAAGAGACGGCAGAGGAAACAACTTAGAAGTTCAAGAAGGGATATATTTTCCTTGGTATATTTTCACTGCTTACATGCTTTCCTCCTATCACTTCCATTCTAGCATTCTGGCAGCTTCTCCACTTCTTTCTCCACTACTATTAAAAGATAGTAGCTGGTCTCTCAAAGAACCAGATCAGTAAACTCGAGATTAATCTATGATATGAAGAACATTACTAAATGGAATAGAAGGTCAGCTGTTCAATTTTTGATCACGCATACCAGGAGACCAGGAGATTAGCAAAGTGTATTTTAAGGATGGCAGCCTTGGGCAAGTATTTTTGAACAATCTTGTCTATGGTTTCCCAAATAAACATACATATAAAAAAATCTGTGAGTCCACTGTTTAAGAGTAGACACGACTAACAGGAAAGACTGGAAATAATCAAGGGCATAAATGAAATGAGCCAACATCATTATTTACTACAGATTTCAAGTCTTCTCAAGTAGAGGAGGAAAAAATGCTCAGTAGATTGTTGAAAGTTACACGCTGTTCAAAAACTGAACATAAAGTCAGCCCACATGCAATCTGTTTTTAAAGAGGGATGAGAGACAAAAACAAAAAGCTCCAAATTTATTTAGAAAAACCCAACTTAAAAATGCCAAAGACACTGTAGATTGCACCCAATTTATACTCATTAACATATGCTTCTCCATGTATTCACATAGTGCTTTTCACAAAATTGTTCCATTCCTCTCAAGATTGCTGGCATGTTACACTAAGAAAAATACATTCCCTCTCCCTGCAGGAAGCAAAGATGGTCTCTTCACCTTCTGCCCATAAACAAACATACAAAAGTGCACGTATATATGGGTATATATGATTCATGTAAGTAAAAGGAAAACTCAAAACCCAGACTAACAACTGTCTCTAAAGAATTTACTCTACTAAAAATTTCTTTAACTTGCATTGAAGAAGAGTTTTGAGTTTCACTGAATTTTAAACTTAATTCACAAAGACTTTATTCTTATAAATTACAGAACAAACATTTCCACAACACAAGGAAGTGGCAAGTTTTTCCAAAATCTGTGTCTTTGAAGAGGTTACAAAGGGCACAGTCCTGGCCTTGCTCTCTGTCGTGGTCTAACTCTAACCAACAGCCAAGCCCCTACCAGTGGGAACAGGTAGAGACTTGGAAGGATAAAAAATAGAGAACTCATGAGTTGAGATAAAGACAGTTCATACAGAACACAAAAGCTGCACACACAAGCAAAGCAAAACAAGAAATTAATTCACTGCTTCCCATGGGCAGGGTTCTCCAGGAAGACAGGGCCCCAAAATCATGGGTAATGGTTATTTGGGCAGACAAACACCATCACCCCAAACGTTGCTCCTCTTTCTATTTCTTCCCTCCACTTTACATACTGAGCCATATGGTCTGGAATATCCCTTCGGTCGCCTGTCCTGGTGGTGTCTCTTCCCAATTTCCCATGAACCTCCGCCTTCCTCCCCTGTCTGACCATATGAAAACCAGAAAAGGCCTTGGCTCTGTGCAACCCCTGCCCAGCAATAACTAAAACATCTCAATATTATCAATCCTGTGTTCAGCACAAATCCAAAACACAGCCCCATACCAGAAATTGTGAAGAAAATTACTCTAAATTGTTTCAGCTGAAACCAGCAAAATCTCCCATGTTCATTTGTCATTCACATCCATTCCAGATGCAGAAGCAGGTTGCTGCTTAGCATGATGCCATCTCCATTTCCTTGTTCCCAAAATAAAATGCATTTTTTCTTCATTGCTTCTAAAAGAGAGGCATCTGTTGTGAGTCCTGAGCATCTGAAGACAAATATCTCTCCCATGTTCATACTGAAGTTGCTTCAAAGAAAACACCTTCATCTTCAGCAATTGCACATGCACTCCCCAGCACTTAGAATTATGCTGAGAAACCACCTGAGTTTTACAGAAATTAAGTCTCACATTAACAACAACTCTTTGTCAAATGGCTTCTCTCAACGTTTTGTATAAGGATGGTTTAAACAACATCTCAGCATCTTTGCTGATCTTGGTGCACCCTTTCCACAGGGAGCAAGACAGAGAAGATAGGGCAAGATCACAGAAGCTAATGGATTTTGTTTCTAGTCAAATTTCTTTCCCATCCCTCTGCAGCTTCGCTGCTTTCCCAGATGGAATTCCAGAAGTTTCCTGTCTTCCTCTGAAGCACTTCCTGCTCACATGGCATGTCTACATTGCTAAACAATGGCAGATTTCAAAATCCATTAGTATAAGCAGTTGGTGGAGGTAAACACCACTTCCATGTTAGCAACGCTTAGGCTAATACGTGTGAACATACATTGGGATTGTATTTCTTAAATGGACTACTTTAGGGAAAACAGAGACATAAAACCACACTTCTCAATATAGTTCAAGCAGTATCACTCAAAATAAAATCTGACCTCCATGAAGGAACATCCTCATGCACTTGGAGAAATTTCCACTGCATCACCATTATTGGAAATTATGTCAAGGATGCTGGAAAAGATTTAATCTGATGTGCAACACAGGTTATATACACTGCAGGAATACTTTGCTGCAAGACTTGTCTATGTAATTTTTTTAGTTTCCCACTAATTTTTAGAGCCATCACAGGCATTTTTTAATTCTCATCTGTGTCTTGTCTTTAATGATTCTGTAACTTTATAGGAGAATTTGCTGCTCAGTGTCATAAAAGCTCTAAATTTACATTTTTATACTGGTGTTATAATTGTAAAATTTGATCAGCAGTTTGAATGTCACTTTAGTTTATACTGAGCAATTCTGCAAAAACAACATCAATTCAAGTCTGTCATTCATTTTGTAGCCATAACAAATGCAACTCAAAATGTAGTCATTTATCAGAGTCTGAGAAAAATATAAATATACTGCTTGTTGAGTGGCATTAATGTATCTTTTAAGTGCATTCTCCATACTAATGTGAAACTACTGCTCTGTAGAAAAAGCAATCTAAAAATTTCCACAACTCAGTCCAATGCAGTAATCTACCTGGGAACTAAGTGGAATATCAAAAACATTAAATAATCTGAAATGTGGAGGGCTCCCCCCCTCAAGAAAAAGCAAATAAAAAAGAGAAAAAGCAGCAAGAGATGGAAGTGTGCTGCTATGTTGAAAATAAAAGCTGAAAACCCACATTAGGAATTGGTGCCCTCATATTAAAAAAGTCAACTATTGCATTAAAACATGGATTAATTGTGTTCAAGACATAATTCAGAACTGGAGAACCACTAAATAAGGGGGCTTCAGCACTAGATTTGGTGCAATTTATAGTCTCTCCTCAAGTTATCTAGTAGTTATCTCTAACTACTACTGCACCTGTGCAGGCTTTGCCAGGGACAAGCCAAGTTCTGCCAAGGGTGAAGTTAATCTGCACAGAAGTATCGGCTTCTGTGAAGCCAAGGCTGAAGTTAATCGGCCAGTATCTGCTGGAGCTGTCTCTGGTGGGTGGGAACATCGCAAACCTCCCTAGTCCATGTGCGCTGTTTGACCTTTCCCCCTTGGGCACAACCAGAAAGCTTCAGCAAAGTTACATAAAGTTCACTCAAAAGTTACATTACAACTCCAAAATTTTAGCCCAGGGACTGGGTGACAAAACAGAAGGACAAACTGCCTGTGGCAGAAAATTGTTTCATCTAATGCAAAATCGTGAGATTTTTATCACAGTGAGGCAAAAACATACAGGATAAAATACTTCCCCCACAGCAGAGGAGCTGTTAATACTGCAGGGCCTGTGTTTCCGAGACACTGGCTCTGAACAGAGACACACAAGGAGTCCTTCCTCATCAACAAACGGAACTTGTCATAGGCTGCTGTGAAATGTTCTTACTTCTAAATATTTGTTTTCCTTCTCCTAGTACTTAACTGATAGAAAACTATTTACAGAGAACAAAAAATAAGTAAACAGGCTAAAATTTTCTAAATAAATGCATCTGTTATTCTAGTTACAAGTATGAAACATTATGCTTCTTTAGGCAAATGAGCACCTTAAGTTAGTCTGATAAATCTACACTTACACACTTGAGTGAGCAATCCAATTTCTAAAGCACCTTGTACTAATACTGCTGTCCTGACAAAATTCTGGTTTAGATAATTACTCTGCCTAGCTAAATCTCTTAGCAGTATCGCATGTTGTCATAAACCACTGTGTAGCAAAGAAGAAAAAACTGTTCAACTGCCACTGCTTCTTAAGCACAGAATCAATGGTTTATCACTAATCAATGAAACATTTAAGTTGTACAGGCCAGATTTTCTAATCTACTATATCCAATCTGCACTGTAAATTTCTCATTACAGACAAAAACAATACAAAGCAAAAAACTGGCAACGCACAGGAAACTACACTGGACGTGGTAGCTCTCAGGTGAAACAAACATGCCAAGTTTCACAGCACTGAACATTCATGGTACTACCAATGGCACCAATCTCTCAACTTCTTGTTGCTGCAGTTCTCCTGGGCGTGACTGTTCACATGGCTCTGACGACAACACAAAAATATTCTTCATCTTCTTCAGAGAAAGTCTGGCAGTTAGGCTTACACTTTTCTGGAGGTGGTTTCAGATGACCCAATGAAGCATTTGTCAAACACCATTGTGTACTGTCATCAGGGATTTGGCTGAAAACTTCTGGCATGAGAAGGTAACCAACAGCTGGAGGTGATGGTGGGGAAAAGGATGCTGTAGTCAAATCCACACGTGACGAGAAAGCCGCGTATTTCAGCTAGTGACTGCTTCCTACGGGCAGAGGTGCTCAATAAACAGAATTCGACCAGAGAAAGATACAATAGGAAATTCCTTCAACAGTATCTGCCCAGAGATCATAAAATGACAGCATAAGGAAACATGACCTTGAACAGAAACATGACAGCTCTGACCCTGTGCAGCACAAGCATCCAGAAGAGTGAGGTACTGTGGCCTACATGTTTCCGTGTTAGCTGGACATACACGTCACCATTTTTGTTCCTGCAATTCTCTTTGTTATTAGTTCGGTGATTAAATAGCTGACTTGAATCACCGGGTGTTTGCATAGACTTGGAGCCATGTCAGAAAAATGTGCAAAAAATAATGGAAATGAAGGTAAAGAATCTGAAAAGTAAGCATGAAGTCCTGTTAAATTTCTGCAATAGAGTTTCTTCTTCTTTACCTCTTGAGCAAACCATCACAAGCAGGTCTCTCCCATGCTGGGAGGGAAAGGATTTCTCTACTGAAGACATATTTTGAATAAAACTACCCAGACAAGTATGAAACTCACAGTGAAACCCTTCCAAATGTGACATTTGTCAAAATCAGGTTGAAATCAACGAACCATTACCGAGCTTGACTAAAAACCTGTTTACATTATGTGCTGATTGCAGATGGGATAAAATTAATTTTCCTCACAGCCGCTGGTAGGGGGCTGTATTTTGGATTTGGGCTGGAAGCACAGGGATGTATTTGTTGTTGCTGAGGAGAGCTTACGCAGTGTCAATGTCTTTTCTGCTTCTTGTACTGCCCTGACAGCGAGGAGCCTGGGGCCGTACAAGAAGGGGGAGAAGATACAGCTGAAAACAACTAACCAATGGGATATGCTACACTATATGGCATCAGAGTCACAATAAAAAACTGAAGGAAGAGGTGACAACTGGAGTGACGGCATTTGTCTTCTCAAGTAACTGTTATGCGTAATGGAGCCCAACTTTCCTGGGGAAGGCTGAACACCTGCCTGCCCAGGGGAAATGATGGATTCTGTATTTTTTGCTTGCATATGAGGCTTTTGCTTTACCTATTGAACTGTCTTTACCTCAACCCACGAGTTTTCTCACTTTTACCCTTCGCATTCTCTCCTCCATCCCACTGAGATGGGAGTGGGAGCACAGTGGTGCGGCGCTTACTTGCCTGCCAAGGTTAAAACATGACACACTGGAATTCTCAGAAAGAATGCTCAGAAGGTTGCCATCTCCTGATGAAGCCTTTTCACATTTTAAAGAAACCATTAAAAGAACGGGACTGCTAATTTTTTCAGTCAGCACAGTTTGGTGTTTTGACCATGAAGAACATTTACAATACATGTAGAATTTTTAGTTTGGGATTCCTGAGTTGCATTGCACTTAATTTGTTGATCTCTGAATTAATTTTTTTCAGATTAACTTTAAGTAGCCAAGACGTAGGCTCCTGGCCCAAATCCACCAAAATAGGCAGTGCACACACAGTTTTGCTGCAGTCAATTGCTATAAATGTGTGCATCAGCATATTGCTAAACAAAGACCATAAGTTACCTGTCTGAGCATTAAAAACAAAAGAAAAGCTGAACCGTCTTTCTTCTGTATGTGAACAGACACCTGCCTACACACACAGCACACACAGCCTGGCTCCTGACCAGGATACACCAATAATATCACTGCAATCCTTCACAGCCAGACACAAGAGAAATTCCCTGCACAGGGAGATGAGGAAGTTTAGGACAGAACTGAGCAACGCATCCCAGTGAGGGGACAAAACACAGCTTGGGTATTCCCCCAATAGTTGAGTAATTTTGTATCCCACTGCTTCAATAAGGTATTGGAATCCCCTTTGTCACAGTAGTCTTCCTACAAGTCCAAGTGTAGGCATGCACACAGGTTTCTTGGTCTTGTGTTTTGATTTGGATTAAGCCGAAACAACTACGCACAATAAATTAGCTGAAATGTACTACAAATGCTGAGTTAAAGAAAAAGAAAATTAAATATAGAAACCAGTCTGTTTTATCCTGTAAGATATACTCTATTTAGTAACACTCCTGAAAATTGATAGGTATTAAATTAACCACAGGAGGGCTCCCTCTGGTATTCTGTATTCTGTTGAATACAACAGAAGCATACTGTTTTAAGATAAAATACTATTTTTGGCAATAAAGTAACAAATTTTAGAACTAAAATTATATTTTCCTCACTAGGCTCTAGTATATACAAGTGAATGAAGTCATACATGAACAATTTAGGTAAAAGAACTGAATTACATAGCTGTTAACTGTGTGACTTAAAACACTAAAAGGCAAACTCAGGTTGCCAATGCTCTGCATTTTAGGCTACTAAGCTCTGTTTTGTCATGCCAGGTACAGGGACTGCTGGAGCTGACACACCAGCACAGCAATTAACAGAGCCATAGAAAAAAAGAGTATTGAACACACCAGGTCCTAGCTGCTGCTCTGAGAAACGATGACTTGCTTGGAACAGCACATGCATAGAAACTGAGCAGAGAAAGTGAGGCTTCGTATTGTCAGTATCTGACAGGTACTCTTCCCCAAATAGTACAAATAAATGTCAGCAGCAGTCAAGCAGCTACTTTTTTAGACTTGAGCCTGTTTGTCACTCTTTGTCACTCTATACTTTATTTACTTCTCTGCCAAAGAGAAGCAAAACTCTCCTGCCTCTTAAGTTTGTGGTGAAAGCCAAGGTAAATAATTGAGACAGTGGAACTAAATATATAAGTAACCGGCAGTGCCCTAACAGTATAATAATAGAAAATAGGTGCATACTTATGTCCTAAGCAAACCGCATTTTGTACAAGATTTTGCAGCTGTTGAAAGCAACCAGAAAGAACAAGGGAAATACAGATTGGGGGGGGGGGGGGGGGGGGGGGGGGGAGGCTAGGGGAAAGAAAGTTGTGCTCTCAAGATGCTGCTTTTATGCACCAGAAACAGAACTCACCAACCCAAGTTGCTGGCATCAATAGCGAGTTGACAGGGTTGACTGTCCTGGAAAACTTATGATTATCAGAAGCTGTGTGCTAAACAGTAGAAAACATTGCATTCTGGAGTAAATTTAAATTTTCACTTCTTTCACAGACTTCAGAAACTAATGGCTGCTTGCAAGACAGCATTCAGGCTGAAGTTGCTTTCTGGATTCAGAAGACAAAGTTAGTATTTTCATAACCACCAGGCTTAGTAAGTCAATTTCGTGCCTGTTTGCCAACTACAATAGAGGCCTAGGATTTGTAATGACTAAGTTCTCCTTATCCTAAGGAGTTAATTTAAATCCATACCTCACTATCCCATGAGAAAGATGTAACTTTGGGGCTAACCAGATGGAAGCACAGGCTTCACAGGACAATGGAAAGAGAGCTCCATGACCATACCATGGAGCAGTGTTTCACCCCCACGGCACAGCTTTTGCTCTTTGATCTGGACACTACACAAGCACGAAAAAAAAGGGCCAACACCATCATCAGTTTCTCCAGTAGAAGTGCCTCAGTCAGGAGGTTAAAGCAGTGCCCCTCACTACGCCAGAGCATATGTGAAACGAAGCCAGAAAGCTACCTTCTTTCCTTACTTTACACATCATAAAGCATTTCAGTAATACACCTGTAAGTATTACAGAGCATCTGTGACTAAGAGATGCTGCTGCTCAACCCAATTTTAAGTGAGGAGATTTGACACCAGGAAGCAGGGATGTGACAAATAAAAAAAAAATACAAAATCAAGTGGAAACACATTAGGGGTTACTTCACTAGACTGCTCTCCTTTCAGTCACCACCCACACTGGCCTCACATATGAACAGAAAGAAACATATATCACAAAACCTACATAATAGACACTGGAAAACTGCTGCAAGAAATTTGGTACATTTACAGGACGTTATGCTTTGTATACTGAGAGTGTATGACCAGACAAGGGTAAAGCCTTACTGAAGCCACACAAAGTAGCGTGAACTTTAGATAGCATGAGATACTCAGGTTTAGACCAGGATTACATCCTACTGGTTGCGCTAAATTGTTGCTTTTCCTCCAAAGAAAAGAAAACTGAAATTAGAAGTTTTACCAGCGTAAGTTAGTATCCAAACACCCTGCTATTGGAATTTCATCAAAATATCAGACGAGATACTTACATCACATATATAATATCTCAATGACAAAACAAAAACAAACTCCCCCTCCAAAGATAAACTAACTGTAAAAACCTGTAATCAAAACTCAAAAACACCATGATGTTTTAAGGAATTTTTAAGACTTCTTTTTTTAAAAGGCAATAAAAATACCCTATTCAATTTCCCGTATTCCCATAGTATAGCAAGGAAGGTAGTCTTAGAAGATTAAACTAGAAATAAACTATTTTTTTTTTCCCCGGCGTCTACCATTTACATCCAACTGCATTTCATGGAAATCTTGTTGCATCACATAACCCAGAACCTTTACATGTACATTTACCCTTGAAGCTCCACTTTACATAATATGATAAACCAGAAGTAAATAACAATAACCAAAATATAAAACTCAAGCCTATCAAGTTCTCAAGTGAAAACATGACAGCTTTAAAAAGTTTCTATGAAACAAAGGTTCATAGAGATTAATAATGTTTATAGAATTAATGTAAAGCAATCAAAATCATTAATGTCTGAAATCATAGTTGTATCATTTACTAATTTTTCAATTTTTCCTAAAGAAGAGCTTCTCTACCGAGAAACAGAATTTGCAGAATGGAAAAAAAAAAAAAAATCTTACGTAACTTATTTCAGCACCATTTTTGTGAAAAAAAAAAGTCAACTTAGTTTGTCATATTAGAATTTCTGGATAGCAGTAAAGAACACAAGTTCCTCTTCTAGGCACTGGAGATGACACAGTCCACAGGGGACACTGTTCTACCATTGATAGACTATTTTTGCATTGTGGACTGCTTTTGAACTGTTTCTCTGCTTACGGCTGTCCAAGTATCAATACCTCCTCCATCAGACTGCCATCCCTCCTTCACTCCAGTGCTGTGGCAAGCAGCTGAGGTGGCGGGAGAGGCTGACAGAGCCCTCCTTCACAGGGAAGTTTGGGGATGTTTGTTTCAGCAATGAATGGGAAAGCTTAATTTACAAGTAGTCAAAACATCATTTCACCATGCCATCTCCTCAAAACCACCTGATGATCTATAATACGAATTTAATTGTGCTTAAAACAAGACAGCACATCTATAAACATCACTGTCTATGTCAGAATACCAACTAGGCACTCATTTTAACCACAAAGTCAAAACCAGTTCAGCCCGTAACTAAATCACTGACGTCACAGACAAGTCCGCCTCTCTTCCACGGTCAGGACACATCGCAACAGTCCAACTGCACATCACTAGCATGAGGTGCTGGCTCTACACGCATACCTTTGTAACCTAACACCATTTTAGAATATGTAAGAAAAGTCTGCTGCAGTTTCAGTAGGACTGACCTCTAACTTGTGTTAAGTCACACTAAATATCAAGAAATTGAATACCTCAAGGGCAAAGAATAACTGTGCTGAGTGTTTAAATTCTTGCATCTGCTACTAACTTAATAGGGAAAAAGAAGTTACATTGCTACTAGGATACTATTTCTAATGCAGTCTTTTCCAGTATGACCTCATTTCTAGGGGAGTCACAAAGAAGTCTTACAATTTTCTTTATATTTCAGGGAGTTGAACTCAAACTCCTATTTCAATCTCTGTTCCTTGTAAGTATTTTGGGTTATAATGTGCACATCAAAAGACATAAGTAACCTAATTGCATTACTTGTCTGTACTTCAGCCTTCCATCCTCACTGGGTAAAGACATTGCCAACATGATTTCAATACTTACCATGATAACAGAATTACATTAGAGTCAGCTGTAAGGTTCAAAGTTTCACTGCTCATTTTTATTGTTTTTCCATTAAACAGTCCCATTACTGCTCTATTAGTATTCAGACTGAGACAAAAGGGAAGGGGGGGGGGGGGGGGGGGGGGGGGGGGGCGGGGGCAGGGGAGAAAAAGGGAAGCTAGTAAAAAGACCTTTTCAGAAAACTTAGGATGTAAAATCTTTGGGGGGGGGGTCTCATCAGCAAGCCTTGCTAGTCCTTGACATATGCTTAGCTGTTTATTTCTTACACCACCTGATCCAGAATGCTTTTTTTTTTTTTTTCCCCCCAAATAAAAAAGCTCGCTTTCAGTTATCAAATTATGTTCTACTTAGAGTGCACTCTTAAACATTAGAAATTTTGTCAAGGCATGTGTGCTCTAAAGAGCCATGCATCACACATGGAAATCATTATCTGCATTGAATACCTTAGCTTTCCTAAGTCATAAGGTAAACTGCAAAGACTGCAGTGTGCACCTTGTAAACTAATGACAGACACTTATGATGTATAATTTTCTTTCAGCAGAAATTACTTCCAACTAAATTTTAGCACCCGACAGCTACGGCATTTTAAAACCCATGGAAACATAAAGTAAGCCTCAAATTAAGAAGCTATCCTTCACTTCCTCCTCTAGTAATATTCAGCATATTTCATTAACCAAAGTTATGAAACTTCGGAGGACTAACTTCTGTAATGGATACCCTTATTAACAAAGAATCAAATATGTTATTACGTGGTTGAAGCCATTGACCATACATGGGTGATGACCCTTGAAATGAAGGCTACTAATACACTAAAATGATAAATTATGCCATCTAATACACTCTAACGTGAAGGCTATGTAAGTGGTAAACAAGCTAAAAGATCATACAATCCCATAATTTCTTACCAATGATCTATGAAACATTCATGTTATATTCAAATTACACTAACAATTACAGTGTAGGAGCATTGTACTGTTGAACAGAACAAACACAAGCTTCGGTAAATTACAGGCAGGCTTATAAAGAAGTGCATTACAACAACTCCCTAAAACTAAACTTCACTTAACGCAGGTCGTGCTGTGATTTATGAGCCATACATAAACCCATCAAGCTGAAGAATAACTCAAGCAAAAAACAGCTTATGTCAACTGCTCTTATTAATAACAGTGATCGAGAAAACTGTAAACTGAAAATATTTGAAAGTTCTTCGTGACATCAGTCTGACAAGCAGTTAAACACAGCGTCGCTGCATCAGGTCACAACAGCAATATTCAGAAGAGAAAAAAACACTGCCAGTCACTTCTGTCGAATTTACAACCTAAGAGGAAACAAACAATCTCGGCGGTAAGACATCTACATGCATCCCAAGCAATTTCAGCGACCTACAGTTACACACCGGTTCGAGAAGTATTGCAGAGAGGCAGGCAAACAAAAGTTGCAGTAAAACCTCCACTTCTTGTAACGAAAATTAGAGCCCAGCGTCACCCTCATCTCACCAAAGCAGCACACAAAATCCCACGTCCTCCTAATTTCAGAGGCAGCCTTTGTGCCTGCTCACCCCTTGCCCTTCCCGGGGACGCCCAGGCGGGCAGACCTGGATGCTCTCACAACTTTCTGTCTCGGGCGCGGCGGCAGGACAAGCACACGTGCTGCCGCTCCCGCTCCCGCTCCGCGCCCCGGGCCGCCGCCGGGCCCCCGCAGCCCCTCGGGCGGCGAGAGCCGGGGCCGTGCCCCGAGGGGCGGCTGCCGCCCTGCGCCCGGCGGCGCTCCCGGGCGGCTTCGCACCTACCTGCGGCTCGGCGGCTTCGGGCGGCTTCACCAGGTGCTTCTCCTTGTAGAGAGACCAGAGGCCGATGTCAGGCAGGAAAATCAGAGCCGCGGTGAAGAGCAGCGTCATTTGCAGAAACCTCTTCTGTTTCCTCTTCATGGCCAAAGCCGGGCTGCTCTGCTGGCGGCGGCGGCGTCGGCTCCCCCAGCACCGCGGGGCCAGGTCCTTCCCTGCCCGCAGTCCCTCGGAGGGGCCCGGCGCCGCGGAGAAACTTCGCCCGCCTCACGCCTGCCCACCCGGAGCCCGGGCGGGGCCGCCCCCCGCAGCGGCGGCGGGGCCGAACCTGGCGGCCGCTCCCCCCGCCCCGGCGCGGCGCTGCGCGGCCGCGGTGCCGCTCTTGGGGGAGTTCATGGAGCCACCTGCGAACGGGGCGGCAAACAACCTGCCACGCAGCGGGAGAGGGGCAGCAAATAAATATATATATATGTATACATATATATGTTAAAAAAAAAAAAGGAGGGAAAAACCTCACAACCCGAGTCCAGTTAACAGCGTGGGACCGAGAGCTTCCCCTCCTCCCGGCCGCGCAGAGCCCCCGCCGCTGGCCGCGCCCGCCCGCCTCACGTCCCCCTGCTTGCCCCAGCCCGGGCGGGGGGGGGCGCGGCATCATGAGCTCATCACGCGCAATTTGCTAAGCAAGAGTTAAAAAAAAACAAAAACAAAAAAAAAAAAAACCCAAAACCAAAAACCAGGCGAAGAGGGCCGATGCCGGCGCCGCGGCACAGCGCGCCCCTCCGCGCCGGGGAGGCGGGCAGGGAGGGGCGGCCCTCGCCCCCCGCCTCCACGTGTGCCGGCCGGGCCGGGCACGGGCGGTGTCGGGCCCGCCCCAGCGCGCCTCCTCATCCCGGCCGCCCCATGTGCGCCTTCCGCCGGCTCCGCGCCCTTCTCCCCGGCGGGCGAGGCGGTGAGCGACAGCCCGGTGCGGGGCCCGCGGGCCGGAGCCGGGCGATGCTGCTGCTGCCGCCGCCGCCGGTTCTGCCGCCGCCGCGCATCGGGGACGGGGCTTGCAATTCCCGTTCCGGTCCGTCCTCCTCGGCGCTACGTGAAATGCGGGGGGAACCGCGCGGAGAGCCCGCGGGCGGCTCCCTGCCCGGGGGCCCGGCCCGCTGCGCCAGGCGGTGCTGGGGCGCTCACCTGCCGGGGTCTCCCCGGACTCCCCCCGCAGCGCCGCCTTTGCGGAGCCCGCCCGGCCACAGCCGAGCAGCTCCAGCCTTCCCCGAACCGCGGGGGACTGAGGTCACCCCCCACTTGGGTAGCAGCACCGAGGGAAGGAGATGTTCAAAGCGATGTCGATTTGTACTCGGCGTGTTGCAGTCGGACCCGCTTGGGCTTCTGGTCTGAGTTCAGCTGCTCGTTCTGACTACGCAGTGTAATTACCTTGTCTTCCCAAACTAACTCCTCTCAGCAAAACAGGACGCTCGGGTTAACCTTACTAGGACCTACTGCCCTTTGTCACATCAAACAGTGGGAAAAAGCGTATCAGACTCATAACGTTGACGTGTCCAGAACGAATACTGAAAAATAAAGCTACCCCTTCCTTTCTTTCTGCCCTGCATATAGAAAGCTGTCACTTCAGTGACAGCCCCTGTTCCTATTGGTGCCTAAAATATTTCTGAATGTCTAGGTCTTAACCCTGCAGTAAGAATTTTCTTTCTGTAACCACAGTACATAGCTACGAGTGGTGAGAAGCTGTCCTGTCCTTTTCCATGGATGACATCAGCCTTGTCCATCCCCAGATCCATCTTGTTTGGGAAGCATTTCCTACATGTGCATAAAATAGGGGCAGTGGAAAGGTTATTTTTAGGAGGGTAGCTGGAGATAAGGGAAAGCTTGAAGGCAGAACAGGAAAACTCTAAACGATGAAGGTGGGATGGGAGGAAACAGCCTAATGCCCATTACATCGGACTGGAAGGGACCTTGCAAGGTCAGCTCCTCCGTGGCTCTGACCCAAGGTACAATCAACTACATGCATGTGTCATTCTTGACAAGTGTTTGTCTAACCCATTTTGAAGTCCTCCAGCAAGAGCACCACTTCAGCCTCCTCAGGCACTCTGTTTTGACTTGCCATTACGATCTGTTCCTTAATGTACAACCTGTGCCTCCCTTGCTGTCATTTCAGGGTATTACATTAGCCACCAAAGGGACAGGAAGCAGAGTATCCCCCTCAGTCTTTACACAGGTAAAGCCCACTTCCAGAAACTCTTCTTTAGGCACTCCAGGACATCTCAAGAGCTGATGTGTCCTCCTGGTTTCATCAAGACTGTCTTCAACTGATTTGTATCTTATTTGAAGTCCAAAGCTGGAGCTAAAAAGCTCTTGGGATCTTGTATTTGTTTATAAGAAAAAAAGGATAATCATCCACATGTCACAGTGTGTGCTCTTTTTCCGTGCTGCTGTATGGAATGCAAGCTTTGGTTGTAACAGAAGTATAACTTAGTGATAAAATTTAAACTCTGGTTGGCTTTGTTTCCCTCAAGATCACCTAATCCATTGTTCATATTTCTGTGGCTGAATATTTCTCCATTTTGTACTGTCTCTATTGAATGTAACTTTTCTTCTGAAATATTTTTCCAGTGTGTCAAAACCACTTTGAATTTAGGCCTATCTTCCATTGTCATGTACAAATGTAATAAATTTGTTCAATTCTGCAATCCAGACGGTTAGCAAGAACTTTAGTTCCTCACAGAACTCTGCAAAATGTATGTTCCTACATTTAAGAGAATGCCATTGATATTTTACTCTCTCTGTAGTTTCCAGACAATTTGAAATCTTAAGTAAACTAATCTTCCTTAGAAAAATGTCATGTGCAAGACTCGTTCTATTGTCTCGGTGGTAAAGAATGTATTTCATTGGTACTTTTTCACCCCTGCCAGGCTATAAGGATGACACAGAAAATCACAAAAAACTATGCAAGCATTTACACTTTTTTATTGTTGCGGCTAACCAAGAAGTTATTCAGTTCAACTGAATTTTAAAAAAATCTGGGTTTATATTCAAAAGATTCATCCATCCAAAGATTAAAGTACTCAGAAAACCAAAGAGCATTGAACTTGTCCGAAATTCCACTTTTTTAGTTCATCATCCAGAGTTAGGAAATTTACCAAGCATATTGGAAATGTTAATTCAGCTGCCTTTTTGTCTGAAGACATTCAGCCCTGATGATCTTCCACTCAGTGCAAAAAGCGCAATAGCTAAAACCATCCTAAGTATAGAAATGATTGCTATGAGATCATATAATAATTGTGTAGAAAAAGTAGGACTACTGGCAGGAAAGATTGAGGAGATGTTGCATCTGGAATTCCACAGCTTGCCAGTTATGTCTGCCTCTGGAGGTAGAAGTGAATGCAGACATTAACTCTCAAGAGATGAAATTCAATTTAATTTCCTGGATCCTGAGAACAATTTTGAAGTAAGGGTCATAGGCCACAACTGACAAATTTATGTCTGCTTTGTAAAGAATTAAAGGCATGTTTTTCAGTAAATATTTTTTTCACATAGTCCTAAGTCACCTAGCCCTATTAGGCAGTGCTGAATTTTTAAAGCACTACAGTTGTTTAAAGGAAGGAAGGAAAAGAAAACATCACTGTTGTGTGAGTTTAAAGCCGCAAATATACGAGACATGCAGCAATAACTTATGCTTGCCCTAGAAGAACTTGCAGTGGAGCTACAGGATATACAATTTTTTCAGTGTGAATACGTTCAAAAAAAATTTGATGTTTGAAATTTCAAGCCATAAATGATAAATAATGAAAGAGCAGCATCCTGAAATCATGTGCACGTTGGCACCACAATTTAGTGTATTGGGGACATATTTTCATTTACACTTTTCCATGTTCTAAGCCAAAACTTCCACTAACATTTCTGATATGACCTAGAACAGAAAAGAGTGTAAAACACCCTAGCAGGGATAAGAACTACGAAGCAAGATGACCATGAGAAGCTGTTTAACCATGCATTTCCAACCAAGAAGCTGAAGCCCCCCAAGGCAAATTTTCTGAGATTATGGCTTTATGCATAGAATGACTTAAAATGGGCCTGAGGTCATGGCTAATCAATTCTTCTCATGCAGGAATCCACTAGTCAGTGCATTTATTGCAGAACAAAACTCTACCCTCATATGAATGACAAAGTACCCACCGTCACATTCACTGTTACAAATATCAGAGGTTGATGTGCTCTAAGCAGAGGATCAATGTAGTAAAATTATGATTAACCATCTGTAATATTGCCATATAAAAGAGTGTATAAAGGTAATAGAATGGGAGTTTGCTTTGATTATAGTATTTACCTCTGGGTAACGCAGTATGTAAAATAACCGGGTCTGTTCCTGCGATTTTTTTCAATCTGTTTAGTGGGAGAGAGCATTGCAAACCACTCTTAAAGGCAGGAAGAAAGGCAAAGGGATCTGTCCTTTTGCTAGTACAACCCTGAGCCAAAACAGAGTTGCAAACAATTGGTGATTCTGGTATTTAGGGGACTGACATGCATTATCACATTTGGTTTTCATCCTCAGACATCCAAGGGTCTCTCAGAGCACCTCACATCCTCTGTCACTTGTCTTAAGATTACTTAAAGTGCAGGCGAAAGGTATGATGTTGGTAGCATAGCAGAAATGGAAATTTGATGTGAAACAAAAAGTACTCTTTTACAAAAGTTCAAAATTCAAGGTCTTCCAAACTCCCACAGAGAACCTTTATTTTCAATACCTTCTGCAGGGAAAAGTTTGAACATATTCACCACAAAAAATGAAATGCTTTTTTATATGTAGACTCTGGATATAACTAACAGTATATATAACTATTTTTTAATTGACTTTCTAAATAATTTGGTCCTCCTCTCTCTCCAGTTTTGTCACCAAGTTTCAAAATCATCATCACATATTTTTAATGCTGCTGTGGGAATATGTCTTGTAAATCTCATTTGTTTGGGTTCTCTTGCAATCAAACTTTTGTTCTCAAAGTTAACTGAGAAATTCAGCTGAAAGGAAAAGCTAGGAGCCCTACTCATATAGGAAATCAAGAAATTCAGTTCCCAGAGCATGCTCGAGAGAAGTTCCTTTTATCAACGTTTTTGGCTTCTGTTTTTTAAGTTACTAGGTTTGTCAATATTGCAGAAAATTTACTTGAGAAGTATACTAAAAACATTTATTGAAATTGAAGCATTTTTAAATCCGAAGACCTCCTCCTTTTATCTTAGTGGAATTTTTCTAGCCATAGTACCCTTAAAGGTCCATTACCTTAAAAAAAAAGTTTTATAAAAATGAAAACAAACCTAAATCATATGAAAATATTATTGGGGGAGTTGTGTGACCCATATCACATCCCACCCCCAAACCTTTGGCATTTAGAAAACAACGTCACTCCGATTCCAGAATTATAAAGTTTTATTAAAATTCAGAAGAAAAACTCCAGGAAAGTCACACAGAACTTGAATGAGTAATGATAAAACCATGAATTATTTCCACTTTCAGAACTTTGTTCTGTTTGACTAGCTGGATGATGGATGATTGCTTCTTCATTGTTGCTGTGCCACTACAAACTCAAGAAAGCAAACAAAAATGCTGATGGATCAGACTTTTTGCCAGTTACCTCACAAGCTGCAGATTCACTACTGCACAAAAGAAATCACTGAAATGTAAGGGTAATCAGAAAAGTTTATTTTGAGAGAGAAAATCAGTACAATGTCAAATATTTCTAAATAGCTCAGTAATCACGAAACACTGATGTCAGGAAAAATAGTTGCTCGTTCTTCCTTTCACACAAATCCACAGTAATTTGGGCCTAAATATAGTACAGGAACATAGCATTTGCAGAAATTTGGATGGAAAAAGTTATCTTCTTTTAGGTCATCTTTTTCAACAAACAGAAGCATTAGCTTTGCTAGAACAGAAAAAACTCAGCTCTGTGATAGTTAGGAAAAGCATTTTGCTTTTCTGAAGATCAGCCCTTCTTTTCCATCTTCTTGCTGTCCCATTTCAGAAACCTTGTTATACATTTTCCAAGTATCTAGTAAGGCCTCACATCAACGTGACTGTTTCCACATGCAAGAGTCTCCTTTGTCGGATAATGCACAGAGCCTTCACACTTTTATCACACAGTCTGATCCAGGTTGGATCTAAAATAACATCGTATTTCTGGAAATAAAACAGTACATTCTGCAAGGCTTCCTTAACAAGATTGAAAGTCTCACCAAACTTGTAAAATGTGCAGAATATATCAAAAGGTAGCAGATGTCACCTTCAGTTCTGATTTTTCACTAGAGGCGTCGCCAGCAAACTTCACAAATCTACACTGATAAATAGGAGAGCAGAATGGGCTAGAGGGTGCTCCACACTTCTTAGTTGCTCATTTGCCTTCTGTTTTGCTTTGGGCTGATGCTGGGCTGGACTGAGCCTGTGTCCTGCACTGGGAATCATATATGTCAGTTACAAATTTAAAAGGATGAATGGGTGAGATAGCACCAGGTTGTTCATACCTCTGTTGTCCTCATGCACTCCCATGAGTGCATCACATACCCCAAACCCTTGTCATGTTCCTGCCATTCCCCATTACATGTCTTTGAGGTCTCAAAAAAAAATCCTTTTAGTGTCTTGTAGAGAGACCTCATGTCACCTCAAACACTGTAAAGGCCTGCATCTTTTTCTCTTCCTGTTGTGTCAGAGCTCAAGACAGAACTCAACAGCTTGAGAAGTGGGCACACTAAAATGTCGGTTTGCTACTCTGAGTTCAAAATGATATGTAGTATTTCCATAGCTTACCAATGATTGCCAATTTCTGTGGCAACCTGGGACATTGAATGCTGTATAAATACCTTCTGCATTTGTAGATGAAGAAATTGGCGAAGAGAATTTAAATTAAGATCTTAATGCTGACAGCTCCAGTTGCATCACATGTATATGAAAACATGAAGAAAATAAGAAGCAGCACATTTCTATAACTTTAGTTCATTGAATTCCATCGTGTACTGTAGAAAGGCATAATAGATGCCACAGAAAGCAAGATGATGGTCTTTTATTTTGGGTGCAACCCAGCAATTACATAACCTGTGTTCTAATGACTGTATAGTGCTCCATCATTAAGGAGAAAATTTCATTTTATTTAAAATTATAATCACCAAATCCAGTGATTTCTGATGAGCTGTGTGAATGTGATTTGCAATATTGATTCTACCATATTCAACTTAGAAAAGAGATGCTGAAAGAAACAATGCTCAAGATAAATATATTAGAAAGTATTTTTGTAAGGGATATTAGTAAGCTTTTTCTGCTTTTTTATGATTAACATTTGACATGCAAATGCTGAAGAGCAGGGATAAGCCAAGGTAGAACATAAAGGGCAAGAATGCCACTCAGAAAAAATGCTTACTAGTGTCTTTATTACCAATAGCTGCTGCCAGGTTGATCTACAGTCTTACTAACCATATATTTTGTATTTCCCATGGAAGCTGTTATTCATATTTCAAAATAGCCTTCATAAGAACTGGAAGACTTTTTCAGTTATTGCGATTCAGACATCACAAGCTGTCTTTTCAGTCTCAGACCCCATTCAGGCTCATAGGATATTCCACTGTAGTAGGACTCAGAATACATTAAAGGCTCCAACAAAAGACATACAGACATCACCAAATATTATGAAGGAAATAAAGGTGAAACTAACCAAAGAGTTTCTTCAAAAGGTGATAGAAAATTCTGAACTGAAATGTTTAATTTCAGCTGATGCTAATTTCATATTAGCACAAAGGTGAGAAAATAAAGTATTCATGACTATCAGATGTAAAAAAAAATGTTACATGTGTCTAAGTGGTCCTAAATTTAAAGAATCTGAGGGGTGGGCAAATTTTTGTGGGTGTGGGGGGTTTTTTTTGTTTTTTTTTTTTTTTTTTTTTTTTTTTGTTTTTTTTTTTTTTTTGGAGGGAGTGTTCTCCTCATACTCTGAATAGAAGACTAGCAAATAACTATCAAGAAACTGAGGGCAAAGAAAATTTTTGACTCCAGAAGTTCAGAAGCAGTACCAGCTGTTGGAACGGCAGTAACTTTACTTGAGAGCTGACAGTGTTTAGTCAACACTGAAATATACATGGGGAAAGCCAATAACATCCTCTGCCTCTGCAATGTAAATAAGCATTTTGTCCTATCCTATCACTTCAGAGTTAGAGCTCTTGAACACATTCATGTGGCTTGAGGTTTTTATTAAAAGTGACAACAGGAACCCCTTCATTTTAGCTACAGCAATCAGGAGTAAATGAGAGGTGAATCAGGCTAAAAGTAATAAACCAGTAGTTCTTTGTGTGGTTTGGCAAACTTACTTTTTAAAAAAGCTAACATTCTGAAAGATAAACATTTTTCCATGGTATTGTCCAATCCTAATAAACGTAATTCAGAAAATTCCCCACCTCATTATTTAGAGGAAACATTTTTTTATAACTAGGATACTGAGGACCCTCCATACCTTGGGGAGCTAATTTTAGTCCTTTAGTACAATAACAAGACAATCATTAGATGTTCAAGGGTAAAAAATAGCTAATAATAGAGCCAAATGGATTTTCAAAAAACATTCATCCTGAAGTTAATGATAAATTTAAGAATAGCTAATGTTAAGAGCTCTTTATAAAGTGATTAATGAAGTCTGTCAAGTAGTAAATCCCAAAATCTCTAGAACTTTTTCCAAGTACATGCATCTGCAATTTCATATATAGTAGAGGAGAAAGAAAATCAAATAGGAAGAAGCTTTCTGCGGTTATTATAGATTCTACTCAATGGTGAAAAAATTCTGATTTGAGTTGTTTTGGACGCAAATGGATAGGTTAAAAACCAAAACAACAGAAACCCCACCCTCACTGAACTGGGGGGAAAAAAAAGTTAAAAGATGAACATCAAAAAACAATTTTTAAAATCTGAAATAGCAAAAAATCTTAAAACTTTTTTAAACAAAGTTCAAAGAAAGTACTCCATTTAAACATTAAGTACTCCACTTCGATTTATACCAGTGCTTTTGCTTAGCCCAAAATTAATTTTCTTTTTCAGTGTATACTTTCAGCCATCACCCTCCTTCTTCTGCCTACCTGTGTTCCCACGCACACGTGCTTAGTTGAGGACTTTACACTTGTGTACTTCCCGTGCTTTAAATGGCCTTGCATTGAGGACCTTGGCACATCCTGAATGTACAATATGGCAGTGTTTTGGCCTGATTCATGTTTTTGACCTGAAGAGTATAGAATAAGCATGGGAAAACGTATCATACTAAGAAAGATAAAGGAGTCAGTACAGTTTGAACACCTCAGCAATAGCTAAGACTTCTGAAGTTTCTTATAAAATCTTCAAGCTCATACTCTCAAGGTTTCACACTTAAATACTTTCCAGCTTTTGGGAAGACACTAAAGCAGCTTGAATTAGTGGCATTACACCTAATATAAATGTTTCAGGCTTTTTAAGACCATTTGGCATCTGAGGCTAAGACCAAAGACAGCATCAGCCTATGTGCACAGGAGTTAATATGACAAATCAGGCTACTTCACAATGAAAGGCCTCTCTTCAGATTACATTTATGTATAAGAACAAGTTAAATTGTCATCTCTTCTCTCTTTTAGGACCCATACTATGGCATTCTGCTAGCAGAGAACTTCCTTGCCAGGAAAGCGGGCCCCATCTGTCATTCACTCTTCTTGTTTCTCAGCAGAGTTAAAAAGCCTGACAGTTTCCATGAATAACAATGACATACTTTTCTATCTCGAAGAGAGGCACAAATTTTATTGATGAAAAGAGGGGGGGCGGGAAATCCCTCAGTGTTTAAAGAGTTTTCTGAGCACTGCTTCTGTCTGGCTTTGAGCGAAGATGGGAGTGCCATTGTGTGTGTCAATGCACCTGCTTCTTGCTGTTACCGGGTAATTGCTGACCCAGGCCACCGCAGCTGAGGACCCATTTCCACTGAAGTGTGCTTTGTAACCAACACCCCATGCTTTCACAAGAAAGATTCTTCTGTGTCTGGGCTCCAACAGCTTTTAATACATAGTTCTTGGCCATGCAGGTGCATCTACACTTCAGCTACTTAAGCACAGTTTTTGAACACCTTGAAAAGTGTCCAAAAATCATAGCAGAGAGGTATGTTTTGGGGGAGATGCTCACAGAGAGCAGGTAGAGAAAGTGCTTTTGCTGCTATCATTGATTTTCTTGGTAGGTTTAACCTATTGAGGCACATCTATACTACCTATTTCAGAAAGACTACACCTTTGATAATAGGATTTTTTGGCCGTGCAGAAGAAAATTCCAAGAAAGGAGTGCTTACCCCAAGCTTACCTGGGTTTTGTTATTAATAGTGCAACACTATGTCAGTCATTGGTCAGTCTGCTGTTGGTCAATAGTTTATTAAGGTCAGCACATCCCGTATGAAATGTTTTCATGAAAGAAAAGGGGAACCAATCTTCGTATAGGCCTCTATTTAGATGCACTTTTCATTATTGGCATTAGTTATTTGGTATTTTGTTTTTCCTTCATCTCTATTTTTGAACTTCTGACTGTATTCTATCAAGTTAACTGAGAAACATACTTACACCTTTAGGGGGTATGCACTATTTCAGATTAGAATTTAGATATACATTGCTTTTTTTCTTTTCATAAAACTATCTTCACTGTGTAAAATTCAGCTCTCATAGAGGCTGATCAAGCATCAGTCTTTGGTAAAAGTGTTGCTGAATATTATGTTAAATCTTGGCACAAAAAGAGATATATGCAAATGAAATTTTGAGAGCCATCACCAATAAGGGAGAAGTTGAGGAATACAGGAAAAGATAGAATACCTTGAGGACTAGAATAATAAAAGTGAAACTGGGCTGAATATAGTTTGGGACAATATCATATATAAAATGTCCAGAAAAAAAAATCATGAAAATTTGGAACAGAATTTTGGCTAGTAGACTAAAATTTCATGAAGAATTAGAGGAAAGCAACTTGTGGTGTTTTTGGTGGTGTGGTGTTTTTGTTAATTTGATTTTTTTTTTTTTTGGAAACTTCTTGCAAATTCTATATTGCCCTTCTAGTTGTCCTGGTTTAGGATACCCCAGGACACTAGTCAAGAGCCAGGAGCACTTTCTTACGTAGTTTTCCAATTGTTCTTTCAAGAATTAGTATTTCTAAACTGGATCCTTTTGAAAATGCTTACAATTGAAGGTTCTGATGGCTTAGTCTCTTTGACAAACCAGCTGCTAAATGAAAAGAAAGGGAAGCAGGCATAGCACAGAAAGAAATACTTTTTTCTGCCCAACTGAAACATTATTGAAACCAAGGGTCAAAGTGTCTTTTCAGGGAAGCAATAATGCTGCTTCTTCCTATTGGGTCACTCACTGTGTACTGAGTCCCACAAGTTCACTGTTTCATCTCTAGCTGGTTCACATCAAAGGTCCAGAATCAGAAGACAAAATAGACCTTTAAATGTTTGTTTGCTTATTTCTGAAGCGAGAAATCTGTGTTCACAGCTCGAGTAATTTCAGTCAGTGTAACTGTAGAAGGAAACTCTTCATAAGCTGGAAAGTGTCAAAGTTCCTCAGTGTATTTCATGATAAATTCAAACTGAAAATTCTGCTTTGGGTGGGAATTCGCCTCATAAAGTTCCTGGTCGAACAAGATCTCAAATACTGTGTTTTTTCATGGCTGGAATGTCAGGTATTCTGCATGGCTGAAGTTCAGCAAAACATTACTTGACAGTAAGTTTCAGAAAATTGTCTATCAGCCTACTTTAGAAAGATGGTGCCTGAAGTAAAGTGGAACTAGATTTTACACACTTTTACTTTATTCATATGGCTTAGTCACAAAATGATTAAAATTCTGAAAAACTGAACTTCATAAAGTTACTCATGCATGAGTTGTCAATATTTTTGAGCAGAATCTGTTTTGAAATATGGTCTATCACGGGCAGGTTTGGTTAGTAGTACTCCTCAATTAGTACACACCCAAATCTCTATCAGGTAGAACAACTGATTAATCCTTCCCATATACACAAAGCATGTCCTAAAGCTAATAACCCTTGTTTCAGCTGCCTGGGTCTAAAATGCAGTGTGCCAAACAATGTGAGCTCTGTTATGTCCTCATTGGAGGGAATACTAGGAGATGAGTAATATGTGACATGTCAGTATGTGCAATCATTTTGTTGTACTTCCAACTGCATTAAAGGTTATTGTTAAAGGTATTTTTCTTAAAGGCATGGGAGGAAGGAGTTAGCCCTTTTGTGAAAGACAGCAATAGAATTTAATAGCTGAGGCTAGTTAGGAAATGACACAGTATGAAACGTGAAATTAACAGTATATTACAGCTTTCAAGATGGAATCAATCAGTTTCACCAAAGCAGACTGTAATTCTGCAGTTTTGATATACATCTTGAGATAGTTCAGTAAGAAAACATTTCTATGACTAGCAAAACTTCATAAACATAGGAAAGCGATGAGGAGGTTAAAGAACTTTACAAAGTTAGAGTTGTTTGATGAATAGGAATGTATTAAAACAGCTTCTTCCCTGATCATGTAAAAGACTTTTTTTTTTTTTTTTTTTTTTTTTTTTTTTTTTTTTTTTTTTGGTCATGTGTGTATTTTTAAATAATGTCTCAAAAATGCAATAATTCATTAATTTGCAAATTCAACTTCTGATAGCTTAGCAGCCTTTCTACTCTTAGTAAGTATTTCTGGATAAAACACCATGTTCTTTTAAAATCTTGTAACTTTGAAGCTATACTACACGTAGATAGGGTAGGGATAGTAATATAAAGACATTTAAGTTTAGGATTCAAGTAGCATGAGTGTCAACAGTGCAGTTGCAGTTACAGTTGGTAGCTCCACGGTGGAGCCAAAAGCATGAGCTTTACACTTACTGCCGAGAGAGAATCAGAAACGTAATGCATGAGAGCATCCAGCTTCCTACAGGGTAACTTAGTTCCAGCATACCCTACAGAACAGTGATTTCTTAAACTAAGCTGCAACTGAAGTATGTCAGGAAGTCTGTTTCATTACCTGAAATAGCTAGTTGGTTTTGCAGTGTGCCAGTCATCAAGTTTCATTGCTGCTGAGTGTGGATTATATCATGTCACAGCAAGGGGAAAATTTCCATTTCAGAAAGGAAATCATACAAACAAAGCCATTTCACAAAGATTTCAGACTATAATCAAGTGTCCTGGGGACAATCAGCATCTTTGATTTTAGATAAATACTTTCCTATGCCAAAGAAAAGCGTCATTCAGTATAAAGCATCTTAATTGAGATGAAGTGCGTAAGTCATTCATTTACTAAAGTATCATTCCAAAATTAGCTTCTTAAAGCAAAGGGTATTTTTTTTCCTGTTCACAAGCATATTTTAAAATACAAAGAACCATATACATCAGTTTTTAGTGAAGCATTGATCTCACTTCCAAACCTAAAGCTCTTTGGTTCTTCGAAATTATTACTTTTTAAGCGTTATAAGCTTTAATGTTCAGATACACATTAAAATAATATGAACAAAAATAATGACATAAAATTAAAACAATTCTAGATTATTTTTATACTAGCAATGTACAGTTCTTTAATGAAAAATAAAAAAGCATCAAAACTAAAGTAATGAGTGAATCTTGAATATGCTCCCCAGTTCAGGACGGATGGATTATTCTTAGAAGGAGAGTAGGTTATTCCTAATGCATTTCTTCTTGTCACATTGGGGATACCCAAAAGAAAATGCACTACCAGTTTACTACATTGCTTGTGAATTTGTGGAAACAGAGTTCAGATGGCAAATTATTAATCTGGATCAACCACTGAGTGTCACAGACAGTTCAGCCAGTTTGTTGCAGGCAGAGGAGAATAGTGTTTTAAACCAATTAAAGGCATTTGAGAGAGAGGGCTGCTTGTTGCACAGGACAGTACACTCATGACATTGTGAACCTTCGCTTCAAAAACTTACCAGAAGAAATCACTTTTGTCCGATTACAGTGTGTTACTTCTTGTTCTAAAGCAAGCAAAGAGCACACTCAGTTGAGGAGCCCAGGTTTCAATTCCTAGCCACATCTGGAGAAGATTCCTTTGGCATTGCCCAAGTTTTGCCTGGCTGATTTAAAGAATTAGCAGCATCCTCCCATGTTTCTCTGGCAGTGTCCTCACTGGTAGCTAACACTCTAGCAATGACATTTATTTCTCATTTAAGTGTAATAACAGTGTGTCACTTCCACAACTTTCTGGAGACCGAATTTTCAGGGCTGTGACCTTTAAAAATACTTATAAAAGCAAATGAACTATGGAAACGGGTTGTGCTTGTTTGTATGTGTGATAGTCATTCAGTATACTAGCAATTAGGGAGAATCTCCAGTTTTAGGTGGCATTTGCAACAGGTATGCACACCCTCTACTCATTTTGGAAGGGGTACATCCTATTCAGAGGTAGATACAGAATGCTAACAGAGTACATTTTCATATACAGCTATTGGTCTATCATACCCAGTCCATCTCCATTCATTGAAAACATTCTTTTTTACACTAGATCTTGAAACAGACATTGCAAGTTGGTAGTGAATTTCCATTTGTCTTAGTGTTAGAGGTTAAGTAAGCTCTGAAGTACGATCAATCCTGAGAAGTACTGTTTGAACTAAAATATACCCTTCTAATTTGTAAGCTCTTCAGTTAAGAGATGTATCTACTTATGCAGTATTTCAGAGATGGGAGATAAGAAGCTGGAAGCATTCCTACAGTCCAGGTGAGAGTGAAGGCTCACAGAAATAAGTGCAAGATACTGTGCTAATTTCCTGGAGCAAAAGTAAAAATGCAACACTAAATTGCATTAAATTCTAAAGTTGTATGCTATCTCTAATGACATACTTTTGCCAGAGTCCACTTCGTTAGCAGAAGATTTCAGGATATTAGCAAAGTTTTTTGTTGCAGCACAGTTTATTGTGGGTGCTACAGACATGCTGCTGTTTGCACAGCGGGTGCAAAGCGTTAAGATCTGGTTTTGCAAAAGCGTGTACCACATCCCTGTAAGAGAGGAGGCTAGTCAGTGAGATCAGGCTGCATTTCCACTCTTAATGATGATGAACTAGTGAACTAGAGATTAGTTGGACGTTAAGGAGGCTGTTGTATTAGCAACAGGGAGAAAAGTGTGCTGAGATGACAACTGTCATGCAAACATCTAGCCAGCGTATTGCAAACAAGTTCAGCTGAGCTGACAAGGAATGCAGAACTGCCTGTGTAACCAATGCCAGTTGTTTTGCTAGGGAAAAGAATTGTTATGACTTATGACATAAATAGTTGCCTGAAATCTGTGAGAAAAAGTCAGACTAGTGCAATGCTAAAAAATCACTAATATGCTGCTAACCAAGATAAAGAAGTTGGTATTAAAAAATAAAAAAATAAAAAAAGAGAGAGAGAAAAAGAAAAGAGGGAATCACTCTCTACATGAAAAATCTGTACCTAAGTCAAGCACTCACAATGTAAAACCTCAATGCATATTAATCACTGAAGATATAGAGTTTTAATCACTGAAGATATAGGAAACTGTGGTAATTAAGATGATAAAAATAATTGAAAACAGATATTTAAAAGGAAATATTACCAAGAATATAAAGTAATTCTTAACCAGTTTTCTAACATGCATAAAGAAATATTGGATTTTGGGAAATACGGTTTGATTAAAGCATACAGGATGCCAAACAGGGGAATTGTAGCAATGCTAAATAAAAAGCTAATATTCAAGCTCAAAAGACACTGTTTTTACTGCAATTCCATTTTAATTTGGACATCACTTGTTCACTAAAAGTTAATTATAACAAGTGAATATTGTTTCAAACCCTACAGACCAATAGCAATATTGCAGCTGCCCACCTATTTCTCCACAAAGAACATAGTCCCAGAATATATTTTGAGAGAAAGACATCCAAAGAAATTTGGAAATTCTTTTGAAAAAAGATGGCTGCTGGATAGCAAGGATCATGTGGTAACAATATCAAGGTAAAAATAATATCCAAAGCATGTACTGGTTCAGCACAATGTAAGGACTTAAGTATAAGAAAACAGTGAGAAGGAAATGGAAAATAAATCAATAGAAACTTAACATATACAGGATATAGATATCTGCTAAAGGAATTTAAAGGCATTGTGAAAAATGCATGGTAGGATGGGCTTAACTAATCTTAATAAGAAGATTTAAATGTTACGACATCAAATTGATGAGTAATTAGGTTTATTTTCTAGTGGACATGGCAAACTAACACCTTGCAGTGAGAGACCTTGCAACTGCTGGTTTTTTCCCATCTGCCTGCCTCCCCACCACCAGCAGAGGTAATTCAAGTAGGGCCTAAGTATCTTCACTGGGAGAAAACACTGCATGAAACTTAAAAAGGACGAGATTAGGAAACAGGTACTGGTAATGAAAAATCACAGATGCTCGTATGAGAAGATGCATGCATTTTTAACAATGAGTGGGATTAAGCATTGCCATGCTTTAATTAGTAGGATGGGTGGACCTACCTGCTCTTTTTCTGGAAGACTTGCTTTATTCAGGATTATTTTTTCATTCAATACATGAATTCTTGGTGAAAAAGAAGGACCTGTTACTATAAAGGTCAGGCCAAATGTTCCAATAATACCTGTATTCAGTGAAACTTTGAATAATATCATTGCAATAGCCCCTTCTCATGTCTTACTTATTAGATGAGATGAATCCCTGGCTGTATGCCCTGGGTCTGCTTCATGTTGTTAATCACTTTGTAATTTCCCTTAGAGAATATATTGACTAAATTGTCTCAGTCTCAGAATATTCCTTTCCCTATTAATATCTCTATGAAACATCTATAGCTTTTCTCTGTGCTGAGAAAATAACTTTTCTTCTTTAAATATTTCAAGGTTTAAGACATATCTCAATTTTCTCAAATCTGAAAGACTAGACATATCCTTTGGAGAAAAACTCCAAATTTGTGTGAGGCTTCTAAAACCCTTCCTCGACAGTAACTTGGAAGCTGCTTCTCAGAATTTCAGTTCCTTCCAATTCTTCTTAGTTCTTCACCACTAATAATACTTTAGAGAAAGTTACCTCTATGAAAAATAACTCAATAGAAAAAGGAAATTTTCTTTTCCTGAAATACCTTTCTGCTGTAAGTGCCTCAGTAACCTTTCTAGTTTGACAGTTGGAATGGAAAAAAAAAAAAAAAAAAAAAAAAACCATGTTATTTTAATGCAGTTTTATCTGTGCTGTTGAATATAGAAAAAAGCAGGACACAAATAATATTTTTAAAAAATTACAGCTTGTGTCTGAAACATGACATTTCTCTCTGGAATACCATGTCATGAGCTGATAATGCTAAAATTAAATTAAAGGACAATTCTTGGTAAGAAAGCCTAAGGCAGAAATTATATACTTTGCTAATAATATGCTGTGAAGCTGGGATAACCAGTCCCAATTTAAGGCCATTATGATGGGGGTCACCTGCATCAATCTATTTTGAACTTCAAAGAACATGCTTTGATGATCTTTCACAATGTGGAAGACTTAGAAAGGATTTATAAAATGAATCAAGGCAGAAAAGAACTTAAAATGGCAATTACAAAAATAGTAAATATAATCATAACTCTTCATTATTATAAATTCGTGTTTGAAGACCAAGTTCGGAAGATTGGAAATCTTAGGAACGGTGCCCACTAAGGATGCTCCCAGGAAAGAACCCTTCACATCACAGTGCATCCAGAGTGCCTCCATCTACTGCTAGGGTGGTGAAAAAAAGCTGGGGTGTCAGGTTTGCTGGCATTCCCTTTGTCAGCTAGGCAGAAGACTAACCTATAAAATTATGTAAAGCGTATACAAATCTATGTTAGTTACTACTTTCTGCAATACGTAAAATTTCTTTCTATCTAGTGCTTCAAAGCACAAAACATTTGTTTGATTTTTCTTTGGATTTAACTCAAATTTAAACTCTCCTTGAGGGGATCAGATGAGCTGCCCAGAAGCTCAATGGAGCTGGAACCATAGCAGGTGCTGAATGCATGGCCTCCCTTGCCACTTGCTGTGGCACGTAAGAAACTTGCCTTTATTGGCTTCTAAGGCAGTGAATCTGCCCTGGTATTTCCCCCCAGCCCCAGGCATGCTGCTGATCATTTAGATTTCAGTTTGTTGGAAGTTCTAAATGCCTCTCACTTCAGCTACCTGTAGATTTTCAAAAAAGATGCAGCTGGCAAGTTGACTCAGAAATCTTCCTCAAACTTAATAAATTGCATTTAATCTGCCCACTGTTTGATACAAAGATGTTCTTAGTTAAAAAGACATTCACTGGCTTTGAAGTAGAATGTGGATGAACAATTGATGACTGTCAGCAGCTGCTTGTAAAAAATATTGATTTTATGCAGATAATAAAGTATCTAAATGTTTAGAATATATTACTATTTTATATAACTTTAGGAAATAAGATACTACAGCTTTATCTTTAAAGCCAAGAAATTTATTCCCAGGTTATGTTAAGGTATTTCTCTCAAAGTATTCTGTCGTTTGCCCTTTCTCATAATACCCTAGAGACAGGTAATTATATTTCTTTGTGAGTGAGACAGATAAAATACATACTGTAAAATGCACCAAGTTACTCTACTTCTCTTTTAAATACATGGAACTTCAAAATTTATATAGACAGTAAAATTTTCTAAGGGCTGTTTCAGTTTGTCCTATATTTATGCGGTCCACCTCAAGTGTGAAGCGAAAACTCTAAAATTACCTTAAACATGACTGTATTTTCTTTCTATAGAAAACCAAACAGCTTCAAACACTCTCAGCAACTAATTTTTAAAAAACACCTAGTAATTTATACATATCTGAAATAATAATCCAAAGGGTGACCAAGATAAATAGTTGCAATTTATAAACTGTTGACCTGACCTAAGCTGCTTTGTAATTTGCTCTTACAAGTGAGGATTTCGGAAATATTTGGTGTAAACGGTTTACCATATGATGATTCATGTCTTTAAATTTCAGGATTTATAGGGTTATTCCTAAAAGTAAACTGAATTGTAAATAAATATAATAAAAATTATTTATAAACTGGATGGATTTATCCAGGGCATTAGGAAGTAAAGTAAAAGTAAGATACCAGACCAGCAAAACAGGAGATCAAATTAGTCCAATACCGAAGATTCTTGCAGAGTCCGATCTCATATCTAGAAAATAAAGTCTTTAGCATTCAAAAGTCATTGACTCAACAAATTTTGATCAAGTTTGAACTTTTATTTTACTTACAGAAATACTTTTACTGGTGGAATTTACATTCCTTTAATTCTGTAGTTTTATGTGCCAGTGCACAGATGGGTCTAGGGGAGCAACTGAAATATAAAACTAGTAAAGACCAGACAGACTTCAGAAGCAACCCTAGTCTGTCTTACTGACAGGGGTCACTTCCATTAATATTATATCTTAATAGCTGTGCCCTTCGACTGGCACAGAGCCCTGCACATTAGCTTTTCTCATGAACCCTAAGATTGAAAGTTGTTTATAAAAAGGATAAAAGCACGACACATGGTTATAAAAAGGCACACTTCATCTATTAAGATTGATCTTTCACTTCAGTACACATACTTCTAAAACATCCTTATTCCTTTAGGCTGAAGGTGAGAAAGAATTGTATCTTGCCAAAATTCACAATTAAATTATTTTTCAATTATTTCTAGGGCAGCTTTCTCTGGTGGGTAATGATTATCAAGAAAAGTATATTTAAAAAGTGGGTATCATCAACTCTCACTGTTGCATTCTTGTGTTGCAATGACCATAGTAAATAGAAATATGCATGTCTGAACAATGCTGCTGTTCCACAGTTACTTGGCCCGTAAGTAATTCTTGTCACCTTACAAGTACTAGGATCCAAAACAGCCTCTGAGGAGGGAACTTGTGTTTTGCTTCCACAATGGTTAGAAATTATATAATAATCACAAATCACTAATTCACTTTGGTTATTTCTACTGACTGTGAGAAATAGTTGAGTACAATTGCTATTTGTCCAGAAAATACCTACATGTTTAACTTGTGTAAATAATCCAAATTAGCTCATCTGGTTCCTGTTGCAGGACGGAATATCAAATGGACTCCTCAGATGTGATTAAAGCTGTGTATTTGGTTTTCAGGCCCACAGCAGGAACCAAATGAAGTAACTGGAATTATTAATGTAAATTAAACATTATACCGTAGTGACACCGCTAAGGTGAATAAAGATTAATAAACTGTTTTTACAACCAGAATGGGAATAAGTTTTACAGCTTAAGCTTTAGCTTAGCTTTAACAGGAAATAAGTTTTTGAAAAGAAAGGAGAGTAAAACAATGAATGATGCTGACCACCAAATACAGAGATTTCTATGTGAAAATTGACACATCTGTTTTATTTTGCTTACAGAAGAGTGATGGAGCTGGCAGAGAAAACCATTAAGATGGTGGGGAACGAATGATGAGTTGGAGCACAGCATGCCGGTTCTAAGAGAAATATTTCATTCTATCTAGCATTATAACTGTAAGTCCTCCTTTTTTTGTATTTTTTTATATTTGAAAAGAATGTTGCTATTTCAAGAATTATTGAGAATCTTTGCCTTAGCTCTGACCCTGCAAAATAGGTCAAGGCACCTTGGATTCTCAAATCCTTCTATATGTCAAAACTTAGAATAGATCCATCCGTTCCAGTTTTCATCTGTTTAATTTCTTCTATTGCAGTTAACCCTTGTAAAACGCTTTTGGGGAAAACAATGGCATACTTTTAGTATGCCCAGGTTTTTCAATCTTGAATCTGGTTGTTAGAGCAATTATTTTACTAGACTGTGAGATGTCTATGAGAGAAATATTTCTATTTCTCATACCTTGTAATTGTGTGGTAAGGTGTTGAGCATGTAAATCTTCCTACTGTTTTCCAAATACATCTCTCTCCTGAACTCTGAAGCAATTTTGAGTAAGACAATGATGACTTGTTGGTACCCTGACACTGATACTACCATTTAAATGGCAACTTTTAAATGGTATCAAGGACTTCTATAATCAACTATTTTCTATAAAACACCTTTATTACCAATACTACCAATAATGGATGTTTTCAAACTATACAATTTCACCCATAAACAAGGAAAAAGCCCAGCTACTTTTGCTGTTATGTGAAATTAATGGAATATGATTCCTTTAAAGCAGTTACTCATTTATTCTACTTTGCAGCAAATCACTTGGGAATGTTTGCTGCTTTTAATTTGCCAGGGTTCTCTCTTTCACAAATCAAATTAGTAACTGAGTCTCTTGTTAGGCAGAATTGTAATGAAACTGGAGTTCATGGGCAGTTAGGCAGAGCTGCCGAAAGTCTTTGTTTCTGCTGGGGTCTGCTGCTTGCTAACAAGATGCCATCATAGGACAAGAGTGCCTAAGGCTTCTTACATGACACGAGAGTGAATTACTGGGGCTACGAAGCTCACTGAGCATCCAGCCTATGTGCTTTATGAGCATGTGTGAATCTCAGCCATGTAGTTTTATTCTTTTGACTGTCTCTTGTTATGCAGCTGTATTAAAATATCAGCAAGGCTGAAATCTTCCTCTGAAATGGATCATAAAGCACCCATACTTATCTTTCTAGATTATGATTGTCAGGATTTCTGAAGAAAAAGCTTGCGTTTTTTCTCTCTCACAATGATCCTGTAAATTTTTTTGTAATTCACTGTGAACACTTGAGTAGCCCTTAAAGTCTAAGACTGACTAATGCATAAAGCAGCTGTAAGGTCTGACACTAGCTTTACAAGAGACCCCTTTTCTGATGGAGCATCCTGGTTACATTCCCCTGGTTACAGGGGCAGGATTATGGCCTGTGAAGAAACCACTTCACTTTGCAGAGTTTTTTTCATATAAAATGTGCAATTACACTATGTAGTAAATCAGAATGACATTGATACACTTTCCATTTCTTCCCTGTTCAGTAGTGCCGTGCTATCCCTCAGACTTCAACTATTCATTCTAGGGTTGTCTGTCAAGGAAGGAAGCCACTTTATCTGAACAGCCACAGGAACATCTTTTTCTTGCAGTCTTGGAGGTCTGGACTACAAGGATAAGATGCTAAAGACCTTTCTTCGCCTGAAGCATTAGGAAATTTTCCCAGAATGAATAAATGCAACTGCAGAGCTACACTTCTTGAGATAGAGCAAAAACCTTTAACATGGCACAGTCTGTTTCCTTTTATGGATTACTGAAAGTACTTTACAGATTACATGGACAGGCAATTCAGAGTGAGTACTTTAGTTTAGCATTTTATTTACAATGGCATTTTGTGTGGAGTACCATGGGTATGTTTGCCATTTCAGAGAAGAAATACTAGAGTCTAATATGAATATAATGTGCAGCAAATGCACCGACACAGGACAACAGAGATACCTTAGCAACGTGGTAAAATAGTTATTTCTTCTATTTATCTTGAAACCTTGTCACATGAAATTACAGAATACACCACATGGCAAAAGTCTAAATTAAAGCACAATTTCTAGCCTATATTTCTCCCCATAAAAGCAATTTTCTGTCCTGCAATTTGGGGAGAAAGAGAAGCTTCTGAGTCTAGTAAGTTTTACAATATTCAGCATTACTCTCAGTAGGCAACTTTATTTCACTCTTACAGAACTCTACAGTTCCTATGTCTGCTCTTTAGTGAAATTTGCTTTAAACATCTTTTAGAGTAATAGAATATGCTGAGTTGGAAGGGACCCGTCAGGATTGTTGAGCTCAACTCTTGGCCCTCCACAGGACACCTGAAGAATCACACCACAGGCCTGAAAGTACTGTCTTGATAGCAGATTCTTCAGCTTATGGAAGAAATTTCTTCCCTCCCTGTTTAAAAAACAGTTTCTTTTCATTCCTTACCTGAAGACTGTATTTCCCATGTCCCTTTTGAAGTCAAGTTTCCCAAAGTAATTCTGGGATACATTTCAGTAGTAGCTACAGTTTACTGCGTATGAGTAAACAGGATCAGAAGTTTGACTGATCTGTTTTTAGTTCAGAAGAAGCCTCAGTTAGACTCTTTAATGTATATCTTGTTCCAAATGGTCAATAAAGCCATAAATGAAAACATAATCTGAAGTGGATAAACATCAGATGGTATATAATTTAAAATATATGTTTTTGATGTCATATATGACTGCCACTTACAGCAACAGCTTTCAGAACTTCCAAAAAAGAGAGGAAAAACCACCCTGATTTAGTTCTGGGTCAAGGGCAGGATTTGGTTTGAAATACTGTTATCAAATAGTGACTTTGTGACAGTCACCTATATCCTTATAGAAATATGAGAAAATAGTTGCTTGACTTCAATTAGCAGTGGTATATAAAAATGTGAAGCTTATAAAAAAAGGAAATGAAAAAGAGCAGCTGACAGGATAAAATAGATCATGGAAAACAGATAAAGGCAGCACACTAGCCAATCAGAATAAAAATAACATTTCCGCAAAAGCCTGTCTAAAAGGCCCCGTCTCTGAAAAAAAGGGCCATTTATAATGAAAGAGGAGGATCTTACAGCAAAAATAAATCAGAGATAGGAAAGTTACAAATAAATCAGACCAGGAGACTCATTACCTTCCATAACATTAATATGAAACCATTAACAATGCAAGGGAAAAAAAAAAAAAAAAAAAAGACAAAAAAGATAATAATAATCTGAGGAATGTTTTAGTAAATTGTCCAAGGCTATGAATAATTTTACAGACTTATCATAAGCATAGAATCTTCCCAATAGCTGCATGGTCTTGCAATCCTGTGCCAAATATCTGTGATTTTAGGGTGAATGGATCTGTAGGTACAGAAGGGAGTAGTATGGGAAGAAAATTTGAGCATTTCAATACAGACAAGCTAAGGGAAGCCCCTACATAGACCATTCTTTACAGGAGATAAGTCTGAAGAATTGTTTCCGTCAGACATACTAATAAATCATTTTCAATAAGAGATCAATAAATTGAATAGTAATAAATCACTCAGATCACATGATATTTCCTCAATACTTCAGTGTGAAATTGCCAGCATGTTAAGTAGATTACTTATACTTTCAATCAGCTTTACTGCCAGAGGAAAGGAAGATCACTGCTGAATTTCAGCTTCCTAGAGGAATTTGGGTTATTCTGCAACAACGCACAAAGAAAATTGATAAATTCTTTTACACACACTTCAATTAGTAATTTAAAAAGAAAGTTTTGAAACCCCCTAGATATCAAACAAAGGGTGATGAGGCAAACCATTGAGTAGCTTCCATATAAAAAATAGATAGGCAGCTAAATTATCCATTTTGAAAAGGGATGACCTGGAGAGAATCTGCTAGAGAGCATTATGAGCTTATGAGGACTCTGAATTAAGTGGGAAAAAAAAAAATCCATTCACTTTTTTATGCTGAAACACCTGAAATATCTGATACCCTTAAACTAGCAAGCAACAGATTTAAAGCAAGTGAAAGAAAATAACAATTGTTAATCATATAACTTTGTCATGGCACTCAGCAGTAACCAAAATGGGATAAGAAATTATTAAAGCAGCAATAAAAGAACATCCATCAAAAGCTAGTGTATATGATATGGGAGAAAAAAAATATAATAAAATATAAATTGTTGACTTTAGAGGAAATACTGAAGGATCATGCCTCTACTCTAGATATCTGTTTGGCACGTTTCCCCCATGCGCCTGCGACTGGCCCCTGTCAGAGACGGGATTCAGCAGCGAAGGACTCTTGCTCTGACAAGTAGGACCATCAGCAACGGTAGTGCTACATTTCTAATGCTACAGCACTTTGGCAGAAGAGGATGCCAAGGCAACCAAATCATGCTCAGATAAACCAGGACAGTTAAGAGCTCATATAATGTATTTGCATTTGGATTCTGAAATCGGAATGTGTTTGTCAATAACTGGAATAATTCAGTTAATATTTTTAACAAATCTAGTCATGGCTATATTTTTTATTATGTGGGATGTGAGGTTTTTTGGTTGGGGTTTTTTTGTGGTTTTTTTTTTTTTTTTTTAACAGGGCACCTAGTATGCACATAATTTAAATTTGATGATTATGTTCATTTTATCATGTTATAATTAAAGCCCAGAGGAATGCCAACAATTTTGGCTAAATCTGAGGGAAAGATTATATAATATTCAGACAAGGTACAGGGTTCATGGCACAGTTACTCAATAGCATAATTCAGATATGAATTTGAACATGATAATCATTATATGTTTTGACATTTGCCAGTGCTGTGCCTGACTGTTACTTACTTAGAAGGCTAGTTTTATGTAATTTTTATTCTCATAATGTATCTCTTCTGACATTCCTTTGCCTTCAGTCTCGATGTTATACGTTCAAGTATGATAATCATAGAACATTCAAACATTTTATAAAAGCACACTAAAATATTATTATGACAGTATGTGTGTAACTATTGAAATTTAAAGTAAGTTCTATGAATTCTTTCTTTAAAAATATTGTGCCTGACATTTATATGCAAGAGCCTAGATGACCCCTTCAGAAAAAAATTCTGAAGAAAATAAATGGGACTGGAAAGAAATATTTTTTACAGTGTGCTGTCATCACATCTGCTCTATACAACATCTGTAGTTACAGTTCCAGACAATACTTCTAATACTTATCTGTTTCCCTTCCTTTAAAGGGGAGAGAAATATTTTTTTGTTTGGGTGAGAAAGCTGCAAAGCTTCTCTTTAAACTGCTGAAGTTTTTCATAGGGGCAGATACACTTTCAAGCAGGTTTTAAAGACATACAATAGGTTATAAAACCCTCTTTTTTTGTGTGGCATTTTGTCTGAATGCCATGATACCACACTGAAAATCACATACCTTCTAAAATGTTGCAAGGCAAATGTATTACCTCTGCAATAGAGGCTGCTGCCCTTTAAGAAAACATTTTTCCTTTGATAATATTTTGAGATATGTCCTGCTGCTGTTCCTTTCAGAGTGCTGCTTTATCTTACTTCTCGATGCCCTCCTGTAGAGGTAGGCTTCCTTCCCATCAAATCATGCAGTGTGGAGCACATCAGGTTCTGCAGAGTTCCTTAAATATTTGGTTGAAGGTCAGTCCTGCCATCCAGAAGAGAACAAAAAACAGTTTTATGCTTTGCTACACTTGAAGAAACTTGGAATAATAATAAAAAAAAGAACACAGGAATCACTTTCCCAGTATGATGGTGTTAATTTGTAACCCTGCACCTCTATAACTTGTGCAAGTGGAGGCTTTCCAACATTAATAGCTGGCCTCAGGCCTGCATATTTCACTTGTTTTACAAAGCAGTAGAAGGCAAAGAGGCAGGCAAATCGTATGTGAAGAAAAGGCTGGGGTTCTCTGCTGCTGACACTGTGCCATTGAATTATGGGCAGTGGTTTGGTGAGAAGCCTTGATCCCACTGAACAATGGCAAAATTACTGTTGTTATCCCTTAATCTGGCTAAACTAATGTGGAGTATTTGGGAATAAATTAGGGAAACCTAGAGTCTCGGAGAAGCAAAGCCTTTCCTGCCCTTTGGTTCTCTTCCTCTTTATGCCGAAAGCCCGAGCATGAACAGAAAACACTGCTTTAGGAAGGTTATTTGGAATTCCAGAAGGAAACAGAGGAGGACTTGAGTGCCACTGTTTACCTAGAAATAACATTCATACATATGCACACAACAGATACGTTATTTACTTAGAAACACACTTTAGGAAGTTTTCTAGGAAAATTTGACAAAGCTATGGTATAAAATTGTAATGACTTCAAACAACTACAGTGTTTGAAAGAAAGTGCTTTGCTTTCACTTTGGGACTTAAGGGAATTTTCTCTCCAAGAAACAATTTTAAACTAGCAACATTAGAGAAATATTTGGCACATGGTACTTCACATACAATAATTGGAATCCAAGAAGTCTAAGTTCCCCAGAAGCACAAGAAGCCTCTCTTTTATAACCACTAAAGAAGTAGGAAACTTTGGATTATTGCAGTAAGTCTCAAGCTTTTCACCACATTGTCATAGAGTCATTGAATGGTCTTGGTTAGGAGAGATCTTAAAGATCATCTGGTTCCAATGCCCCTGCCGTGGGAAGGGGCATCTTTCACCTCAATTTCAGAGATTTCAAAAGTTTATTTATTGTATATTTTGCTTCACATACTGAGCATCCAGTCTTTATGAGAATAGGTATTAATAATCAAAAAAAGTGGTGTTAGAAATAATTTAAAAGAGTATTTTCAAAACTTTTTTTTTTTGTAAAATTAATAACAACCATAGAACATGCATTGCCAAAGTATGGCAAATTGTTTCTTGACCACAATGGGAAGGCTTTATATAATTCCTGCTTTTAAGTTGATTCTGACACTCACTCTTTTTAAATTATCTATAAAACTCTTCATTGCATGTCACCACAACACTGTTTCACTTCCATTTTGTGCTTGTCTTTGCTTTGTGCACATCATCCTTCCAGTTTTTTCTGCCTTCTTTTAATTTTCTTTGTCTCTACAAGCAAATACATTTTTCATTTTATTCAAATGATAAAGTGATTTTTAGTGATTCATCAGGCTCATAAGTCACTGTTACCATAGCATCTGAGACCTTCTTTATGATCTTTAGGATCTTACACAGCTGAAGACCAACACAACAATAACGTGGCGAGAAGTTCTTATTTTCGACATGGAAAACAGAGAAACCACTCTGCCAAAACATGAAAGAAAGAAGCACTGGGCTGGCTTTTCCCAATTATAAAACTTCCTTTCTGTCATGAGTTTTTCAGTGATAGATAATCACTGAGGTTGGAAAAAACCTCTAAGATCACTGAGTACAACCATTAACTTAGCATTCCTTAACCTAAACATGTATTTCATTGTGCTGTCTAAGCAAGCAATATTATTACAAGCTTATTATATGTAAAAATACATTTTAATTCACTTTATATTAGTTTCTACCTCGATCTCAATTATATATGCATCACTTTTATTAATTTAATAAGCATTCTTTGCTTGTAATTTTAATGTTAACAGAAGACAGCATAATTTCTTTTAGGAATTTACTGTTACTGTATTTTCTGTGAATTATCAAGTGAATATTATGTACATCAATCATTGTTTTACTGCTGAAAAAAAATTCAATTACAAGAATAATTCACATTTTAATAATGCTAAATGGTGTTACATTATGTAAGAGTCCATTGTCAAGATACATCATATTCAGATTTCCTTTCATTTAATAACAGAACCAATGAAGAGGGGAAAAAAAGAGATATAACTTTAGTACCTTCATATTTTCATTTCTGTTAAATATCACACTGGATATGGTTCACATTTATCAAATTGAGTATGCAGCAGTTATGGGCTGCTTTTGTGTATGTAATTTCTTTCATTAATTTTCCCACAAATCAAATAATATGAGAAGAAAAAGGGGAAATAAAGAAAATGGTTTCCTAAATATCTCAAGGACAAATTAAAAACTGCATCATGAATCACTGATCTATTATCCTTTTTTTCTCTCTTTCATCTGGAGAATGAGAAATCAGAAATTTTCATGTAACTTTAACTTTTTTTTTTTTCTCAAAATAAATCAGACCATGATTTAAATGGTTCCCAGCCTTTTTTTCATATGCTTCCTTGCTGAATTATACAAGAAATAAAAATTGATGTGTTGGCTTTGGGGGTTTGTTACTTTTTTTTGTGAAAAGGTGCACGTATTTCAAAAGAACATGCAGTCACAAAAACTTTCACTAAACTAGTATTTATATTTAAGAATCATTCCTTCCTTTGACAACTAAAATATTAATTTGCATTTGTGAACTTTTTTTCTTCCTGTGCTTTCCAAGCTGCCTCTGATCAGGTTCCCTTTTCCTTTCAAAATACCATGTCCTTTTAAGGCCATAAATCCTTACAAATCTTACAGAAATACATAATTAAGTCTAAAAAAATAATGCAGGCTTTGTCCCCTGAATGAGGGGGGATTCTGTTCTGAGGCCTGGGCACCACAGAGGCTGGGAGGGGAGTGAGGTTAAAAACTGTTCCATGAAAGGCTGGTGTATGAACCTGAATCTTAGTATTGGTGGCAGGTGTCCAGGAACAGCAATTTTTTAGCCCCACAAGCTATGTTCCAACTTTTAGTCCAACCAAGATGAATATCCCATCCTTTGGAGAGCCTAAGAGAGGCAGTTGTGACATTCTCCCAGGAAAAAGGTACTCATAACTGGAGATTTAGATTTCCTCAGCAATTTCCCTTTCTCATTGCTCAGTGAAGTCAGCCTGTACAGTTCCTCCTGATTTTGTTCCTCCTATATTTGGGGATCTGTATTATCTTGTACAGCCCAACCTCGCCTGGCAGTGGTGACCTGACCCCAATGAGACCCAAACTGTGAATTGCTCAGATGCTGAATATCTGCATCTTCTCCACCTGTGTGTTTATATACCACACAGGTATGTAAAGATCTAATAACCGTATCAGCAGCCATGCTTTGTGCAGCTAGGAAACGTCTGGTGAGATTTTAAACCTGATTACAAAAAAGTGGTTGAGAAAAACGAGCTTACCAGATGTCACGTTTCATACATTTTTAAATGTCGGTAGCTGAAGCCTGGTTTCAGAAAGGAGGACAGCTGTACACCTCTCAGCAGCATTACCTAATGTCTTTTCGCTTCAAACTGTAAATACAGGTACAAGATAAATTAATTTCATCTTGACTGCTTTGTCAATCAGCCTAAGACGATACTAAATCACAGTAGAAAAGACATTGTTATACCGTGATTATTCTCCTGGGATACCCTAAAACAGGAAGAGCAGTCAAGAGTTTCATATAGCACAGGACAGTAATTATCTCATGACGGGCATGGTCCCTGGAGATCACTTTAGAGCTATTTTAAAGGTATTGTAGAGAATAGTGTGTATATATGTTGTAGCAGATGACAGAGATGGCACTTTACAGTCACAAAAATGAATTCTAGCTGGCTGTGAGGTACATACTGATTAATTTAAAGTGTTAACAGCCAATTGAACACTTCTTCAGTTGAAGCATATTTATTACACAGTTTAACAACCAGTTAATCACACTTTGAAACTGCAGCATAAGAAAGAAGTTGGAAAGCAACAACTTTTGCTTTTATCAGTCATTTATTTAGCTTGATATAAAGCAGTGTCTTTTTGGTTTTGCCTCTTAAAACTACTTTGAAAAAGGAAGGGCATTTTTCCTTTTTTAAAATAAACCCTAAACAATACACCATTTTGAGACAAATGCGGAATATTGCTAAAGAAAGATTGTTGACGCTATGGTTTGAGTTCTAAAATGAAATCAAGTTTACAACTCCTGCAATAAGTTATTCAACCACTTCGCCATATGCCTTATTCCTACCTTGCAAATCACATTTGCTTACACTGTTCTAACACCAGGCTATTTCAATAATCCTGGAAAACTGCATATGGTGACTGTTTCTCCTCCTAGTGCAAGGACAACAAATGAAGTATTTTTTCTTTAGCCTAAAAATTTCCCTTTCACTCAATATACTTGATTTCTGTTTCTGTCAGAATAAACTGTGGCATCAATATAGCATTTTTGCTTGAGTGTTTGTATATATGTATAGGATTTTTTTTCCCTGAACTATCTGCTCTCCTTGAAAATGTGACCTCCATGAAGTATACAGGGAATTGAATATGCATAAATACTTACATACACACTTATTGTGTGAAAAAAATCTTTAAAAATTATTACCACAGTTGAAAAAGACAGGAAATTATTACGTTAATTATTAAGTCAGTGCTAAGCAGACTTTAAAAGTAAATTCTGTAACTTAATGTTTAGAAAATGGTTACTATAAAACACATCCCCATTTGCTGATATAAGACAGAGTATTATTCTTGCTTTTATCAAGAATCATACGAAGACAAGCTTAGTAAACACCTGTGGATGCAATATGCATTCTCCATGCATAATAAAGTCAGGAGATCAAAGAACTACAGTTCTGCAATATTGATCACTCTTTGGCATAGCATGAAAATAAAAGAAATGCAGTCATAACATATATCCAATTTTTGTAAGTTCCCCTGGGGCATATGCTGATCTTAAAATGGGACAGGGAAAAAAAAAAGTAAAAAAAAGGAGGAATATGATTTAGAGCAAATTATTTACAAATAATATTTATGAAATGACAGTGAATTTGCATTTCCTTCCTTTTCCTTTTCTGCAAGGAGTCTTCCTAAGATAAAAGAACAGAAAAGACACTACCTTGTTGCCAGTATTCTAGTCACATTTGTAATAAAGGACTAAAAAGCATTTTAATTTCCAAGGAGCATAAGTACACCTTAACAGAAATAGAGGAGCTTTCATGAAGGAAGAAATCAGAAATTCATGCCAAAAAAAGGTAAAATTTGTCTTTGGAAAAGGGCCAGCACACAGTCCACATCCCATTAAATTTTACTATAACATCTTCATTGAGTCTCATGTAATGTTGTGCCCAATGCCCGCTCCCAGGATGGATTTCACACAGGATAATGGAATACAGAACAAAGGCCAAAGAAAGCATTAAGATCTGTAATGTTTAAAGGACATATAAAAAATATATTCTGCCTAGACATAAAGTTTGAAGACGCATCAGTAGATGCAGCTGCAGGTTAATGTTTCAAATGAACGAACAGTTGTTTTTTCATGTCCTGAACTTATCTGGAGGCACTTGCTGTGCCCGTGCTATTCTCTTAACACTTAATTATTCCCTCTTTAGTATTCTCTTCTACAGATCCTCAATACAACACATCAGGCATTACAACCTAACCCCCCCCACACACATCCCCGTGTCTTTGCAAAATAAAACCCCGCTTACAAAAGACTAAAGATCATCTCCAACAGACAACGCAGGATCACCTGAATTTCAACTGCTTCACAGTTTTAACCTTCAGGTAAAAACCAATCTGTGAAAAGAGGGATTACTTTTTTCCCCCAAATCCTGAAGTTTCTGAAAGCAAATTCCAGTGTTCATGCGTAAGTAGAAAACAGGAACCAGAAAATGCTGGTTTTTGGAAACAGAATGTTTTCTATATTTTTTAACAGAATATAAGCTATTTAAAAAGTGGCCCCCAATAAACCAGAAGGGTTTTGTGTTAATGAAACAAATATATTCACAATCCATATATTTTAGTTTAAATATTTTTTTTTTTGGAGCTGAGTGGGATAAAACTTTTAAAAGCCTTTCAGCTTTCATTTTACCACTGTTTGTAATTATCTACTTACACTAACATAACAAATGTGGTGCCTCCAGCAAAAAGCTAAAGGTTGATGAGAAAGAGAATGAAAAAGCATCTAAATGTTAGACTAGTCAGCAAGATTTTCAAGTTTGTTAAAATTAATACAAGCTATCATTAGAGTACTCTACAGTTCAGTGCTTCATAAATAGGGAAAACAAAGCAGTAATGTTTTCTGTAGCTTTCAGCTTGACTTTTATGGGGTTTCATCTTCCTCTAACAAATAAGGATGCAGAACAGCTCATAAAGCTTCCAGTATAGGCCAACAGTATAATAATTCACTGTGTGCGTCCTGAGCCGCTTACAACTTGAATGCATCTGGAATGATTGAAAAAATATATCCTAATTACATAAAATACAACAGCCACAAACAAAGAATTATCCCTCTCTGCTCTAAGGTGAAGGTGGATAGCTCTTCAATACTTTGCCTGTGTCATTGACTGACCCAGTCTTGGCAGAGCAAAATAAAAAAGTTTCTTCACTTCTGTCTGCTGAATCCCACGCAGTGAAGAACAGGAGGGTTCCTTCCAGCTGGTGCTGATATTTTCTAATATGAAATAAAACATCAAAGTATAACTTAATAATTTATGCAGCAAAAAGCATGGCAAAGTGGTTCAGGCTGAGTACTGAGGTTGCTTCAGAATATGACATTGTAGAAGAATCAGTGCCAACTGACTTCAAATTCTGAAAGTTTATTCAAAATGAATGAGTGCATTACTTACCATATGATTCTGTGAGGGTAGAAGGTAATTCCCACAATGTTTTAAATCATTCACTGCCTTGATCACTTGCAGTGAATTTTTCTGTGTGTGCCAAGAAATCAAAAGACTCGGGAATATCAAAGAGGGTGAAAGAATTCTTTGGTAATACACTGAGTTACTCAAATGTTATTTTAAAAAATTTGAAATTCTGAATGGTTAATTTATTCAGAGAAACATAGAGCATTCCTTAATAAAGGTTCTATGCAGGAAAGCATACACCTCTTACTCAATGCTTATAGCACAATCATATCTTATTACACCAATAAATGTTTAACTGACCTGACTCACAAAAATATGTAAAAAAATCATGGAAAATTAAGTGAAAATAAATATCTGGCTACAATCCCAGTGGCAAACATAAACTATGTCTTTGTTTATAATCAATTATCAAGAGCTATTAAAAGCCCCTGCTCCAACTAGGGACTGTTGAACAGAGAAGGAAAATACTTGGCCTACATAGATCTGAAGGTATTTTAGGCTCTTCAGTGATGCAAGGGTTTGACAAAGAAATATACATGTAGAAAACCAATAGCATATAGTTCTAAAAATGGACATAATAGTTTTAATATCCACATAATGTCTGTAATACGTAGTGTACGGAGAGCAGGACTTCTTTTTTTTTTTGAATGAAAGGTGCCAGATTCAACAACAAAGCAAGAGAGATGTTTTTGGTTTGTTCTGAAGTGCTAGAAGTACTGAGGGTCATCATCTTCTTATGCACAAAATGTAACATTTAGAAGGAGAAAAAGCATCTGATCAATCCAAAATCTGAGAACTCCCTTTCAAGTCAGCAGCACTTCTCTGCTCTGGAATTGTGACACCAGATCATTACTTTTACCATGTTCAAAACCACTGTTTCTAAGCAGCATAAATGAAAATAAAAATTCTTTTCTTTTAGGTATGAAATATATGTTAGAGGAACTGCAAACATGTACTGGAAAGTCAGCTTACTTTTACCAGCATTTTACAAGGTTGCAACAAATAAAATAGGATCTAATCTTTCTCTTTTTTGGAGAGAAACAACAATAGTCATCATTACCCAGAGCTTTTCCAAGTGAGCTCTTTTTCTCCTTTTCAATTGCTTGAATAGGATTTTTTCCACATGCTTTATGCATGTATTTTTATCCCTGCAAATAGTCAGAGGCCATCTGGAAACAGAATCAATCTCAAAAGAACAGAGACATCAAACAGAGTAACCAAAGCCCAGATAAGTGTTCCTTACTGGTAAATGTTTCACCCTGAATCAGTCAGTGACTCAAAATTTGTTCCACCTTCTGCTCAGCTGTGTATTATGATGTAACCATTCATCAAGGAGAAAATCCATAAATTCATGAATTATCCACAAAATATCCAAAATCCAAAACCAGAATTTTAGTACCAGATTATAAGAACTGTGAGAGATTCTGCCAGCATATTCCTGTAAATATTTATAGTTCTCTGACAACAAGTATGACTGAGATTCACCTGTAAGAAAAAGTCCTGTTTCCCTGGCTGAGGATGGTGGTAGGGCCAGTGATTTTAACTTGGTACTCGTTGTGGACTCATTAGTATGGAATTCTTTCTTCTCTAGCCTGTAGAATGAAGATAAGTGGCGGACAGAAATCTACAATGCATAAAGTTTTATGGTGAAATGAAAAAACAAAAACAACAACAACATTCCAAAAAAACAACAAAAACCCAACCAAACAAACAAAACCCCGAAGAGTAAAGTACGCCATTTCCACTATAATGAAGTCCATTTGGTTTCAGCTTTAGAAGCAAACTATTTTAGGCTCTCTATTGCTGCAAGGGTTTAGCAGACAACAAAACACATATTAAAAAAAATGAAAATAAATATGTGTAAAAATGTCCATAATATTTCACTTATTGATATGCTTTAATCCTGGTTAAGATTATAGAAAGGATTTACAATTTAAAATTTAATATCACATTGCCACGATACCCCTGATTTTTGCTTTGGTTTACAGAAGTAATTCTAAAAACCTCACAACAGCAATCACTCCCAAGTTTTCTGATTTTATTTCAAAATAAAACTGAAAGCTTCTGCATGACCTCAAACTGTCTTATCAATGGTTTCTCAGGGTCTGCTCTCTGCACTGCTGCTCCCTGCTGAGGCACGGCCTCCTGCCACCAGAGTCCCACCTGAACCAGGAGTGTCCTTCTCCTCCGCAAGCAGAACAAGGGGAAAACCTTGTCTAGACACCAGTCCTGGGCCTGTGCCTTTGACATCTGCTTGGTCACAGTCCCTGAAATTCTACTCTTCTTTGGACAGGGTGCTGAAATCAGTATGAAAACATGCCCTGGTTATGGCTTGAAGGTTAAAGAAGCTGAAGCATTTCCTCCAGCACAGAAGTACCAAGGGCCTCGTGAGGGGAAGGCAATAGCTGACGGGAGTTTTTGTGGAACTGTCAGGCACTGGCTTTATTCAGAAATCTGGAAATCTCTAAGAAAGCTACAGGCAAAAATCTTTGCCCTGTGGTGCATGTCCAGCATCTCCCTCTCAGGAGCTTTAAAATCACAGCATTACAGTCTTTTCCCATTCTTTTTGAACAGCAGAGCACACAGGGAGAGTTCAGTTTGTCTACCTTTTCACTGCCCAATAAAGGAAATCCACAGAAAAAAGGTCACAGAACCCAAAGCCTCCAAACAACAAAGTGTGGCAATCTGGCCTTTGTTTCATTTGGGAAGGTGTGATTATCTGTGAATAAAGACCTCATATCCCCAGAAGTGATCAGTTCCACAAATTTTTTGTCAGTTTTGCTGAATTTGAATACGCTATAAACTTAGGACAAAATGCTGCCTCAACTTCATCTGACATCAATACAGCTTTAATGAATCTGACCCTCTGATTCTCAGCTCTCAAAGCCACCAGCTCTGGTGCAATGAACTGACACATTGTTTAGCATACATTTTTTAAATCTCATTTCATTTTATAGTAGATTTTTTGTCTTAAAACCTCACACTTTTATTGAGCAATTAAGCTGCATTCTCAGTCAGGGGGAAGGAATGCTCATAAAATAGAAATAAGCTAAGCAGTAATTTCTAGACAGAAGTTGCATTTTTATTTCCTCCATCATAATAGGAACAAGTATTTGCTTTGTAAAGTAAGATGCAGAGTCTTCTAAGAGATGAAAAGTACAATTGATTTGTTTAATTTTTTTCCCTAAGTGAGATTAAGGTTATAGTTATTGGAATAACAAACTGCTCCTGGGATACTGGCCTTATCAGATCAGTCAAATTAAGTGAGCAATAGTTATTGGAATCTTTTTCTGTGACTATTTTTTCTTACTGATGGCTGTTTTCAATGCATCACATGCTGATTTTTTTTTTTTTTTCCCCAGAAAGCACATTTGTTTTAACACAGACATTTTAAAGGTAACCTTGTTGCTGCCATCAAACTAGTAAAATCCTGCATTTGTTGTAAACAGTTCTGATTTTAAAGCAAGATGACTGGAGATCTCTTTGTGATGGTTCAATGACTACCAGTGATTTTTTTGCATGAGGCTTAAAAGTATAAAATATTACATGCAGTACCCAAGTATGTCTTTAACTATAATAATTACAAAATTAGGTTTTAACAAATTTGATTTTGAAGGAGATTGCTATTTGTAAGACAGCATCAATGTTTTTTATTTCACCTTTACTGCTCTGGGAGCTTGTAAAGTACATTTCTATCCACCATGAATAAGAAAGGAAAAATGTCCACTTAAAATAATCACATAAAACTGCCTAAAATATTAACCCCCCCACCAATATATATTTCATTTGAAGAAAATATTAAACCACAAAACCACTGCTAATCTCTGGAGACATTCTTTCTTTTTTCACTGCTAACTAAATTTCACTGAACAAGCAAAATAATTCAGCAATATGTCTTCCAGAAGACATTACAACCTCGTTAAAATATGTCTGTATCTATATATTACGGATACCTACTCACTTATGTTACACGTTCAATGAATTTAAGTAACTTAAAAATAATTTGGATAGAGAAGACATCCATGCAGCTGTAGAGCAGGCAGAAATGTATGACAAGCTGCTGTGTTACCCTGGTTTTTCTGAGTTTTTATAGCCTTTTAATTTTTTTAAATGGAGTCAGATCTTTTTAATTACTGTACAATATTAAGAGCAGTTCTACCTTTTTCCCACAGATGTAACATAAACAAACCCTTTGTTTTTCATTCTCTGTCCTTTGTTTGCATATTTCTAACCTGAAAACAATTGTAACTGACGGCTGGTCTGGCCACTTGGCTTGAGAGGTGAAAACTCTAAAAGCCAATCTTCTGCTAGACCCACAAATGTATAAAAAGTAAGAAATAAAACAAAGAGGCTCTCTCCGCCTGGTCTCAGCTTTTGAGCCGGATCGGAGGAACCTCTGCTCTCCAAAACCTCTTGTCTGTGTGTGGCTGCTTTGTGTGTCTCGGTGACACTGCTGTAAGACACAACAACTAACAGCTTTATGAATGAACATACAGTTCTGGTGCCCCCTACATAAGAAGGACATGGAGCAAGTAAGTCCAGGAGAGGCAGTGAAGTTGAAAAGAGGATTGGAGCAGCTTTGCTATGAAGATGGGCTGAGAGAGTTGGGGTTGTTCAGCCTGGAGAAGAGAAGGTTGGGTGGAGACCTCATAGCCCCCCAGTAGCTGAAGGAAGCCAGAGAGGGACCCTTCATGAGGAACTGCACCGATGGGACAAAAAGGAATGAGTTCAGACTGAAAGACAAAAAACAGGTCAGATATGCAGAAGAAATTCTTTACTGTGAGGGTGGTGAGACACTGGAATAGGTTGCCCAGGAAAGTTGTGGTGATATAGAAATCAGCCAGATAGAAACTTTCTAATGCTGTTTTGAATATTAGAAACAGGTGTTCTTTATTGCAGCGTGCTGGCCACTTGGGGGATCCTTCCTCCACTGGAGTGTGACAAGTATTGGAACAGAGTTTCTATCATACACGCTGATTACATATTCATTAGCTACCCCACTTCCCTGACTTTATTTGACATAGTCACCCCCTTAGGACAGAAGTCTGACCCGTAAGTCAGAAGTACTTATATAGCTCTTTGGGGGTCTGTCTTCAACGTCCAGTGTCCTTTTCAGGTGGCTGTTCCTGGACCCCTGCTTTTAAGTGACCACAATATCGTCATTGTCCTTGATAAGAGTAAATGTTGCTCTATTCTACAATCCTTATCAGGTGAGTAAAATGCTGTGGAGTTCTGCTGTCCTTGTCAGTGGATGATGCTCCATCCCTGGAAGTGTTCAAGGCCAGGTTGGATAGGGCTCTGAGAAACCTGGTATAGTGGGAAATGTCCCTACCCATGGCAATGAGGTTGGAACTTGATGATCTTCAAGGTCCTTTCCAACACAAACTGTTCTATGATTCTATGCTTAAAAATTGTTTGAGGCCTGAATGCAGCAGAGATGTGCTTCAGCATCCAGGAGAATCCTGGCACCAACAGCATGAAAGTAGTATGTCAAGATCTTTAATCTTTATTGTACACGTTACATAAATGAATTATTATTTCAAAAATGCAACTTTCTATGGGATTATAATCATAGTCATTTCTAAAGAGAAAATCCTACTGATTTCAGTCCGTATCTGAAAAGCAAGGCCACGTGAAGCTGCTGCACCATTTGGAAGACATTCCATTACATTAATTCTTCTGAAGCATGAGTGGAGGTTGCAAAAAGGTGCTTTTATTCATTGCTATACTCTAGTTTACTACCTAAACAGTTTTTAACAACAGATACTGATTTTATTAAATCAAATAATATCAGCCAAATCTATCAACTTCCCTGACATATAAGAAAAAAGTTGTCAAGAAGTTTCTTTGAAATATAATACATATGAATAACTATAGTATTATTATATTATTATTATAAAAATATTACATGTAATCATGAGATCAAAATATTTTACTATGCCATACTAAATAGGAGTGCAATGTAGTTGCAACAATGTTATTGTTTGAACTGTTCTACTAACTTCAAAACTAAGCACTTAAATCTCAAGAACAGGGTTTTTTTCAGTATATACTAAATACCCATCCTGGGGTGACCCCAAACAAGGACAATACCCTGCAGTGATCATTTTGAATATCTTTCCAAAGATATTTTGGCTGCATGTTCAAACTTAGGGAAAAAAAATCAAAATCACTATACTTATTTCTGATGAAATAGACATTCCAAATTTTGACCAGTCTGAACTGGAGTCATGCTCCAGTTCATGCCTCATCTTTTTTACAGTGCACCGTATTGCACTGTGTGTAAAACTGAAGAGTTATAACACTGAACTCTGATGACTCTTAGATCAATAAAGCACTGTGACATGCTGTAATCCCAGGTGAAAGGAAAATTGAGCTGGCAATTGACATCTCAGATATGCCAGTTCCTTATATTCACAGAGACATTATTATTTAGTCTGGTTGAAAGCAATATTCTAATATAACCAAAGGTCAGGACTGAGTAATAAATCTGAAGCTAGAGTCAGTTTATCATAATACTGTCATGTAAAAGTCACAATGTGTAAGTAAAGGTCAATTTTAGCAAGTCATATTCAAGTGTTTTTCCTGTGGGATATGATAAAAAAAAAATCCTATTCTGTGTTATGTGATAAGTAAATACTGAAAGGTGTAACAGTCACTAAATAACATATTAAAATGATCTATTTTCAATCCTGTTGTGTATCAGATTTTCAGATTGCACCATCATTCTAGTCTATTCTTTTAGTTTTTCAGCTCATCCCCAAGTTCACCTGACCACACATTCTCCCCAACTGATAACCAGAAAGAATATTGGGTCATTATACAGGTGTTTCTGTGGACTTCCAGGATTTCCTTGCTTTTTGTTTTGGTGAAGGCATTGAGGGATTGTCATACTATTTAGGAGGAGCTTGACTTAGGAAGCAAGCTAAAGAAATACTATGTGCCTTGTAGTGATTCTTTTTTGTAAACTTTTAAATTGATGTAAGCTGTTATACTTTGTCAGCAAAGTCTAATGGTCTAAAAGCAGCACTCTAGTCAAGCAGCTGAAAATATGAAAGCATTCACATACTGTTTCTCCTTAGGACTGCACATTTCAGTTGGAAACCTCTTCCATGAATCAAGAATTCTTATCCAAACCTGTGGTCTTGAGAAAATAACATGAATGTGGGAGCTGTTTTACGCTGAAAAATAGTGTGAGTGTTACTGTTTGAATATTACATCTTGATGAGAACTAAAAATAAGACTACATAACAAGCAGTAATACAATGTAACCTCATGCTCTCTAATAGAATGCAATGGAGTCATTGTAGTAGCTGGGTCAAGAAGTAGGCAAGACCTGTGAGTAATTGGTGTGCAGACTACTAATGTAAGCATCGTTGGTTTGAAAAAAACCCAAAAAAAACAAAACAAAAAAACCCCCACAACAACAACAACAAAAACCACCTCATTACTTCTTACTTATTATATTTACTATCAGAGGTCCACTGAACTTTTCCATGGCTGTAAATATTTCTTCCTAAATGCCATTATCAAACCTTTTATGAAAGTTTGCCAAACATCATTACTATTCACCAGCTTTTTTCCTTCCCTCTTCCTATGCCTTACCAGACTGTTTACTATAGTGGTGGTGGACATCAACAAGAATTCAATTTATGAAGATTATGTTGTTTCAAATCTTTTTTTTTCAGCAACAGAAGTGGTTGTGCAAAATTTATATTTTTATCATGGCACATTTTGTCACACAGAAGAAATTTCCAGAACTCTGTCTTTTCACTTTCATTAATCTAGCCATAGCAACATTTTCTTCCTAGACTAATCATATATAATTTTTACATTGTTTGTAATTATTTAATTCTTTAAATTAAGCTGCATACACCTACCAAGACTCCTAATTTTTTGTGCAACATCCACTAAAGATACTCGTAAAAACAAGCAATAGTAAATACCATCTGTTGCCTTTGCTTCCCTCCCTGTCTCACCATCAGATATTTGTACACATGGATAAGCCTGAGCCTTTTTTCTCAAGGCTGAACAGTCCCAGTTCTCTCATCATTTCCTTATATAAATGGTATTGCAAGCCCTTAATCATCTTCATGAGCTTTGCTAGACTGGCTTCAGTTTGCCCTAGTGAGGAGCTGAGACCTAGACAGAGCACTCCAGACACATCTCACCAGTAGAGGGGAGAGCAATCATCTATGTTTCCAAGATTATTATTTTATCCATTAAAAACTAGGAAAACCTTTTTCAAGAGGAATTGTCTTTTTTATATTTTTCTAGTATCCTTATATTAGTGCATAACATGCTGTTTTTCACTTCTTGGCAGTTTATTCAAGACCCATTATTAAAAAACTATTAGTTAGAAAGATGTTGGTTCCCATTGGAATTTCTAGAACTAGCTAAGAATTCTGCCTGTATGTTTATCAAACCAAAATTTCTTGTCCTTACAATTTGCAAGACACTTTACCTCCCATGATATCTATGTTTTACTTACTACATCCTGGTTTTGCAGAGGATGCTTTCCCTGTTCTTTTTTCCTCACATACATATGCTACTCTGAGATCTATTACATGAACTAAATATTTTTCACACTGTTAGAATTACTTTTTAATCATTAAAATAGCCTCAGCAATGAACAGTAGTAAAAAAAAAAATAATAATAATAAAAAAGAAAATATTAACACAAGTTTTATAACAAGTCATTATAATTCATATTTCAACCATAACCCTTGGATGAAATATGATAAATGTTTGCATACCAGAACACACCATATTTATATTTCTTTACAATTCCTGGTTTCAGACACAATCAGGATCAATTTAGATATAGACATAGTGGGGAAAAATAAAACATTAATGGGGAGATAAAAAACCATCTCCCACACTACTCAAAGAAAATACAAATATAAAGAAAAGTTATAGTTACACTTGATGCTCTCTGTGTTTGTGTTTCATATTTCTTGTGGTTAAACAAGAAACAGCTATTCAGACAGCTCTAAATATCCTGTTCACTAATCTTAGAATTTATGGGTACCTGCTGGTTACAGTTACATAGTATTTTGAATATAATGGCTTAGCTTTAGCTTATTGCCATGCTAACCACTTCAGGCTTCATTACCTTTCAAGTACCCATCATAAATGCTGCCATTAGCCATAGCCTTCCTTATGTGATACTGTTCCTAATTTTTCCAGATTTAACAATCATATCACTCTTCTTCATAATTTCACCTGTCTTAACTGATGAAAAGGTACCTTTGATTCTAACTAGATCAAATTAATCTTGGGCTTGTTTTCATTCTACATTCTTTTATAACTACATCGCTTTTGGTTCATGTTTTGACAGAACTCAACTAGAATGCCAAATTATACATTTCTTTGAAGTGAAGGGCATTGAATCAGGTTAAATGTGGAAATACAAGCTTCCTAATTATGTATGTTACCACTCTGCAGAAGCATTAATCTTTTAAAAATAACACACTTGTGCTTCAGAAGGCACTGAATGGGTTGTTGGCTCTCAACAGAAAGCATGAACAGTAATGCAAATGCACAATCACTGTTACAGGGGGAACTTAGGAATGATTTGGGCTTCAAGTTTTCTCATTTGTGAGCAAGACCCAGCTAGTACTGCTGAAAAGCATGAAATTGAGCTGTCATTACTTACCCATTATATTTTATAGAATGAGGAATCATTAGGAATCAAGAATGTGAGAAATGAGAAATGGAGAGGTTTTTTTTATCAAATTCTTACTGTTATACCTCTCTTTCCAATTTAGTATGATTCAAATTTTCCCAGAATTATTCAAGTATATGTTATTTTTATGAATTCTTCCTTGTATGTCAATATCACAACGGTAACTTCCAGCCTATTCCCTTCTCACAATGACTCACCTCTAAGGTATTCCTTAAAATCTAATTTATCTCTGATTCTTAACAAGCATTTCACGACTGTTCACCTTTTCCAAATATCCCCTGCCTTCAGAAATCAATGGCAAACTTATGCTGTTTGAGATTAGCCCTTTAAAGCCCTTTTAGCCTGCTTTGGACGGCTAAAGGTCTTCTATATAGCCATAAAGGATTTAGGATTTAGCAGTTCTCCATCATTTTAGCTTCAGATAATCTTTAGTTAGCCACCTATGGGCACTATTACTTGGGAAACTGTATTTCCTAAATTCAACAAGATGGCTCTAGAAATATTATTTTAAGTTGCCTAAACCTAGATATTATAAAGAAAAAAGTGTTAGTAAGTTAATAAATTACCACCTAATGTAGACTTTGAGATACACTTCCTAATTGTAGAAAGGGATAAACGACTATATTGTGCACTTGTTAATATTAGTATAAGAAAGAGCAGCTAAAGTAATTCAACTAATTAAAAAAATATTGGGAAGTACACAGAAGTAGAATTGGAGTATAATTTAATCTAGCATTCAAGGATGCTATTTTTAAGAATAGGAGAAAAGAAGGATGAAATACCTCCAATATGAAGGCAGTCTGCGTGAACTGGGTTGTTCTGCCTGGGGAAGAAAGCTGGAGAGGGACTTTTGACATGGGCAGGACGTAATAGGACAAGGAGGAATGGCCTTAAACTGACAGAGGGCAGCTTTGCCTTAGATATCAGGAAGACATTCTTTACTGGGAGGTGGTGAGGTTCTGGAAGCACTTGCCCGAGAGAAGTGGGTGCCCCATCCCTGGAAATGCTGAAGGCCAGGCTGGATGGGGCTTTGAGCAACCTGTCCTAGAGGAAGGTGCCCCTGTCCATGTTGGGAGCATTGGAACAAGATGATCTTTAAGGTCCCTTCCAATACAAACCATTCTATGAAAAGATGACTCTCATAGTAACTTGGATAATAAATTATAGTGTGTCTTCACCATCATTTTAATGCAACAAGGTAAAAATAAATCCAAACCAGAGTACCATAGCAACTACTAGAAGGAAAATTAATTTTCTCCTGGATCAAGCCAGGACACGTGGTTTTGACACCAGTGCCCCAAGACCCTCACAACTGTAATATCTGTAATGTGATGGGACATTTTCTTCTCCACAGACCACCTGGGCAAGTGATAGGTCTTTCAGAGGAATCACCAATAGCCTTCACACTACTGATCCTGATATCAAGGTTTGAATAGTAACACACTCTATTTTTAAATTCAGAAGTCTAAGTAGAATTTTACAGTACTAAATTTAATGCTCTGGGTCTCTAGTTCTGCAAGCACTGCAAGATAAAACATTTTTAGAACTTGAAATTTGGGACTCATTTTAGGTGCAACCATTTAGTTTATTTGTAGAAAAATTCTATGATTACCTATAAAGCCCAACAGATTTGCATATTTTCCCCTTCACGCTGTAAAGAATGTAGTGAATACAGCCTTACTTATAAGCAGATTTTTCATTGAAACGCGACCTAAAGAATTACTTGACTGTATTCAGGCAGTTCATAACATAAAGAAAAATAATTTCCAAACTGACCCTGAAAACACAAGCTAATTCTTAGTGCACCTGTTTGACAACTACTGCATGACTGCTCTGGCAGGCTTAAAGAACACTTACAAATGAAGAGGAAGGTGGGACTGGAAAGAAAGCTCATTAATTAGCATTTATAGTATCTCAGATGCAAAGGAGAGCAGAGACTTGTAAACAGCATTACTACAGTATCCCCGGTGCATAACATGATGTGGAAGAATATGAGGGAACCTAGAAGATTCCTTCCACACAAACTTTGTTGAGGGAATAAGTAGATGACAGTACTCAAAAATCAAGTCAATCTACAAATTCTTTTATGAATGTTCACTCCACTTATTAAACAGGGAAATTTAAGAGTCACGTAAGTTAAAATAGAGGTTGCAGTATAGCATTTGCCCCATGCCCTGCTCCAGGCACCTATATTAGTAGCAGAATGATGTCTAGCTTCATCCAGAGCAGCCACACTGTTCCACCTGAGCACAGGCTGACTTACAGATCTTATCGCCCTTTGCAAACCCGGTACTGGAACCCCTCCAGGGCTTCAGATTTTCTGCATGACATTGATCATTTCATGTTTCTGCAGGGACAGAATAAATAGACAGTGGCCAGCTAGGGCTAGTTGCACCTTTGCCTGGCTTCTACAAGCAAGAGCGCTGTAGCGGTCTTGAGGTTTTTTGGCTCCTGCACACAAATTTTCCCTTACAGCACTGTAAGCACAAGTTTGTATTCCAACAACTTGGGCACAGGGCAAAATTGAGAGTAAAACTCAGTTCTGTACAGACTTCACACTAGTATCAGAGTTTGATCTTATAGAGATGACCTGATTTTCCCCACAATTCATTAGATAAATTATTTGTTGTTGTTGTTGTAAGAATGCTCTCATTGTTTCCAATAACAAAAATTAAATATTTCTGGATATGAATAACTAACACTGAATATGATCCAGGCCCTTTCAAGACAAAAATATTTTACAAATATACACTACTTAAACCCTTGTTGAATGTAGCATACCCCTTAATGTAAACATTAAAACTAAAGATTAAATACCTCTCTTACAACAACTTATCAGAAAAGGTAGTAGAGCAGCTACTGTTGAACTTTTGCGTTCAACATGTAAACGATGAATTTTCATGTTATTAAGACTAAAACCTATCAGTGTGACTGCTTCAGAGTGTCTATGTTGTGACCCTAAATTTGCTACTGTAGTACTGCGCCAGGACTTTATCTACGATGTTATATAGAAATACAGCACCATAGAGATACTGGGTGTTGTGTCCACTATGAATTTTTATATATATATAACTAAAAATATGTTATGCACACATATTGCCAGTGTCTATACAGTAGATACACGCTTATAGAGATAAATACTATGAATAAAAATGGTCTCATACCTACTTGAAAGCTCCCACTCTGTTCTAAAGACCTATTACACAGTGTCAGACTAGACAGCAATGAGAAATGAGATAATAATGGTGAGATGAAAATGAAAAATAGCAAAAAACAGTACTGGCAGTCTTTTTTGTGTTTTATCAAAGCAATTACTAAAAGTGTGAATATTTTTTAAAAGACTGTACAGTATGAAAAAAAAATGCTAAATGTGTGAACAGAAAATAACTGAACATAATTTGGAAATCCTTTATAACATGAATACCTTATAGGCCTTTTTTCTAACAAATGAACACTCTTGCAGATTTTGCAATTATAGCATCAAAATGCATTCAAAAATAACCTCCAGCATTTTTCACATTGTTACATGTGCATAGGTCAATACATTCATAATAAGAGAAGTGGAAATTTGCTCAGATAAAGAGTGTCTGATGAATGACTGTAGTCTTCCACACAAAATCCAAGAAAAGAGCTGCATATGAACAAGAAGTAAATGAACAAGCTTAGTGGCTTCATTATGGAGGACACAGCTTTGGCTATGCTGGAGCAGCAAATGACATCTAACAGATACTCAGAACCAGAAAACTTCAGTACTGAGATACTGCACTTGTTAAACGCTGTTGACATCAGAATATATATATCCTGCAGTCTCTACATGATGTCACAGAGAAAATTTATCAACACTTCTAAACTTCTGCAGTTGTAATCCTTAACCCTAGGAAGGAAGATATCTGAATCAGGACCTGGCTGAGTTTTCCAGCAGTTCAACATAAAATTCCAAGTCTCAAGCACCAAATTGCCTCATATTGCATCTTATAACACAGTTGAATTATACTGCCTTCTAAGGAAGCTTTTGATCTTGAGGTTTCTCACCAGAGGACTCTGCATGATCACAGTGTTAGATCCACAGTGCTGCAGCAGACAGCTCCCTCTGGGAGGTACCGTGGGCATTCCCACGTAAACCTGAATTTACATTAACCCAAACTTCCATTAACCCATTGAACTCTACGTTTTGGGGGCTTTCCCCACATTTGAACCAAACCGTTCTGAAATAAAACCACGTATGTATGTATTTACAAACACTGAGCATTCAGTGTTGTTGCACTCTAATCTGCCCCAGTCTATTAACAAGACTTGAGTTACCTTTCAGGGGTTGGTAGCAGCACAGGGAAACATGTGCAGATCTCACGTCACCTCTGAGGACAGAATCTTCAAAGTAAGCAGCCCTCAGGCAGGACACACCTGTAGGGAAAACAGGAGCATAACAACAGATACCAGAAATACAATCAGACCTGATGAAATTAAAATATCTAATTTGTGTTATCGACCTCCTGATCCAATTTTCTTTTTAACAAGCACTAGAATTCTGATGGAGTTTCTATATAAATTATTCAAAATAGCATCTCTCTGAAAACTTCAGTTCTGTTGTTTCAGGTGTGGGGTTTTTTGTTTGTTTGGGTTTATTTGGGGGGGGGGGAGGGAGTTTGGTTTTTTTTCTTAAAAACAGCTTGCTCTGTAGAATCCAACTTATAACTACTTTGATTTATCTGCCAAGGCTCTCTCTTTAGAATACAGTCTTCTACCCTTGGAGACCTAGGGTGAGAGCTGGCAACCAGCCTCTCATTAAACAGAGAAAGCAAGACAAAATTTCACAAAGGGAAAAAAAAATTAGGAAACTGCAATGGGAGAAACAAACATAACCTGGCAGAAAAATACATTATACTTACAATGCATTGTTTGGGTCCAGAAAATTTAGACTTTTCCCTCAGAACCCATAGAAGCTCCATAAGAAAGGGAAAATTGTTAATAATTATAAATTACATATGATATAAAATGATATGCCATTATTCACATCAATTAAATGAATATATTAGTATTTTACTATAGTGGTGGTTTCTTTTTAAATTTAAGATATTTTTAAACACTTGTTTTTTATTCTTAGGTTCTTATATATTTAAAAAGGAATTATCAGCTTTTAAGTAACATATCACTCATAAAGGTGAGAAGAGAAACGTGAGAAGCAAAAATAAGCTTTTGAAACTATCTTTAAATTTTTTGTTTTTCACAAACCAACAGATTAAGAGAGTAGAAAAATAAATTTGTAGGGAGATAGTAAAGACCTCATAATATAAGTATGTAAATTTTTATTTTCATCTTTTTGGGTTTTTTTAAAATAGAAATCAATTATTTAAAATTTTTTTAAATCAATTTTTAATTTTTTTTTCCCTTGCATATACTGTCCAATGAAACCTGTGAAACATGTTCCAGAAAATGTTTTAAATAATCTTGATTTTTGAGATGCTGATGCTTAAGAAAATACCTTGCATACAAAAAAATACCGTGCTTCATAATAAAAGAATATTACTATAGTGACAGTTCAAGTTGTTATGGTAACAGGGTCTGTGAAAAGGGTAACTGAGTTTACAAAATGTTTCGGTGTTTTTCTGTGCAGAATTTTTTATATTCAGTTTTCCCATTAAAATACTTTTGAACTGATTCCAAGGATAAAGTATGGAACAAAAGAATTATAAGGAGATAGAGTGATCATTTATGTTCTGAAATATAAACACCTATTTTGTTTACACTCTTTATATGCTAACACATGTAGTAATTTTATACTATGAAAGAAAAGGGAGAACAAGCTCAATGTGATATCCTGTTAGCCAGATGTCCACTTCATTCTAATTTTAAAATTTGCCTAAAAAATAACAACAAAACAAAACAAACAAACAAACAAAAGGCCAGTTTGAGTATCAGCAGGTTTTAGGGCTCATCAGCATTAGCAACTGGGTTGAATCGTATTGTTCTGCAAGCTAAATGCAGTGTTGTGCACACACAGGAGGCAAATGGAGTTGCCATCTGCCCAGTGCAGTCATTCTTTCCCAGACCGGCTGCCTGTGTTTGCCCACACCAAGCCTGGGTGGAACCACACCTGTAGGGGCTGCAGGGATGGTGTGGAAGCAGGCACTAGAAGGAAAAGAAAGGGAAGTCGCTGACTTCTGGACCACACATGTGTGAGGTTCAGAGCAGTCTGATGGTTGTCTTTTGTCACTGTTTCCACAGAGAGCAGCTGCAAGACAAGATACAGATGTTTTGATTCACTGACTGCTTTGCAGCCCTAACCTCGTCTTTTGTGTTGCTGACCAATGTGAAACAGGCCTTATTAACATTGAATATATAGCACTCTGCCAAAAAAGAGCAACTGTATTCCTTATTTTGTTGGTTCTCAGCAATGGTTCAATGGGCTTTTTGAGCTTCCCAGGAAGTAATTTCCATGCTGAGAGTCGATCTTCCAGATATCAAGTGGAAATAAATCATACTTATGATACAGAAGCAATAAAACTTCCTGTGACTCTCCAAAAATGCATGAGAAAAGAGAAATGATAGAAATAGTCTGGTTTACACACTGCAGATTTTCAACAGATGGTCACATATTTTCACCTAAGATCATAACTTACTCTAATATTATGATGTAACTCATCTGGGGCACGTTCAGAGCAGGAAATTTGATCAAAACATGGGAGAGCAAAAGATTATTTTGCTGAAGATATGTATTATATTTTCCTTCTATTATTTTACTATTTTATAGATTTACTATTTTATAGATTTTTAAAAAATACTTTTCTCATTTAGTTTCTAATTTAAACATTCTGAAGAAACAAGGAATCACCTCTAATTATTTGGCTATGGGTGAGATCTATGCTATTTTTATAAGTAATTTGTATTGGGAAAAACAGCCACTCCAGAAATCAGAGTTTTTGATCAAGAGTCAAAAAACTGGGTCTGAGCTGTATTTGCAAATCTGGAGAAACATATAAATATATATTCTGGCACCTCATCTGAAGTTAAAGAAACTACAGATTAAATGCACTCCTGATGAAAACCCAGAACCTTAGCTCCATGAAGTAACTTCATTTGAGACTAGAGAATACTGTGAGATGACAGAGCTTATTAAATACTTCTCTGTAATTAGCACAGTGTTCAAACTAGCACCTAGTAAAGTCTCAAACTACACCAGACACCTCCACTGGCAGGTCATTAGTAAACTGGAAAACCTTCTGGTACCTTTGGGTACCAGAATAACAGACACTAAACACAATTCGTGGATGCACAAAGAGGGAGTTTGGTAGACTCATGCATCCTGTGCTGATGCACCTACAATGGGTGCCGCTAGCAGAAAGTAACCTGAATTCCATCACTTGAAATGCTGGGCATTTGAAACAAGAAAAAAACAAAAAAACAAAAAAACAAAAAAAAAACAAAAAAACAAACAAAAAAAAAACCCACAAAAAAAACAAAACAAAAAAACCACTCACCTTGTTTTTTTTTTAAAAAAGGGTAGCAAAATTGTATGAACAAAGGATTAAAAAAAAATATATAAGATATTGTGTCTTTCCCATTTCTATTATTCATTATTCTGTCCAGCTGCTATATGAAGTGTTTAAACAGTAAAATATATTTAAACATTCAGAAGTAAAATAGTTATTTTGTGTGTAAAACTCCTTTTGTAGAATAGCTGAAAGTTTCATTATATAATCTCAGCTATCGTGTGTTTCACTGTGTGTGGCAAGAAATGCTGCTATTTATAAAACTTGTAAAAATACTTCATAATTAATAATACATAAATTGTGTGCAGTTAGGAGTGTCTGCAGAGACAGAGGCTTTAAAGACCATTTATAGCTTTCTGTAAACAGAACAGTCTCAGAAAATAAGTGCCTGTTACTGCTGAATTAATTTTTGAAAAGTGGAATGTTTGGAGAGTGGTAGGTGCATCCCTTATGCATGGAGAAATAAGTGCATTCAGTTATAGATCCGAATAGGCAGCAGTTATAGGTCTCACTTTTCTATGGTTTAATACCAGAATGTTCCTGAAGATGAATTTGCTGTATACACAGAGTTTAACAAAAGAGATTAAACAGTTTTCAACTGGCACAGAAGTGCATGGCTAAAGCCCTTACATAATTCTCATCTTCAAGTTGTCTATATTGATTATTCCTTCACTGGAATGAAGCTGCTCCAGTACAGTGCTTTTAAAACCATTTGTCATAAACCAAGGCTCATTCGACCCTGTGGAAAATATTTCCGTACCTTTTGGAGAGACTTAAAATCAAAAAGGTAAATTTTGGGAGTATGATGCTGTGCAACATCATAAATTCTCTTGCATGATAAAAAAAAAATCAAGCATTTTGTCTAGGAAGAATTGTAGCAATATTCATTGGAGTACCACTTCCTACATGAGCAGAAACATGAAATTAAATTTAATTAATTAAATTAAAATAGTCATACGTAACCAGATCATAAGAAAAGCAATTCAGGCACAAATATTATTTTTCTATTAACAAAAATGGTAAATTATGCCTTCTTTTTTATTCTGTTATTCATTACTTTCTGAAAATGTTCTTCGTATTGTATATTTTCCCACATGATAGGACATTGTAATCTGTTCTGCAAATTGCATACTCCACTGATTAATGTTCAATATATTTGAGCAAAATCACAGTTATGATATAGTGCTCCTGATAAAACAATATATATGTGTAAATAAGGCAAAGACCTCATCTACATGAGAATCAAAGGCTTTCTATGTAAAGAAGTTAAATATAAGTAAGATTTCATTTAATTTTCTTCAGCTCCTGAAATAATCAATGAACTAGTCTACTATGCACTGTGCAGCTAAATATTCAGATTATTTAGGATCTCTATTATTCCTTTCCTGGTCTATTTTTATGTATACACAGAGTACTTTGTCTCAAAAGTGCAAATATATGCAGTGCTATTTTACTGTTCTGAAACCTCTGTTTATATATTCCAAGCTAGCTGGAACTTTTTCAAGGACCTTCATTATCGCAGACATTTTGAGAATATTTTGAAAGCTTGAATAAATTGCCTAACCACCAAATGCCTAGGGCAGTTAGGCACTGTCTGAAGACTTCATGAATTGAGTGACTCTTAAATTAGACATTTGCATGGTTGTTTTTAATTAATCACCATATAAAATGAAATTAGCATGCACCACTTATCATTTGAATAGCAGTTGGCTTTTTTTTTTATTTTGTAAATTCTTCATAGAGCACAGAGTTCAGGAGAAAAGAGGGAATCCCAGAGGCTGATGTCAGGAATAATCTGGTGTGATTTAGTCGGCTGTTGTCCAGGATATAACGTGCAGTTTATTTCACTCTTTATTGGTCAGGGTTTTTTTAACTTAGACATACACAACTCCCCACTCTTGTCATATCTTCCCTTTGTTTTGGAACAGTAACGTTCTTGCTAAAAAAATAACTGTAAGACTTGCAGAGAACCTCATTCTCGAGTGCTGTGAGGTTGGATGCTGACTGTAAAGGCAGCAGGTAGTACAGGTGAAGGGCCCTACTGTCTCCAAGGAACATTTATTTGTGCCAGTGGGAATGAAAACTCCTAATGCTGCTTTGAAGTGGACTGAAGTACACACAAGAAGAACTGTAAGGCAGGGAGCATCCCTAGATGAACGCTGATAAGCCAATTTCTTCCTGTCCGGAGGCAGCCAGCCCTTAGCTAGATTCAGAGGTACAGATCCCTCCTCATGAAGAAAGGAGTCGCTAACAAAAGTTGGTGCACACCCCCAGCATCTCCTAAGACAACAGCTCTCACTGCCATGGTGCCCAGAGCTGGTAAGCACATTCAGAATCACACAGATGCACTTTCCAAGGCCACACAGAGAACATTATCTGTGCATGCTTGAACAAGCCCATCCCCTACAGTTACAAGAGACTGGTTGTCTGGTCCTCCAGCACAGGGACTGTCTGGGCTCATTAACATCTGTTCCTGATATGTCTCAAAAAGGCACTTTGTATTTGTTCTGGAACTGGTGAAGTCTGGAATAATGCAAGCTGATTTCTGAGAGACTGCATTTTCATTCTAACCACTTCCATAGACACACAGATAATATCACACCTAACATCTACACCTCAGTCTTACACTCTGGCCGAGAGGGATTACTGCTACTAAATAAAGTGAAAAATCTTGGGGTTTTGCTTTCTTTCAGCTAAATACACAGATCTGCTAAAGGTGATTTGGGCACTAATTTTAAGTTGATCATGCTTCCAGAAGAGCAGCTAAACTCAAATTTAAAAAAAAAATGCAGGATAAGATGACAGCATTCCCTTGCACTGAGGACCTTTGTCCCTGTGAGTCACACAGCAGCATATGGACTGTGTCCTTCATGCCATGCATCACCAGTGTGCACTGCACTCAGGAAGGTGCTCCTGAAATGTATTTACAATAGAAAGAATTTTATCTTTAGAAAAGACCTGAAGAATCACCTAATTTGAGGATGAGTTAATTGTTACATTACATTTGAACACTGGCCAAATTCTAGAAATAAGCTGAAGAAGATTTCTGAGTGCCTTTTTAAACCCAGCTAGCTCTCAATCTATTCTTCACTGCACCCAAGCAATACAGAATTATTACTCTTCTGGATTTATGCCACTTCTACCTAAGCTTTAGTAGCCTGATTTAAAATAAGACTTCAGCATCCAAAGCACAACTTAGAGAGAAGATGGGGACTTAAGTCAGAATTTATAGTTCTAGAAGTCCCTGTTTATCTGCCTCAGCACACTTAGAACACTTCAAACTGTCATTGCTGCCTCCACTTCTTTATCCCAATAGGTTCTCAGGAGCTGAAAGCTTTTCTTTGGTGTATTTCCAGAAAACCCTCAGTCCTGACACTGTTGAGCAGACAAACCATACAACCTCCCTCCTAAACCTAATACCATATAAAAAATTGTTCCTTTTTTTCCCTGCCCCTTTTATTCTTACCACTTGAAAATGTTCATAGAACGCCTTCAGAATAAAGCTACCCATAAAATCATACTAGAGATCTCTTAATTCTTCTAAATATTGCATAGAAATATATTATCAAGAGCCTTCATGTAGCAACTCAATTGTTAGAGCATCTAAAAATAGAACAAAAAAAGAATATGCACAATTAATGTAGAAAAAGGAAAAAAGAACTTACCTGTGAAGGGGAAGTTCTAGGTACAAGACTATTTATATATTTTCATGAAACATTAAGTAAGATATGTAAAATAGTACACACTAGACTTCTGACAGCTACAATTGGTATCACAGAATTGCAATTACTGGGTTGTTCGGTTCATCCCTCCCCCTTTCCCTGTCTTTAACGCTTGTTTTTGAAGGAAAACTGTCAATATAATGCTCCTTATCAGAGTTCCAAAGTAGAGAAAATCAAAACTTTGAGCCTGCTCTGGTACGTAGATCTGATAGGTATGCTCTAGGAGCAGAATGAATATAATATACATCTCTATACTGAAAAGTTCCTCACAGGATTTGGTTTCCACTCAGGAGATCCATGACTTAAAAACAAGGTACTAGCAGTATTTTGTACCAACAGATAGCTCTCTTTTTTGATTTTGATTTAGCCGTACTAAATCTAAAAGTTTGTTATGTTTACAACCGTACTAATTAAAAATAAAATCCATCCACAATAATATCTACCTAAATCAAGTAGAATAAGCCAAATAGTCTAATCTTGAAAACTGATTGCTCCTAATCAGCCTTTTCCCCATGAGACTCACCTACACATAGCAACATGCTCCAAGCAGGAGAAAATTATTGATGCCTCACCCAAATCTTGCTGTCAGGAAATTTTTTCCCCAAACCCTTCCATCAGGCAAGTGCTTCAGACTAATCTTTTCCCTATTTCTGTCCAGTGGGAATGTTTCCCAATTTTTGTTCCCAGCAAATGCTCTTCAGCTTTTCATGTACACTTGAGAGTACAACTTAGATTTATCTTACTGAAAGTGACATTTTTTGCTACTTCAGTAGGTGCTAATAAACATCTTTTTTTCCCTACTGACACCCTTTAACATACCATTTGTTTTAAGCTGCCTATATGCTTGTAAACAGCTAAGATTGCTGTAAATTGATCTACCTGACATCATTCTTTATGGCATGGATAGTCAGGATAAGAGAAGACCAGGTTAATTACAAAGAGGGTATGTTAATTAGGTAATTACCACATCACACTTCTCTGTATCAGACAGAAAGGGGGAGAAAGATGATGGGGGAATTGAGTGAAGTTATAGCAGAGACTGGTTTATGCAGTACAGAGAGCAGGGGCTGGCTTTGATGAGACACCACAGCTGTGTGTAATGCACTCTGTCAAAACCTAAATCTCTAGTAGACTGTATGAATTAGCTCATTCATCTGTCTTCTTGAGAGTGCAAGGAGTAGAAGTCATACTAACTTGGTCAGGAGTTTGCCTCAATTTGTACAAATCTGGGTGAATTTGGCTTTCCCTGAACAGAAGAGCAAAAGGCCCCACTGGGGTCTACATAGAAGCAAGTTCTACTTTAAATCCTCCCTATCTACATTTTACAGTGAGTAGGAATGTAGGAAGGAATAACTTCAAAGAAATTTGATTACCTACCCCAGAGGGATGGAAGCTCTGCTGCTATCAAAGACCTCTATCTTACGGGGTTTTTGCTTTTATTACAGTTTAGTAAGGTCTTGTATCTCATATACTATATTTGTCTCTGAGAAGAATACCAGTTTTGATCCAACATACTCATAAGAAATGTAGCTGTTAAGTGATGACCAGTTTGACCCCTACCCTCCAAACTTTCCATGAGTTTCTGTGGCTTCGACCTGAGACATTTCCTATACAAACCAAGGTACCAGAAAAAAATCCAACCAGTATAAAGTATGAGATTTAAATGGAATTAAGGCATTTAGGGCATTTGTTGAGCATGCAGAGTTTTAATTTCGTGTCGCTCTTTTCCAGGCAAAGAAGACAACAATTTACAGAATTCTGTTGTGTAATTCAAAGTATTTGTAATCTACCCACAGAATTAATTTATTAATGTCATTTAACCTCTGAAATGCATAATGCTGTCTGCCACTCATACTTATTGCTGTGAACAGATGCAAAATCACTTTCAGGCAGTGAGGGTGAGGGGCTTAGCTGTCTTACAAGGCATGTTCAGAAACACTGACCTTTTCTGAAATAGGGGAGGAAATAAAAGTTTCATATTAAAATCCCCCACTCCAAAACCAATAGTTTATTGTTTTGACAATTCGTCCACTCTCTTCTTCACAGTCTCCTTACCAAATGACTTGCAATTCAGCATGTTGGTTTTTTCTCTGTCATAGGAATTACTTTACTTATCAATTTAAAAGTGACTACTTTGCGTCATACCCCTACAAAAAAGAAATTCCATTACTGATAGTCTTATCACTAAGCAAAAGTGAATTCAGGGAATTTTTTCTTCTCCAGCTTTAGTTTTAATGTGCCTATAATTTCTCACTTTCTCTAACACCAGCACCTATTACAAGCATTGAAATTCCCAGTTTGCCATGAAAATTTCTGTCAGCATTGAAACACGCATTTCGTTGCTGTTGCCCTATAAATTAGCAATGTCAAATTCAACTCACTCTGATGATACAACTTTGTCCAACCATTCTTCTATTATTTTGAGCCTTTTTCCTCTGTTAGGTTAGAACAGCCATGCTTGTCTGCAAACCACATAACCTCATGTCTGTCAAACAATGTTCTACTTTCTAAGATTTACTTAGGAAACCAGAACTAGGAAAGAAATTACAAGGTCTCAGCACATGATTAAAATTATTAAAATATTTGAAGTATAAAAAATATTCATTTATATCAGCTGTGCCATATTTCTCAAACTTTTGCAGAGAATGTTTATACTTGGTCTCTTTTATGAGGCTTAAAAATATTAAGTACATAGAGTGTATCAAAATCCACTTGGTTTCTTTTAAGTAGGATACTCTTGGGCATACTGAAGACATGCTGTAGTTTATGGGGGTTTTTTCTTCCCTATTTCTTTAATTTTATCTCTAATGAATTCTTTTCCCTATTTACAAGATTCACTTAAGTTACTTTCTTAGTATTTTCATACTGTTGTCTCCATCTCATGCTCAGGACCCATTGTTTATCTTCTTCATTTCAGCAAAGCAGTTCCAGTGCCTCTGTAAAACTTAGCTTGGATTTGTACACAGCTCTTTTTCATATTTTAAATCTTTGAAGCTAAAGCTATTAGATAGTTTTGCATTCCACAACTCTAAGCAAGGTCATAGATATAGACCTGTATAAAACAAAAAGAACATTATTTCTTCTACTGGATAGATAAGGTGTAAATCTGTGGTTGTGATTTAAAAGGTGTAAATCTATTTGCACCCTAACTTCCCTACACAAACGTATTAAATGATGAACTGAGCAACATGAATAATTATCCTTCCATGCTGGCCTTTAAGAATATTACTTTCACTTAGCTGTTTAAAATTTATGTCAACTTTTCTAGGTTTATATCTAGTTTTCATGATCATACCTTTTTCAGGACAAAATCTATGGCTCATCTTCAAGACAGGTTAGCAGCTCCAGGAATAATTAAATCCATGGATTTTCACAGCTCTATTACTATACCATTACTCATTTAAAGAGACAGCAAGGTACTACATACTGTTTTACTTTACTGTTTTCAGGTTTGACTATCTACATAACCTTGTTTGCTAGTTTTTCTTCATTATTAAAAATATGGATAACATACAGATTTGGAAGTAAAGCCTCCAAGATCTGTCAAATAACAGTTTTTAAAGTACATTAGATAAACAATTTTCTTATATATATTATGCCAAAAAGTCCCAGCATTGTAATTGCATCATGATCTATTAATATTGCAAAAATGCACTAATCTATCTTCATGGTAAGTATTCATATAGCAAGATACAGTGTAGCCATTGTTAATCCAAAAGATTATGAACACCAAGTATTTTAACAGAAACCCAGCAAAAACACAACAGTAGAAAGCTGAAAGGAGGTGAGAAGCAGCAGCAAAAAAGAAAGACTGAGAAGGACAGAAAAGAAGTCACATGAGAGCAGAAATAAGTGGAAACAATCAAGGAATAGCATTTTATAAAAGATTTCATAAAAGGTGAAATGAAATTGGTCCACGTTGTCGTATCTAACTGACATTCTTTTCTCTGTGTAAAGGTAATATACCTTTTTTTTTTTTTTAACTACATTTACTGATTAGGAGAGACTCAAAAATCTTTCAAAGAATAGATAAGATTTTAAAATGAGATATAGCCTTAATCGTAGGCTTTATGAAGTAGATGAGAGTAATTGAATACATATACAACCTCAGAAGATGCATTAACATCAGCAAATCTGGGAAATGTTATCTGAAATGAAGACATTTGCAAGAACAGAAAGCAGATGAATGAAACTTCAGAGAAATGGTCTATGTTGTTCAGTGCTTTTAGGAATTGACTTTCAAAATCAGTTTCATTTTCTTATAGAGACAACACAAATAGTATTGAACCATTTTCTTACTTTTCACTAAAGCAGCACTGTCATCATGGATCAGAATCACAGAATATGCTGAGTTGGAAGGGACTCTCAAGGGTCATTGAGTCCAACTCCTGGTGCTGCACAGGAGCACCCAAAAAATCACACCGTGTTCCTGAGAGCATTTTCCAAACACTTGAGCTCTGTCAGCTTGGTGCTGTGACTACTTTCCTGGGGAGCCTATTCCAGGGCCCAAACACCCTCTGGGTGAAGAACCTTTTCTTGATATCCAAACTGAACCTCCCCTGAAACAGCATCACACTGTTTCCTTGGGTCTTGTCACTGGTTACCATGGAGCTCAGTGTCTGTCACTGCCTCCTCAGTGCCTCCTCTTCCCGTTATGAGGAAGATGCGGACTGCAATAAGGTCTCCCCTCAGTCTCCTCTTTGGCAGGCTGAACAGACCAAGTGAACCTAGTTGCTGCTTGTACAACTTCACCTCTAGACCCTTCACCATCCTCATTGTCCTCTCTGAACTCTCTCTAATAGCTTTATGTCTTTCTTATATTGTGGCACATAGGACTCGAGGTAAGGCTGTGCCAGCACAGAGCACAGCAGGACAATCACCTCCCTGGACCAGCTGGCAATGTTGAGCCAGATGCATTCTAAATTTCACAGTGGTTTTCTGATATTATCATTATTTACAGAGGCTCAGATTCTTTTGGAAACTTCTTTTTCAGTTTTTGCAGATATTGACTGCCCTTTGCAAGAAAAGTATTTCACATTTCTTGAAGTAAGATCATTTGTGTGACAGGTGTTTAATTAGAAAAACAGAACCATATAATCTCACTGTATGCATGTTTTACTTGTATTTTACATAGGGTAAACAATGAGAACAAGAAATGACAACATTCTCATTTCTCAGGGAAAACCTCTGAAGAACAACCTAGGTTCAAACTCTCTAAATAATTACTCTTTATCAGCCAAAGGTTCTTCCACTAAATGAATACTCAAGTATGCTCATGGTAATGGAGAGAGTTATGGCACCCTGCTGAGCAAACTGTCCCAGTGCATTAATTAAGAAGAACCTTGTTTCTACAAACAATACAGTGTTTTGAATTATTTTTCTAAATACACTTTAATTATAAGCTATTAGGTCAACTGACAACAATCAAAAGTCCAATAAAAAGATCTTGAAGCGCAGGTAGTCAGTGACATTTTGTTACGGACACTTTGATAGCACTGCATGTTATTTGCTGCAGGATGTTTTAAAACAAAGAATTATAAACTGTAGCTTCTCCTAACTGATACTGTCTGTATTTAAAAAAAACTACTTTTGAAGTGAAGTGATGGGCACAATCCTGCTTTCACTGAATTCAGAGCTGGTTCCTCTCCCCTACCATCTCTCCACCACATACTGCTCTGAAACATGATGAAAATCTAGGAAAGGCTGAGCCATGACCATGCTGCGAAATATGTCCTTTAAGCTGTGGTGCCAGAAACATTTCTGGCCCACATCTCAGGTGTGTCTCTACTAGGCAAAACTGGCGATCCTGTGCAAGATTTTCCCTTCTGTGCCTCAACCTCAACAGTCTCAAGAAGGTCTGCTTTTTGACAGTTCAGTGATGCTAATGTTTCTGCTTTCTCTGGCCTCATACAAAGGAGACAGTGTACACATGGAAAGCGAATGCCATGTCCTAGATTTTGAGAAGTTTGCTTAGTTCATCTCATCTTGTTTGTGCACATTTTCTGCAATGTAAGGGCATTGGTTAGATACCGTAAAATAGTGAAAAATGTGCTCGTGTTGATGCTCCTGTGGAAAAGCATATGATTTGATAGGTATTTGAAATTTGGATTAATAAATGTCTTTAATGTGATGTAATTGCCAAACTAAGGCTAGCAAAACCCCAAGTTAACTGGTGGTGTAGTCTCTATTGACTTCTTAACAGGTAGATTTATAGACACATTCCATTTCCATCCAGTCAGGAGCTGCAATAGTGCACCAATCATCAGCTGACATTTCACTTCTGCCTGAGGACAGGGGATTTAGGTCAGTGTCTAATATCTTGTATATTAGGCAAGTGGTACGTGAACTCAGATTAAACAAAAGATTTTAACATACAAGCACTTTTCACCTCAATATGCATGGTCTTCTGTGGTATTTTCTATAATTTTTCTTGTCGTATTACTTACTTGTATCTAAAAAACCCCAAACAAAAAAAGAAAATGAAAATTCAGTAAGTATGCTTGGAGGGTGATAAAGACGTTTCAAATAAAACTCTGAAAGCTTCCAGGGAGATGGTAGCTCAAAACAATCATTCTCAGCAAAATGATTACTGTACACAAGCCACATAAAACCATTGGGGAAAAAAAATCAGTATATAAATTATAATTTTTCTATTGATTTATTACTGTTTTATATACAATATTCATAAACTAATCTTTTCTTGTCAAATAAAAAATACTTGCGATGAATTCCAGAGTTTTTTTAAATTACAATAAGTATCTGCTTTTCATTGAATGCCTAAAGCCTTTCAGGACCTCTGATGGTTATGTCACTGGTTGTTGCACAGACACCTGTTTTTGTATGGAATGCTAGGAATTTAGGAACTCTGACTTCTGATTTTTAGAATTTTCATTTTTGTTTTGACTGCTCAAAGGACTCCAAGCCTGAGATTTTAAAAAAACAAATATAGATTAGTCAAGCCACTCCTTCTTCCCTTTAGAGAGTGTATAAAATACATTTATCTCTTGGGAAGAGTATAAAAGCATATGTGAAGCTAGAGAAAACCCCTGGTGATTATTTATTTTCTAGAAGTTTCCAACACTATTTTGCAAACCTGCAGAGGATCATTACTTCAGGACTTTTTGCTAGTCAGTTAGGTTTAATTCTCCAAAGCTGTGTTAATTTTAATTCCTTTAACAGATACTGAAATCTGTTTCCAGAGAATGTGAAAAGCTATTTGGAAGTATTAATGGCTAGGCTGTAAGTTATTCAGCTCTTTCAGTATCAACAGATATGGAGGTTTTAAAAAATTGTGCAGAATCATTGTGATAGAGTAAATATATTTGTATTTGGTATTATAATGCTAATATATAAGAAGCAATTTTCACTCTATTACCAGAAGTCATAATAACAGTAAGGGTCTTTCAGTGTTGCCTCTCTTCTGGAATAACCTATTATCAAAAATAAACTAAATTTCAATATTAGAGAACCAGCTGAATGAACACAGATGAACTTAGAGTTCCTAACAGATTTTAGTTCTTTGTGATTGACATTTTCTCCTCAAGGCTGGAATGGCATCTGTGCGCTATTGAACACACCACTAAGCACTTGATTAACACATGAGATTTTTCAAAGGCATCTCTAAACTTAACATTTCAAAATGAAGTTTTCCTAACTGGATTTCTGATCTAAGTGGCTTTTCCAAGAAGACACATGAAGATTTTTGACCTTAGTGATACAAAACCTGAACTACACGGAAGTGAAATATAGAGGGGAAATGTCAAACTTGGACACCATCAAAACTATCTGCACTAGACAGGTGGGATGTGTAGTGGTTTATTTCAGGCTCCTAGTCCCTGGATGCTCCCACTGACAGTAGGGTCACACTTTGGGATTCCTTTCTCCCAACAAGAATATCATAAGGGGCGAGTGGAGTTACTCACATGCCACCAGCTGGAGGAGTGGAATGCAGCTGAGAGGTCACTTGCACCAGAGAACTTGCAGGTCTGGAATGGTTTTCCTGTTGCTCACAAGTGTTAACCTGGGCTTAGAGGTTAACACTCTGCTCAAACCCCTCAAATAGAATGCTTAAGTCAGGTTTCACAGTAAAGACAAGGAATTTAGAAAAATCACCTGTCTTCCATGTATATACATCTGGATTTTCTAGTAGATTTGGGGTTGGTGTTTGAGTTCAGGCCCCAACTTGGTATTAGCTATGCACTAGCACAACATGGACCTGGATTTATGAAATGAAGAGCTGCTTGTAGTTGACATATTGGGTGCTTACCTACGTAAAAGAAATACAGCCACAATCCTGTGCAAGTCATACTTGATTAGCCATTTTACAGCAGATGACAACAGGGCTTGGTTCAGTGGTGATACTGAAAAAGAGTGAAAGAGAAAGTTGAGCGATGAGGGTGACCATATATATATATGACAAATTTTGGAAGATTCTTTGCCTTAACGTAATAATTTCCAACCATCAAAAAAAGCATGAGGCAATAAAAAGAAATACTCAGAACAAAATTTGTCCAAAACCTCCCAGCAAGCCACACCACACTGTATTATGCTAAATTTACCTGTATTTTTTCATGGACTATATAATGTTAATAAAAAGAATGTCTTTATTTTAATGCTGCACTGAAAAATGGAGCTTGAAATTATGTAAGTAGGTATATGTTATTAGATGAAATACTAAAGGATTTAAGGATTGTGATGTGATCTAAGAAGATTTATAGAGTAATATTTTATTCCATATTTCCTTCTCTATCTTAAAATGATTACAAATGGCTGTAAAGGAGCTGATGATAAAACATATTTGTACTAACACTGCTTCTTACGTGCTGGTTCACTGAGGCTTAGAAATCAACACAGACTCATGAACTTGTGATGTAAAAAGGAACAGCCATATATTTTTACTCAATGAAATTCAACTTTTAAACATAAACTACAAGAACCACTTAATTAAGTTAACAGCCTACGTTCCATGAATCCTCCATGAGAAAATAACAGCAACTACTGCCTCTTCAGAAAGACCTCAGTTAAGAAAACCACATGCAGCATTTTCTTGGGGATAAAATATTTGGGCAAGAGATTCCTTTGCCTTTCTAAGATTTGCAAAAAATGTACTAGAGTTTGTGTAATATTTGCCTGCACATCCCAAACCTTTAACACTGGAGGATAAAAAAACCTCAAAATTAATTTTACATTGTTATAGCAAATGATCCCGTGCCAGGTCAGTGCAAATAAAGAAAAGCTTGGCTGGTCTTGGCCTAGGAAAATACAAAGTATGTCAAATGGATGTCTCTCAAGTGTGTGATAAAAATGCATCTTTGCTCCCTGCAGCAGTATGGTATCTGACCTAAGAGCATTAGAGAAGAGAGACCATATTGAATGCTTTCATTTCCCCATAAAATGCTGATCATGATAGTTCAGACATGCCAGATGGAAGTAGTAGTGATTAATGGTGTTGACGCCTCAGGAGGAATGAGCTAGTAAAGTTATATTATGTTCAGTTGGGATTTTAAACATGTAATATATTTAAAATTGTTATTCTCCTGCAAAATCATACTCCTAATATTTCAGTGCCATATCATATATGGGGAAAAAAATTCTTGCCACCATTTACTACTATGAAAAGCAGATTTTCCACATCACAACAAAACATCTCTACACACAGCACACATAATGCTTTTTAATACACATAAATGTATGTATGAAATTATGAACAACAAGTATAGGAAAATCTAAAAATGCTATTCCTCCTTTCTTCCTTATAAAATATATCAGCAATATATATCCAAGAACAGTGAGATAACACAATTCTAAAGGAGATAAGATAACCTCACATTTCTAACAGGTCCTTTGTTCCTTTCTAAAATTAATCAGGAATTCTGTACTAAACTCTGTCATTTGCAATAGCAGGTACAACGCTGTTTTTAATTTCCAATTCGACCTGGATAGCAGTTTAACTCCAACTGGAAGATGTTCTATGGAATTTTACTTATCTAGACATAATTTATATCTTCTCCAAAGGCAACCCTATGGAATTTCCTCTTTCAATGCCAGAGGATTTTAGAGGGAGAAGGTAGATATTCTGTACCCTGTAAGTCAGTCTGTTTCAACAAAATCTAAGGACTCAGAAGGCTACAGGTAATTTTCCAAAGCATCCCATCCTCTAGCTGTATTCCAAGAACTTAGATCACTTTACTAGTGAGATTCATTCTGCATGCATTCCTTTTTACTAAATTGCCTTCCACAAGCAGCATTCTCTTAGTCTTCCATCACAGTGTTGAAACACCCAAGAAAAGAAGTTAAAACCAGCAGATTTGTTAACAGAGGTATTGTTCAGTTGTTCATTTTGGACTAATAGTCAGAAACACCTTTTCATAAACATCACCTTCTCCTTTTGTTCACATCTGGCGCTACCATTTTTTCTCGTGTGTCTGGGTTAAGAATGTGCATGACTAATTTGGTTTTGGAGAGGAGGCAGAGTGCTTCTAGGGAGATTGTAATATCCAAGTCAGTGAGGACCCACTGCACCTTTCTAGAAATTGTGGTGTTGTTGATGGACAGGAGAAAATATATCCAGACAATGCTTGAAAATACCATGCATACACACTATTCATTCTAAAACAGAAAGAAATTAATGAAATTTATAGCCTATATTATCTGTAAATCTTTGAATAACAGAGGTGCAAGAAGAAGATACGCCATGCTTTTTCTGTGTATTGCTCAAACTTTTTGCCCTTTGGCAACTTGAAATTCAATTTCCTTTTTCTAACTCTTCTTATTTAATTTTATTAATTAAAGGGCAGTCAAATTTAGAAGAAGAAATATTAGAGGTATATAAGAAATAAGACAGTGAAAAAGTCTATCACGTAAAGATTAATTTGTCCAATTTCAAAATGTATATTGCAATATTTTATAACTGACAGGTGATCATGGACAGATAGTCATTACAATTTATTATAGCAGGAAGTTGTTAAAATGACAATATGGGCAGGTATGAAATTATATGAAGAAGTTATAGAAGATAATTTTGAAACTCTAGCAAACTTGTCCTTTTAAAGTTTCAATCACCAAAAGAACATGATCCAAAAATCTAATTCCAATTTTAAATGACAGAGTTGGAATCAGAATATCCTGTTGGGGAGGGGGAAAAAATATGCAGGAAAATTTCCATTGTTAGTTCCTCCTATTAATCAAAATTTATGCTTTGTTACACAGGAATTGTGTAAAAGTTTTTTTGCTTCTCCTTGTTTTGAATTTATTGCTGCTACTCCAAGAAAGAGAGAATGGCTATCCAGCCCCAGTTTATGCCTTTGCAAACTTCTCTCTGTCTCCACTTTTGCAACCCCATCATTTAACAACAGCAGCCACGTTTTTTTTTGAGTGGAAAAGGAATGTTCTTTGGCACTGATCAGCCTTGAGTGAAGTTTTATAGCAGTCTTATAAATTTCTCAATAGCAGGGCTTATAATGAAATTGCATAAAGTACTCTGACCTAGTCTGCTAGTTGGCACACTAGGCACTGCTGAATGGGGTCCTTGTTATGAATTAACAAAAGGAGCTTGAAATTTTTCTTCCCTATTGCCGCTAGCACTGCTTATTGCTTTTACCATTCCTCAATAAAAGGTCCATGAGTTTGGATATTATGGGCTTCTCTTTGGGCTTTTCCACATTCCATTTGGTTATTGGGATCCATTGCAAGGATAGGCCCTTAGATCCTAAGATCACAAGCTGTTGGAGGAAGGATTGTACTGTAGGATGGGGTACAATGTCTAGCACAGAGGAACCACTGATCAGACATTCTAGAGAGAGGCTATTGCAATAGAAACACTAACAGATGGTTGAAGTGAAGTATCAGTCTTATGCTTTATGGTATGCAGAGTTAGCAGCGGTATTAAGATCTTTCTGAGGTCTTCTTTTTAAATTTTTTCTCAGCCTTTCAAGACTGAAAATGTCTGTCCTAAAGGAGGCGTATTCATAGAAACCGAATGAAAAAGCTGCTTCTGTCAGGAGCACTTTAATAATGAAATACTGAAAGGAGGGGGAAAGTGCAACAAATATTCTAACCTTTCCTTAATTTTATTGCCAGAATTTTAAAATCATCTCCATGATCTGCAACTTTGAAATTAAACCAACCATTCAGACAGGTGATGCTGTCCACCTGATAGACCACCACTATTTAATAAGCAAATGCTCCTTTTAATAATTTGTTTATATTTTAGCCTTCCATATAATCAATACAGAAAAACTCACTTAAATTAAAGTGAGATAAAGTGAACCATGACTACTGACCACTCCATAAAGCATTTCCTTATGTTCATGCATACATTATTCTCTATCTCTGGATAAGGAAAGGACTAGTCTCACAGCAAAACACAGTTCATTATCAAGAAAGCTACAATTTAATTGTATTTAGCTGAGCTTTCAAATTGGTCTGTTAGAGGAGACTGTTGCTTGCTATGTATGCAGAAACACAAAATATAACCTTTTAAATTGTAAAACAATATGTCTCAAGACAACACAATCTTCAGATAAAAAGCATTACTAATTTACATGCATCTTAAAAACAATACTTGTTTTGACATATATGTTAGTGCTTCTTAACACTTCTACTCAGGTGCCAGCTGGTGAGTACTGAGATTCACACTAAGTAGCACCACTGACATAAAAACCGTATGAGAGACAAGACAGGGAGTCATGTGAATCCCTGTGGAAATTTCCAGATAGGTGGGACCGCTAAGCCAGATAAGGAGAGTTGAGCTGAATCTGAAAAGAGAAGCGAGTCCATCTGTGTTTGGAATGGATTCCGAAACACAGTCACAGCGTTTTAAAATTGCTGTTACTTTAATATATCCACTCAATCCTTCTTAAAGCAGAATTTAGTTCCTGGAACCCAGAATGTGAATATGATATTCAATACTGATGGGGTGAAATTTATTTGAGTACAGATCTGGAGAAAATTCCCTAATACCTTATAATAAGCACCTTTTTGAGAAAATAAGGGAAACATCTACAACACTCTGCACTACATGGGGAAAAACTCTGGTTTCTGCTGAAGCCAATGGAAAACCTTTTTTTTTTTTCAGTGAAGAAATACCTCACCAATGATATAAAATACAGAGCAAATTTGTAAACCCTTAGGCAAGGATTAAGTAAATGTAGAGTCCTCTATAATCTTTGTACAATTAATGGATTTTGTATTTTTTCCTCCTTTTTCAGAAACCCCCACATTTCACTCACTCATAATGACATAGTAGGAGTATAAATATTTTTTTAGTTTATAAACATTACGATAATAATGTGTTTTTAAAAAAATTAACATTTTGTCACTCACTGTACCATTTGCATTCTCACAAAGTCTAATTATAAATATGCAATGAAACATAAAATGTCATGTGAAATAAGCAAGAGAAATTGATTTCATGTATTTTTAGCATATCTCACTCACGACTGTTCTACAGAATATAAAAGGGAAAGTATTTTCAATCTTATTTGTCCAGTTATAACACATTGCAAAAGCATAATTACTGTTCAGAAACTTCCAATTTTGTCTACATGAAACTGAATGTCTCTTACAACAATACAGACTTGTGTCCATGTAGGAGGTCTTGGTTTATTCATCTATTGTTATGAATTATAAGGTTTTAATTAACTACTCAGGACTACAGTCATGCTATGCAGGCATTGAAAATCATGGATGTCTGCTCCAGGGGCAGAAGTTACCTGAATGAATATTCATGAACTTAACATAAATTCCTGTTCAAATTCAATTCCATTGCTTTATTAATACTATCTGCTTATATTTAAAGTACTTCTGAGAACAACATCAAACATTATCATGTGAGAAAGATGATTAAATAGCTTTTTATGTCCAAAATGTTCATTCATGACTCTAACATCCATATGTATAAGTTTAATACATTTCCTTCTGTCACTCTCATACATTATTTAACTGAACAAAATTCAATAAAACACAGACTCCATAGTTCACTTGTCAACATCAACTACAGTTTGCACAGGCTTTTCCAGCTAATCCATCTGAATGTAGTCCTTCTTTGCATTTCCTGAGTCAACTCATTGCATCTCAGTTTACCCGAATAGGCCAAAGAGTTTAAATATGAAAAACATGAATTTCACATATGTTTGCAGATTTTGTGTCTACTGCTCACAAGACCTAATAGCCTGAAAAAATTCTTTACAATCTCATCCAGTCAGTGCAGTGCTGTCTTCTTTCCTTATGACCTCTCCAAGCCCCAAGAGAAAACATTTTCTATTCTTACTGCCTTAAATAAGGAAGGAAAATAAGGGACTGGGGAGTACAAAACTAAGTTACTGAGTAAACCGAAAGCAAAGAATTCCTCCAAAACTTTTCTGTCTGTCCTTTTAGAAGGGACATGGTGGCCTCAAGTTGCATCATCTTTCTTAGTGCAGTACTACTATCAGAAAACCTCAGCAAATCTCAAAAGTCATAGCCAGGCTACCATGACACATGCAAAACACATCAAGGACTGTAGATGCTTAGCGTCTGCATGTTTATTTCCAAAAATGTGGTTTTGTGACACTGAACAATTTTGATGTTTGATTAAAGACGACATCAAGGAAAAGTACCAAGAAGCAAATTCTGAGTACCAAAAGGATTTTTTCCAAAAGGTCAAATTAGAAGATGGGAGTATTTGCAGAGTATAATTTTTGGAGTTCAGAGAAGATAAAGACAATCTAGCTGTATTGTCCCACAAAGTACGTTGCAATGATCAGCCTCTCCTTTGGAGATATGGTAAATCTTGCAAAATTACATGGAGATGTGTGCAAATGAGAAAAGAAAATGCCTACTTACGCTTATATCCTAGGCTTTTATATCTTCTGAGAAAAATAAAACATAGACTGTAATGGCAAGGTATAAAAGTAGAAATCTTCATATATTTTAAATGAAATATAACCCCCCACAATATGTAGGCCTTGGCACTTTTTTGTCCCTTTTTTTTCCCCTTCCTTTGTAGCTTTACTTCTTAGCCAGTTATCTCTGTCCTTTTTTGCAGAACAGATATGCCTGCTCTGATTGCTTGGGGGTTTAATGTTTCCAGCTTAGCAAGGAGATATGTGATTGTGAGTCCTGAAGCAGGTATTTAAATGTCAGATCAAAACATTCAACAATAGATGTAATTAAACAGGCTCTAATTCTACTTATGTGATTCAACATAAAGGAAGGAGTTCTATCACTTAGTGTTTTTGTCATTGCTTGGAGAAATGACCTTAATTTATTGTAATTTCCAGCTGGAAGATTACCAAATTGATCTTGAACTTAAGTAGCCCTGTGAGTGCAGAGACATTTACTATCTGATTACATGAAGCACACTGATCACTTCCAATTATAAAAACTTATTTTAAATTTATTAATAAGTTTAGTTATTAATAAATAGGTCCTACAGTTGAACTTTTCTATTAGATTCATCTTGCTTTTCTTCAGGTTCACCAATTCTTAATCTTCCACCAAACAGCTAATCAAAAGACATTTAAAAATGAAAATACAAGTTATATAATGTATTCATAAAGGTATAATTTTGTGTACCATATGAATTTAGCCAAAAGAAAGTAGTAGCCCAGTTTGTGTGACTGGGCTGAATTTTGCCCAGGATAACCAGGTTTATGCAATTAGTCTTAAGAGAAATTTTGTGAAGTCTTTAATGACAATATATTAAAAAAAAATTTAAGTTTTATAACTCACCATAAAGAAGATCACACAGTCCAGCTCACACACCAAGTCATCAGTCAGTGTATCACAGTTCAAATATTCATTAAAATTTCCCAGCTTCAGTAGAATTCTCTGGTTACAGATAGAAGATTCATATACCTATTTTATATGTAAAAGGTATTATGCACAAGGAAAAATATAGTGTTTAAAACTACAGTGAACAAGCAACGGTGGATCAAAATAAGAGCTTTATCTCAGACTCAAGCCGTGGAATAGTTTCACGAAATACAAAAGTGTAAAAACAAATTACAAATGGAAAATCTCAGCAAGGTAGGTATGCATACTAAAAAAATAAGCATGTTCAGATTAAAGACATTTTGAGGCTACAATCACTAATCTCAGCAATGTCTTATGATGCCAAATTTGAGAACTTTAACAAGTCTTTTAATGTCATACTTCACAAATAAACATAATCAAAATGCAAAATATATTTCTATTTTCTTTATGCTATCTCCTCTTCTCATTTCTCTGTAAAGCTTTATGATTGATCATCATTCTGGAGCTGGAAGAAGACCAGTTTATATACATTTGAGACCTGATGAAAAACCATCATTTTTTCACCAGCATATCTTGTGAAAAAAAATGTGCTGTCAGAAAATATCTCTACATTTCACCATGTTACACTGCAGTAAATTTTTCAGACTAGTTTTGCTTGGTCTACAGAGATGGAACAGTAAATATTTTTATGAGCATCTGACAAAACACAATATTGGTCAGGACCCCCCTGAAGAGTTTTTACTGGAGAGAGACCCAAAACAGTTAAAATTTTTGGAATAGAGAAAAGGTATGTGTGGATGCACACATACATGTGTCTGAGATTTTATAGGCAAAAATTCTTTCTCCCAGAGAATTTTAATTGGATGCTTTTCCTGCTCTTTATTAAAATATGGACTTGCTGATATCTCACATATTTTTCATAATGAATATGGTTAGGAAATTAGAAATCCAGAGGCAGTGCCTGGAAGGGGATCTTTAACATTCAGACAGGATTCCTGCTCAAATTGGAGCATTTGTCATGCTTATTGTGGTGATATCATAATCTGTGCACAAAATAACTAAATCTCATTCAGGATTGAGTGCTGTACACTCCTACAGAAATAAATGTGTTTCAAAACTATATTAAACTTCTGCTGTGGTCCAAATACCTATTAGGTTTCTTGCCACTACTCTGTGTTTTTATACAAAATACCTACAAGAAATTCATATCTGTCACAAATAATTGCATCCTGATCTGTCACAGGAGCCGACTGAAACCAATCCCACCCCAGATTAAAGCAGTATGGGGTCTTTCTTTGTGTATACATAAGGAAAGATTAAATGTTCCTTTAGGATTGTTTCTTTTTTTCACTGATAATATGATTTATTTATTTTTTACTATGTTTTCCAAAGTGTCTGCACTGAAAGTTGTTTTCCTTTCTCAAAAATGCCAATGTCTGAATAAAATTCTTTACTTATTAAGTATTTTAGAAGTATTGATCTATTTAAAACATTTTACTTCATCAGAAGTAAAATAATAGCCAAATAATTTCATTATTAGTGATTAATTTGGGATCCAAAATGTTTTAAATACTTACATAAAAGCTCCAGAATTTCCAGTACTTCCTCTCTCCCTGTTAACTTTATCCCACTTTCTCAGAGTCCTGAAACGATGACTTTTTTCACCATTTTCAGAATATTGAACATCTACGAAGCATTACCAGTAATGGGGCTCCCAGGGAAATTCTGAGCAAGTTGGAGTTGTGGCTGCCCAGGTGTCATTGGATGCCTGAGAATGCTGTGAAAAGCTACGTGACAGCAAAGTCTGCAGCACAACCAGACATGGTTAGGAGGAATCGCAGAGGGAAGTTAAACCCACTCTGGGTTCACAGACCACAAAGCCAGGACATCTAGGACTAAAGGCCTGGAAGTACTACATGAAGTACTGAAAACTACATGAAGTACATGAAGTACTGTATGAAGTACTGAAAACATCCTTCATGACCCGAGGCAGACACTGAACTTGAACTTGGATTCTGCTGCCGGTGCACACATCACTCACTGCCCTTTCCGGAGAAAATGGTTGTCTGACCACCAGAAGCATTTTCAGAGTTTTTTCTTATATCCATTGCTTTCCTGATTCAAAGCAATGGAAGAGAAGCAGAATATCCTGTTCATCCAAAATGACTCCCCTGACTTCCCACAGGTGAATATATGTTGTAGCGCATTAATTTGGTTTATATTGTGTTTCATTTTTATATTGGGGTTTGTAATGTTTTTCTATTGTATCCCCTGTCCCCCTTGGAAACTGCATCCCATGGTTTGTCCCTGCTCGGCCGCGCCCATGCCCCACACTGGAATGTAACCCAGCTCTGTTCCTCTCCCACCTTATCCCTGATTGGCAGTGGCTTGTCCCTGCCTCTGGGCCCTTCCCCCCCGCCCCAGGAAAAAGCCCCGGGACAGGTGGGGCTGCTCTCTCCCTGGCACCGGCAGGAACGGGGAAAGAACTCCAGCCGGCAGGAGCAGGACTCCAGAATAAAGCCGTGATATCCCCCTGGGTGAGGGAGCAGACTTTTTCCTTTTGCCATCGGCGGTCATCTGGGTCTCACTCAAGAAATACCACAACTAGAAGTCACTTCAATCTTTGACAGCTGATCACCAACCAAGAAAGTGACATAACTAATAATAACAAACACTACAGAACAGATCACTTTTCACAAAACCAGGTGATTACCACAGAACATTTTTAGGTGTACTCACCTGCCAAAATCACTCTCCTGAGGAAGGTAAGATGAGATAATTATCTATGTCTGTGCATTGATTCTTGTTGGTAATATTACAAGTGAGGGTTTATGTACACAGGAGTCAGCATGGAAATGTGAAATATACTCTTTTCAGTAAATCTACAGTGAACCATTGTGAACTATTTTTATTTTGGTAGCTGGCAGTTCAAATGCTCCTCTCTTAATTTCACAGTCTAAGTACAATGCTTTTCTGTGAAAGTTCTGAATTAAAATCAGCAATTAAAAGATCACTTTTACCAATACTCACAGTATTAGGACTCACAGTCTAATCACACTGCTGCAGTGTTGCCAAGTTCATACTATAAGAAGCTTCCTAGAATGCTTTCTGAACTGAGGACAGAAGGTATGTGATGTGCATGAGGATCTCAGAAAAGTTTGCACATCAGGGACATCAAATTCTTAGGCATCCACCTTAGCACACAGGGTACAATGTGTAGTCAACATCATCCTTTATTGTTCAAATTTTAATGCAAGACATCATGGGATAATCCAGTCTTACCTGAAAGAAAATGAAAAAAAAAAAAAGAAGAAGACATTTCCGTTAGACTCAGCTCTACCTGGATATTTCAAATGAAAGAACATTTAAGACAACTAGATGGCAAGCAAAAAGACAGTATTTCTGAAGGTTTTATTTCCACAGAGGGAAAAAAAAAGGCTGAGACAGAAACTTTTGTGTTCTGTAAAGAGTTGAAAAGAAAGATTGAGAAACCTGAAGCTCTTTGGAAGATTTTTCTCAGACACTCTGGGGAAAATTTCAAAAAATAATACAGAAAAGGAAGGCTTACATTTTTACCAAAAAAATCCCACCCAAAATATAAAGGCCAACCTCCCCAGCATCTGAAGTTTAACAGGGCAGTAGAAACACTGTAGAACTCCTGAAATGTTGAAGAAAGTTCTTACTTTAAGGAAAAGTGAAGTAGGAGGCTTACTGAAAGCCTGAGAGTAAAAGGATATGACTGAGCTCAGAAAATAAATAAATTCTCGAGAAGAAGTGGTAAATCCAGTGAAGAAAGGCACAGGAATGCAGACCTGAGCTGCAGGAAATTATATCAGTCAAACTTTTTAATGTAACTGTTGCCACAAGGACTATCACACCCAGAAGTAACCCGTGACCTCTTCACCAGGTGTGCTCTTTTTAAGCCAGAAGTGGGTGCAAAGGCATCCTCTAACCCGTTACTATTAGCAAACCAGGTAGAGATGCCATTTGTATTCATAACCTGATTTCTGCCAGAAAGGATAGTGACAATCTAGCTTAAAATGTTCCTTGCCCATACTGAAAATGTGAGAGAATGTGATGAATGTTTGCAAATGCTTCAAGCACTGTTTTATTGTAAGATTAAATGCCTCTTATTTGGATGCTTACTCTTTTTGAGAGTCATATCTGTTCACACTTAACAAAATTATTCCTGTCAAGTCCAAGAGTTCCATTTTCTTTTGGACTTCCTTGATCTCATCAGCACCTCCTAAGCAAACTGCATTTATTTTTGTTTTCATGTGCTCCAAAGGCTCATTTTCAAAATTACTTCCTTATACATAATTATTCATTAGGATTTCTGAATCACTTACAGTAATCGACATTTTAGGAATAAAAGTATTCATCTATTAGAAAGGCATTTATTAGCACCCTTAGCAGCAGTAGATTATAAAATTTACCATCATGTAACAGCATAAAGGATCCAGAACACTTTCTGTAAGTGGTGTTGTCTCAAGGACTTTTAAAAAATGTTCTCTGAAACCCACAAAAACACTCCATCTAATCAGTGGGTCTTGGCTTTGGCCTGAAGTTAAATGCAAACAGAAAAAGGACGGAAGGATGGAAGGACAGAAGGAAGCCTGCCTTATGGATAAAGCATAACAAGGAATGAAAAAAAAAAAAATTACCTCCTTTCACAGGGTTCTCATCTGTTCCTGAAACACATATATGTATATAATGGACACAGATGGGCAAGGAAAAAAAAAAAAAAATCAATCCTTTTTGAAACAAAAAAGGTCAGGGACAACTGTTGTTTCTGTGCATAGGGACCATTTCTCATTTCTCGTCTCTCTGTTCAGACAACTGGCTCCATGTACTTATGGGAATAGCCTTTGCCGCCCTCTTGCTCAAACAAGAGATCAGAGATAAGGCCACGACCCTTGGACTCTCCCTCTACTTAATGCTTTGAAATCTTAGAGGTCCAGCTCAGACCAGTGAGTTTGGGATTGAATTGATGAATGCTTTGGACATAGTGTTCAAGGAATGAGCATGTTTGGACTGTGGAAAATTTCAGTAATTTGCTAAAGCAAACACTGGTCTAACAAGAAAGCCAAGAGCTACATGCCTTTTGAAAACTTTGGAACATTTCACTTACCTTACTGTACTTTCCACATTACCCTGGCAACAAGTCTCTTACTGAATGTGTACTGCTTGACACCCAACCTTTGGTATAATTCTACATTTCCTCTTCATTTAAAGTTGGATTTCCCATAAATTACACACCAAAAGTCTCCAAGGATGAACACTTGAAGCAGAACAGGTGAATATTTGTCAGGGTAATTTGTTGTCCTGATGACATCTGGTCATGTAAAAAGTTAATTTCCATTTGGTGCAAGAGGCATAAGTGCTCAAAAATAACCTGGAAGGGTTTGATTACCAAATCTAATCTGTTACAGGAAAACTAGCACAGAGCAGAAATATTGTGAGGCCAGCGCCATTCAGAAGATATAGCTTTATACATCTTTTATATCTAATAACTGCTGAAACACATGATTCTAAAGTGAATGGAAAGTACATGCAATTTCCTGTATTTTGAATCCTATCATTTGAAGAAATATTTTGCAGGAACTTTAATGTCCTTTAGGACCATTAATAGGATTTTTTAAATTATAAGTAGATCTTAAATCTGTCTCTGAACAGGGTAAACATTCTTTTTTCTATGCACAAGTTCACATCTAATTAGCTTACTGCATGCGTTCACTTTATTTTTCTCTATAATTAATCCTGTACTTAATTTTTTTCATATCAGCACATTTCAGTGTTAAGCTGCTATTTATAATGAGTTTGAATTATGTCTTGATTTGGTTCCTTCCATTTATATGTGCACTCCATATTAAAAATAATATTATGGTAATTCCAATTTTTCTTCTAATTTCTGGCACTGCTTCAAAACAAGAATTTATAAAATACTAAATGAATTATACATTTTGAACTTAGGTAAATGATACAAGGGAAATACAATTATATACGCCAAGTGTCCATTTGTTCATATAAAAAATCCATTACAGCATTCATCACTAATGGAAATCTCTCTTCCAAAGAGAAATTCTGCCCTTACTTGAAGACAGTTGAAGATTTCAGTGTGTGCCAAGCTAGCAATTTCCGACAGGCAGCTCTTTGCCTCTTCCACTAAAGTGGTGCTGAAGGCTGTGTTTAAATTTTCTCAGCACAGTTGTGTAAACACTTGGATTCAGAAGGTAAATACCCCATAAAACTAACAGAACAAGACTTAGAATTTTGCATTGACAAATTTAGTGTGAGTTTAATCTTCTGCAAAATACTTTCACTCTGATTCAGAAGTTGGTTTGATAGTATGTTACAAAAATGTCTGTATATTTTGTCTTTTTTTTTTCCAAAGACAGTCTAGCAAGTACAATATAAAGAAGATGAGCAGGAATTCCGTGACATGGTCAGTAGAAAAAGAAAAACAAGAGGTTCAAGTGAACAAGGTCTCAGAATATGTAGTCCCAATATTATGTGCTATATTTGTGAAAATACCTGCTTGGTGTTTTCCTGGCTCAACTCAAGTCAGTGAAAGTTTTACCCTCAAGTATGCTAGAATCAGAAACCTCATCCTTTGCTTTATTATTCCAGATCTTACATTCAGCAGAAAACAGACATTTAAAATGAAAATTCCTGAAAGGTGGCTGTAGTCAGGTGGGGGTTGGTCTCTTTCTCCAGGCAGAGAAATGAGAGAATGAGAGGGCACGGTCTTAAGCTGCACCAAGGGAAATATAGGTTGGATAGCAGGAAAAAGTTTTTTACAGAAAGCGTGATAAAAGTGGAATGGTCTGCCTGGAGAGGTGGTGGAATCACTATCCCTGGATGTGTTTAAAAAAAGACTGGAGGTGGTACCCGGTGCCATGGTTTAGTTAAGGTTTCAGGGCATGGGTTGGACTGAATGTTGAAGGTCTCTTCCAATCTAGTCATTCTGTAAATCACATCACCAGACGTCATGCCAGTATCTGATAACTTCACCAACACAGTTATCATTCATGTTTTTGCTCTGCCTTCTGAAGCTTCAGCTTCAACCACATTGACTTCCATTGCATGTAAAGATCTTTCAAGTCAGCTGTGTATGTGACAAACCCCATGGTTCTTATAGCTTAAACTAAATTCTGAAATCAACAGCATTTACAGTTCCTTAATTTTCTCAGAACTATAATTACTAATGTTAGATGCAAATGAAATGGGACCTGCCATCTAAGAACCATCCTTTACTTTTACTTGAATTTATTTTCTTGCTCACACCAAAACAGGATAATGACCAGCTATTCTTAATGCCACATGTAAAAACCTCTCCTGCACACTTCCAGTGAAGCCTGTGGTTAAGTCAGGCTCTTGTACACCAGTGATCAGTTCTTTTTGTCATTATGAAGCACTGTTTCAGTGCTGAAAGCAGATAATTTGACTTTATAAAAGGTAAAATCTCTGAGCTTTGAATAAGCTTAAACCTTCCTAGATGTCTTCTTTATTGGCTTAGAAAGGGTGTTTTTGTGATTCTGAATCATAAATCACAATCTCGTTTGAAGTAGACCTACGACTTTGGGGAAGTACAATAACACTCTGACTGACATGCTAATATATGATTTTACATGTTGGCTCCATTGTCCACTGTTTAAGATAAGGCAACTCACAGTAAGGGGTTTTTTTCTGTTTTCTGCAGATTGTAAATAAATCCAGAATGAATGCTAAAAGGAAACTGCTTGTATTATTAAGGTTTGAAATGTAAAGGAAAACATGTGGACTTTACATTTTAGCACACTTCCACTACAATCATGTTTATCAGGATTTATTTAAATCCTTTACATACTTTTTTGAAGGTGTTCTGAAAAGCAAGAAATCGGATACTGAATGCCTGATACTAATATAATCAAACATTATTTAATTAGGCCATTTTGTAATACATGAAAAACACTGAAATGCACAAAAAATAATAATCAAATAAAAAATAGCCTCCCCTCCAAAATGCAAGCTTAATCTTATAATTTAGAGCTTTAATCCCTGTCCTGATATGGCATAAATCTTGGACAAAGTAGTAAACAGACGCATTCAAAAGCACAGTTAAATGGAATTTCTTTGCCTTGCCTGGGTAATCCATGATGGCTGATATAATCCCGTGGACAGCAGCAGCATTCCAGTGAGCTTTGCCTAGTACAGATCATACTCCCACTTGTGCAGTGTGATCTAAATGACTCAGCCCTCCTACTCCTGCCTCCTCCCACTCCCAGTTTCGTCTTTTGTTCTTGGTCCACAACCTTGGAAAATTTGTAGTCTACAGTGGTATTCCCTGATACAACAAAAACAAGCAGTATTTTTGTCCAATTAGACTAAACTGTACTCTGATATCTAAAGAAAATAAAGGCAATCTTTAACAAGCATGGAAGAAACTGTGCCTTTGTATTTCATGGCTGATAAGCCGTTAAGAGAAAATAGGAGAGAAGTACTGGTCAAAGATAATAAGTTTAAGGTTTATCTGAAAACAGTAACTCTGGACAGCTTACTATCAAGGAATTCAGAAGAGATATCAATACTTCTATATATGATTAATTATTAAAATTTATTTTAGATTAGATGGGAGATTTAGGCTTACCTGATATGAGAATTCTCATGTTTAAACACTACAGGGAGAAGGAGGGCGAGATACATATATTATTTCTCTATTAGTTTTTAAATTCTCTGCTCGATTTTCCAAATGGTTTCACTGTCACTAACACTGACACTAATTTCAGTAAATATTCTTCCAGCGCAAAGCTACATGATAAGCAACTTATTTGCAATAACTCACTGATCTTTATTACAGCTGTCAGGTGAGGCTGAAATTATAGCAACACCAAAGACATTGCGAGAAGTCTCTGAATCTGATATTTTAACTCCGACTACTTAAAATGTATTTTCAACATTTTGAGCCTACTACCATGGTATAAAATTTTGATCATTAAAAAATTTTTGACTGTTAGTCTCATTCCACTATAAATGATAGAGTGAAGAATTCAAACTTTCTGATGGATTTTTCCAAGTTGCTTGGCCTTCAGCCAAAAATGTCAGCAGCCCTTTTATTGCCCATGCCTTTGCCTGTCTGCCATAAAAGGCATCATTTTAGAAACCTTCCAAGTCAACTTTCTTTTGAACATCCAAGCAGCCATAACAGGACAGAGAATTCCATCACTACACCAGTGAGCAGCTGAAGCTACTTGTTTTGTGTTTGCCTGCTGAAATACAACAACATAATTTACATAACTTTTTGTAATACAGCCATGCTATACACTTGTTGGAGTTTGAACCAGGTGAACAAGGTGGAAAATGAGTAGCTTGTGGCTCAGATTTAGAGAAAATAAATTTCATCAACACTTCTGATAGGCATCCTGGAAGGACAAGGTGTTTTAATAAACAAACTAGACCCTTAGATAGAATACAATATGATAAAAAACCATGAACAATTCCCTTTCTGTTCTGAACCTATTCTTATTGCTTCAAAAAACCCCAACCAATCATCCAAAATAAATCCAAGAAACAAAACAAAACAAACAAAAAAACCACCCCAAAACCACAAACAAACAAACAAACACCAAAAAACCCCACCCCATCCCCAAACACACAACAACAAAAAAAAAACCCATCATGAAACAAACCTGAAGCTCAGAAACACAGGAAATAAGTAGAGACAGGAGCTGTTTAGCTGGATAAGAGCAAATTTAAGTGCCTCCAAGATCGCCTGTTGCAAGTGCACCTGTCATACAATTCCTGACAGAAGTTTTGTCAGAAGGTAAGGATTAACTGCATCAGCCATTAGCAAGAAACAGGGAAATAACAAATAGTTACAGAAGTATTGTAAGGCCTTAAAGGGCACAGTTACCTGTCTCAAATGCTGTCAAGGCCACAGAAGGAACATAACATAAGATAAGGTCCCACAGTGACAACTTGAGATAAGCACAGAAGGGAGAAATCTGAGACAGGAAGGTGCTAATTCCAGCCCTGACACAAGTGAGATCTGCTAAGAACACTCTGGTTAACATATTCGGACAAGAATTCCCACTGTGGCAAAATGCTCATACACATATCACCGATCAAAGATCACCCCACATTATGGGAATACACCCCTGTGGATACCCGGAACGTGGACTCTATGAAAATGGTACCCTCCAGAAGAACGACTCTGGGACCCCCACCACAAAGAAGCCCAGGGTGAAGAAGGACCAATGGGACACTGGTGGTGACTATCGCTTGATAGCTTAATTTCTTTCTCTCCGTGTCCCTCTCTCCCTCTCTCCTTGCTCTGCCCCCTCCCTTTCCCTTCCTTCTCTCTTTCTCCCTTCCTCAGTCCCTCCCCCTTCCTCTCTCTCCCTCCCTGTCCCTCTTCTATTTCTTTCTCTTTCTTCTATTTCTTTCTTTTCGATTTCCTTCTCTCTGCCTGACATTTACTGTTAAATAAACCCTATACCACTGACTGGCATATGGTCTTCTTTGCACCTTATTTTGGGCAGAAGCATGTCTCGTTAATTGGCTCTTAACTGGCGGCTGAGAATTGAATGTTTACATATTGCAATACCTGTCAATCAGCAATCACATTGCATTAAAGTGCAACATGGGTTTAATTTATTCACACTTTTAGCTCTGACTGATCTGTGTGTTGAATAAAAGTAATCTTTGTAAAAACCCCAAATCTTGGTGCAGTAAGAAACTCAGCAAGATTTATGACAATGCTCCTAAAATAGATTTTTTTCTACAACTGAAACCTCTACTATACATTCTGAGAGTTGTGTCATAATTACGAAGGTTGAGACATGCTCATATAAATTATTGCATGTATAACCTTTGACAAAATAATTGGCCTGTGAGGTTGCCGGATACAGACAAACATATTGTTGGATTTTTATCCTGTATGCTGAGCTTCAGTTCTTTGGCATTGCTAAATGACATTAATTTTATTGGATATGAATGAATCTTCTGCAACTGAATTATTGGCATTTCTCTTATGTTATATAACAAAAATAGTTGGCGTTTTTGTTGACAAAGTGTTAAAGCATGTGATAATGTCAAAAAACCAACTGAATACAGAAAATACTTCCCATGCACCATACTGGCCATACCTAGCTACTGTAGACACAGATTGTTGCTAAAAGTGATGAGTCTGTTCTGGGACACACTGTAGTCACCTAACATCTTACATGTTGTACATCCTGCTAAACCACAGACATTATATTAATATGAAAATATTGGTACACTGAAGATTCTTCTCTGTCTATAATATTTAAAAATACCCTGTACGCTTTCCATTCCCATTTGAGGCATGTCTCAAAGGGAAAAGCGAAGAGTCTATGTTTTAGTCTGGATATTTTATTGCATTTGCTAATTCAAGCCATAGATTACTGTCAGAAATAAAAATTTCTAATTAAGCTTTGAAAATTATTTCTGCAGAAGCTGCATTTATCTCATGTAATGCTATGTGTATTTATTTTATAGTTCTGGGGTTTCTCTACGCTATCAATTTATATAAATGAGTTGCACTTTCTTCCAAGTGATCATTGCTAATTACTATTCCTGTACGAAATAATGCTTTTTGTAACAATATAATTTCAAAGTTTGGTGCATTTCTAAATAATTTTTATATGAAAATATGCAGCTGAAAGCAAAATGAGAAAAAGCAACGTATAATCTATATTCTCATCTTCATTTGTTTTTTTTCTTTTAAATACCCACAAACTAAGATAGCCATCAAAGAATCAACAACAATATATTTTTCTTTCAAAAGCAGAGATGCTTACAAAAACAAAAATTGAAAAAAATCTGTCACTTACTTGACTTGTTACTAGATCCTCAAAGACCTTTCCAATCCCAGGCTAATAAATTTGAAGCTTCTCTTCTTGTAGCCAATAACTGAAAAGAAACAGAGCTGCATATCTTTCTTTTTTAGTATAATCAAACGGAGTTATTTGCTATTTAAGGTTTTTCACTTAATGATACCATAATAAGTATGAAAATTTTTCCAAGAAAATTTTGGGCAAAATTTTGAAACTTCCCTTTTGCGAAGAATTCTGACATTTTGGCATGATTTACTGATTTAAAAATGGTTTTTAAGAAGCAGAACTAAAAATGTTTCAATTACTTCAAATCACTGACAGTGTTTTCACAGCCTCTTATTCACATGAGGAGGTTGCTGATTCCAAGAATGGGCTCATTCCACGTGTTTACTAGGACATCATGGCAAAAATGACCTGTATCCTTTTTTTCTCGATATCACACTCCAGATGAGTTAATGCTGCAGTAATCTTTAAAGTTCTTACCAATTTGATCATGAGTTTTGTCTGTTAAACAGTGAGAAAGATGGTAATTTCTTTCTATCTCTCCAAGAAAAATCAAGTTGATGGTGATGTTTAAGACTTTAAAATAAATATGACAAACATACACATAGTGATAACTGCCTTCCTGAAATGAGACCATATTTTTTTTGAAATGCGACAAACAAAAATTCTGTTTGACACATATGAGAATAACATATGATATAAAGATAAATTTTCTTGCCTGCAGTATGAAATGTGTATCAAAATACAGTACATTTCAATAAATTGCAACATATCTGCACACATTCTTCTTTCAGTGTGTGCTGAAATGCTACATTTTTTAAACTTGGTTCAATTTTCTTTATGTTGCTACCAATAAATTTATTAAATAAGCATCTACACTATAAATAAAATAGTGCTACTATATTCAATGTTGTTTTGTGATGGAAAACAATTTGTTTTACTTCCATTTCTCCACCCCCAGATCAGTATGCAATACAATATTTAGGCTGTCAGTACAAAATCACTGAAGTACATCTTAGACAGTTTTCCATGTAATCTTAGCTCTAAGACACACATTTTTTTAGTCATTATGCAGGTTTTAGATAACTGAATTAAAAGTATTAGTTAAATATGAACAATATTTAAACATGACCTCTTTTTCTGAAACTGTAAACAAAGCTCAGCTTGTTTCAACATTAAACTAAACAATAAGAACATGTTGTATTTACCATGCAAGGGCATCTTTATTGTTTATACAGCATCTATAATAATGAGACTAATTCTGACTAGAGCCATCAAATGCTACTCAATAGGGGAAAAAAGAATAATGAGTATATTAATTTTCTTTTTAGTAATCCATGAACACAGAACAGCTGGCATTCTTATTTCACATATAAGCAGAAAGTGAATAAGCAGAGTACTATAATAAGATCTCTTGATATTAAAACATCATTTAAGTTATGGCAGTTACTGTTATGAGTATGCTGTAAAATAAAACATTTCAAAAGCAAATGATGAACTAAACAATGCTCTGTAAGATAACAGAGTAAAACAATTTATGTGATACATTGATCAGGTAGTAGTTGTTTTATTCTGAGGCTAGGAATCATTCTGCCATAAAGGGCACCTTAGGCAGCTTTGAAGACTACACAGCTTTTCTCATCCCTTTTTCCTTTTCTATATGTTCAGGTTGCCTCCATAAGACCAGGGCAAGTTGTCCTCACTTTCACTGCTGGGATATGAATAGCAAATATGACTTTACCACACTGCTGCACTAACTAGGGAACACTGGGCTTGGTATATCATCATCCAGTCTTTAGCATGATTAAAAGGACTCTACAGCTTTTTTATCCTAGAATGCAAATATTACTTTGTGCACTACAGTAAAAGACCTTATTTTCCCCAGTCATTTATATATTTTATATTCCTGTTTTTCATTGTCTTCTATAATATAGAAGATCTAAGAGCTACTTGTCCTGAGTTGCTGAACATTTGATCAAACATGATCAAATCATACACTTCTCTCTGTATTTTTTTCTAATTTCACATTGGACTTTTTTCAGAAATCCTGTTTGTAAGCCTATTCCCCACATTTTCAGTAAGGGATTTTTTGTGTCCAGATTTTTTTTTTCCTCTGTGTTTAAGGCCTGGGAGGTAAGTGCCTTCAAACAGCAAACAAATGGTTTTGTGTCAGCCTGTATGTTTTTTCTTCATCTTCCCAAGTTGTCAAACTCCAAGTAATGCCCAAATGGAGCATACTGTTAACTCAAATTAAATATTTCAAGTGGACTAAACAAGATGGCCTTGGATACTAAATCAATACTATTTTGTCCATAGTCAATCCTCTCCATTCTGCCCCAAAGAAATCACATTACTCGTGAGACTGCCTCTTCGGCTTAGGCTGGAGATATTAGTAAGATTCAAAATTTTGCAACTACACAAAAACACAGACAAACATAAATTTTAAAGTGCTCTAAGGGGGAAAAAAAAGTATCTTGACGAACAATATTTTCTTCCAGTGTCTCCAGCAACATTTAGCAGTACAGTACTCTCAACAGCTATGTTAAAACATCCTCATCCTTCATCTAATCATGAATTACATTGAAGGTCATGAATTAGCCATCTGTCAGGGTGACTGGGATGTGGTTTGGGGTGGGGCGGGGCAGGGAAGAACAAATGGGCAGGCTGCTATTTCCTTGAGCTGACACAGTCTAATTTACAGAAATCTCAAGCAGAGAGAAAGCGAACGCATTTGTGACTAAGTTTAGGACTCCAGTGGCACAGCAAGAGGGGTTTTAAAACTCTAAGAAAGATTAAATTACATTTTCCATTTTTCATTGCTCTCCTTTTGCTTTAATCCTGCATTTCAGATCATTGCTGGATATACTAACTTCTTGCTGATGATAGATGAACAATGACTGAGTACATTAAAAACAAAAAATGGCCACATAGATAATATGAAAGATCCAACCGCCAGAAAAGAAAGTTAGCATTTTACTAGACCTTATACAAAATAAACCATGAATTTTTTTTTCTCTCTTAGGAACCCCAAATCCTCCTCCCTAATGATTTTTTCCTCTATATGATGGAAATATTTGGTGTTTCTATATAAAATATGTCTATGACATAATTCTTCCTGAAACATGACTAAAGGAAGTTAAATAGCAGTTTTCTTTACCTTAAATCATAAAAACTCTGTAGTAACAGATAAGTACCAATAAAAAAAAAAAAAAAAAAAAAAAAAACACCAAAAAACAGACCCTTGAATCTACAGGAACCATGAAAGCTCTGGATTACCCGATGTCTCTTTTTAAACATAATTTGTTCTTCTGAATATAATCCTGGGCTGTACCTTCTCTTTCCACCCAGCAGCAGAGGTGAATACTAGGTCTGCATAGAAGTGCTGCAGTACACATCCTGGACTACAGCATTACACCAAAGAAAATATAGAGCAACAATATCTGTTTCCACTAGACACATCTAATTATTCATCATTGAGAAAGTATCCTGGGGATTCTGACTGTACCCACTTTCCAGATGGGAAAGAATGCTGACAAATACAGAAATTCTGCAGTTTTGGGTTCATTAAGTTAAGAGTATGTAAATAGTTTTACAATCCAGAGCTGGTCAAAGTGTTAGTCTTATTTCATTATTTTGTCAAAAATGAATTTGGTACAACTTCTTGTAGGAAACATTGGGAGAAACAGTGTAAAAAAATGTTCCTTTTTCCTTTCAACTTGACTGGAAGCTCCAGCTATATAAAAAGAGAAAACTCATCCTCTCTTCCAGTAATATTTTAAGTGTGTCTCACAGTGTGTTTTAATTCTTCACTATCCCACTTTCTGTAAAATTTCAGGAGATTTAGAGCATGCCCAAACCCCCACTGCATATTGCATGGCCCAGCATTGTCTCCTAGCCTCATGTTTCCTCTGTGCATATGCCTCTACCTTGTGTGTCCTATGGAGTGTGGTTCTATTCTGTGTTTAAAGAACACCCCCAACCCAACCTGTCCCAGTGTCCTATGCCAGAACACGTAAAAATCAATATGTAAATTATGAAGGCTCCATTACTTTCTCACAAGTACTGGGAATTAAAGCCTGGATGACCTGGCATTGGTAAAACATTTATCACTTATTGATGGCAGAATAGAATCTCATTACTTTTCTATTTCAATACCAGAACAGGGATGAAAAGCAAATAAAATGTATATAAGAGACAATCTGAAGAAACACCACTAAGAGCATCATTCTGAAACACAAATATTAATTCAAAAGTACATTCTGTATTGGGAAATTTAACTCATACCTATAAACCTAAATTCTGCTAAATTCTTCTTAATTATGCATCTAGTCTCACTTTAAAAAGCCTCAGATTATATATCTAAATGAAAGATAATACCTGTAAACAAAGCTTATCAGAATTGGAAGTACTAGCTAATGTAGCCCTTTTAATCTGCAGCAGCAACAGTTTAAGAAGGATTCTTCTTAATTGGCTTCCCTGGCCCTTATCTGAAATCCAATATGTATTTTCCATGGCCAGAGTAGAATCATGCAATGAAGAAGCCACAGGAAAGTCCCGTTAGGCTCTTCTGGTTTTTGAAGGACAGATTTTAACATAGAAATTTCGTTCAGATTCCTGAATGGCATCTATTCCCCGGTCTCACCCAAGGCAGAAGCGGACTACTAATGCTCTGTGAGTCTTGCTTCACAATCATTAATTTGACACAGCACTCCTCTGAGTTCTATTCTAATTCAAAAATTTTACTAGGTAAGTTTGTGCTCAGTGTAGTGAGGACTATAGTTAATTTAGATTATTTATATCATATCCAGTGAGAAACATTAATAGCATTAGTTTGGTTCACTCAGGATTTTTCTTTTTTCCAGAAATGTTTCATTTTGAAGAGGTTTAATAAAAATTAGACTGACACATTTATACAAGCGGTATTGAATGTCACAGCATCCCTGATTAAACATTTAGGGTGCCATGTCAAATTCTTGGCAAAGCCTAGAAACACTCCAATTTTCCAGAAGGGATTGGCATATACATAATGTCACCATTTATCACAGATCTGCTGAGCTGCATTTTTAATGAAAAAGAAATCTTTTACCCTAGTTATTCTACACTATGGATACGTACATTGTATTTAAATATAGACTAAATTTTAAGGTAAACCATAAATTGTGAAAAAGTTAAGTTTTAGAGTCCTACTTAGCATTAAATTTAATGTGCTAATCCTATAAAATCAAGACCTCAAAAACATAAAGACAGCTTATCATTTATAGATCCAAGAATCTTTCATATATTTTTTCTTTACAACTATACCAGGCAAAGTGGTGACAACCAGAGGAGAGATAGCATAATTTCTTTCATTCAACCCTTGACATCATCAATAACCTTCCAAAATTTTTCTCTCGTGGATTCATGTCCTTATATGAAAAACAAAACTCAGAAATCTGCTTTTAAAAAATAGACAAGCAAAAGTAAAAACATTCACAACATTTTAAATTAAGATTATCATAATTTTTAATCATAGTCAGTGAACTTACATTGACCATGAAAATAAGTAGCTTGCAGAGAAATATTCATCACTGAACTAAACTCTTCAGTTGTTAGGTAGTGTTTCTGGTTCAAATATTCAGGCAATTCAGGCAGGAATCTTTTTGACTCCTGCCATTATTATTTGTCTTTATCCAGAGAAATAGGTCTTTTTATAGAGGCCAATGATTTTGTTTTACTCATTTAGTTACATGACCGAACAACAAAAATTGTTAAATCTCCCTTCGAGGCAGAAAGAATAAGGGTGTCTATGGACAGTGTGGGCTCTAAAACACTATACTTAAAGTGTAAAGTGAAACTATGTATATTAGCAACTTTCAATAACATATGGCCAATCTTTCTCACCAATGGCATGAATTCCTAATTACCTCTTCTCTGAGTAATATTTAAAATGTCACTATGAAAAATTGTACACAACATAATCTTTCAACAGCATTGAATTGCTTGTGTTTCTTACTTGGACCTGATGGTGGTATTTCATACTGATCATACTCTGGCTTCAAAACACAGTGACTGCTTTACTCAAGATTACACCATCAATTATTAAAATGTATTAATTTATGGAGTGCTTTGGAAGGCATTAGTAGAGTATACAGGCATACACTCTTGCATGAATTTCAATGATTCTGGTGTACTCCCGTCTTCGAAACGGTGTTTCTTTGAACTATTTGTTCACCATTCAACTGCATATAAATGTAAAGCAGGGTAAAAGGAGCACCAAAATGCATCTATCATTTTTAAACTGAATGGAGCATCAGAAATGCACTTGAGATTATCAAAAGTTCAGTGGAATATATCTAGATGGCAGAATGCATCCATTGTACAGAGTAGCTGATCTGAAAGAGGAAAGCCCACTTTTAGACTACAGGATCTAAGTTTCCAGCCTATACCTGAAAATTTCCAGAGGACATACCATCTCCTTTTTGTCGATCACCTTTGCTCCTTTCCTTCAACAGTGCATGTTGTTTCTATCACCTATAAATGCACCGTGCCAAAGACCCCAGTAAAATGCATTTTTCCTCTGCTAACCATTTCAAAGAAAGGACTTTTTATTATCATGAAAGATAGAAAATAAAAATTTTAATAGAAAAAATCCAGTTATTTCAAATGTCCTGTTCTGCTTTAAATACTTTGGAGGCTATGGAAATATCTGTAGACACTTTGGACAAAAATCTTAGAAATGGAATCTCAACTGAGATAAAAAATTTCATTCTAAAGGAGTTTCTAGTGTTTGCTGAAGCAGTTTCTTTAATGGACCTTGAAATCTGACTTTTTTTGAATAATGACAAGGCTGTAGCAACCAGAATCTGTTCTATACAAAAGGGGAAAAATCACATTTATTTCCACGTGAAACCACATTAACGCTGGTTTTTACAGGACTCACTTGTCCTTGTGATTGATATTTCAGTGTCTGAGAACCCGGAGGTTTTGTGTTTCAGGAAAGGACTCAGTCAGATTTGTGCTTAAAGTTGTCCATTAAATAGGAAAGGGAAACAAGGACAAACAACAGTGGAAAAGAACACACAAGATTTTTCTGGATGAAGATGATCAAAGAGCTGAAGTGGTAATACTGATTTTATCCTTTCTAGCAGTCTTCCAGAGGTATTCCTAATGGAAAGAGAGCTGGATAGCCTTACTTGGTTTATTTCTGTCCTAAGATTAATTTGACATCCAAGGGGCAAAAGAAAAAAGAGTCCAAACAAGAAAATAGGAAACCAACCCAGTACAAACCCACCATACTGATAGCCTAGGGATCTGCATTGTATATAACAATCACAGAATATTAATTTGTGCATTCCCTTGAGCTGTTGGAGCATCTCTTAGGTGATGCATCCCAGGTGTTTCATGTTTGCTGTTCATCTCCAAAGTTTAGGTGGGTGTCCTATCTTGCTGGAGAGTCTCTCCACTTACTAAATTATTTCTGTGCTTTCTAAAAGTGGTCCCATTGAAAGCATTGGAATAAAGTTCATTAAAAATTCTGCTTAATTATGAAGCATAGTCACACAAATATTTCAATTGGAAATTTTGGTGTTTGCTCAACAATTGACTTTTATAAATGAATTTTCAAGGTTGAAACTAACAGCAATATTTACAATTCCCCCAAAAAGTGAAATCTCAGATTTTGATACTCTCTAAAATCATATTTGTATTTTGATATTTAATAGATGAACTTCTTTTCAAGCAAATTGAAAACAGAACTTTTACTTCATAAAATGCCTTTTAACACCACTCTCCAAGAAACCTCCACTGTCAAAACTAAAAAGAATCCTATTAGCAATTTCATCCCAACTGTATTTTCCCTCCACACAATTTTATTTTATGGTAGGTATAGAGGCTATTTAGTGCAATATACCAGAAAGGGAAATGAGGGCTAATGAAGTTGTTCCACCACCTAAATGTTTCTAATAATTTATGCATCAAAAGTAGAAAAAGTTTAACTATAATGGGTTACAGCTGCTGCAAGAATATCTTATCCATCAGAAATGATGTGCACATTGATGGTCTAGTGAAGTTAAATACTATAAATAAGAAAATAATTCATGGCAGAGAGTTCATACATTTTCATTTTCTTTTTTAAGAAGACTGCAGTAGAAAAACCCCAAAATCTGTGCTCTGAAATAATTCACTTTTCAGCACTATTAATTCAGTTTACTCTGGCATGAATACTGATGCTTTGCAGAGCACACCATATCTAAGACCAATCATTTCAAGGGTGAATACAGGAGGGATTTAATTTATTAGATTTCTCCTGTTTCCTTTAATATCTCTTTTGGTAGGGAGGATCATTTAGGCTTTGTTTCAGATCAGGGCTTTTTACTCTTAGTCTTCATTAGTGATGAAAATCTGGAGACCTACTACATATTCATTTAATATAGAATAGGATAATTCATGCTTGAGACAGTAAAGTGGAAAGAAAAAACGAGAAAGCAAACCACCCTACTAAAAAAGGACATTAGTCATTTCTCTCTGTCATTTTTTTGGCCGATATTGTTCTATGTTTTGTAAACCATTCCACCTAAAACAACTGAAGCTGTAAAAATAATGTAGCAGGTCAGGGAAAATAGCCAAAGCCAGGTCAGAGAATCTGAACCCATGTTGCTGGTCCAGTCAGTCTTGTGTCACATCACTTACTCTTTATTTTTACATGCTAATTTATCAATACCACTGCTTCTAAAGAATATTATCCTCTACAGGCTTTCAGAGGCCACTGCGGCAGATATATAAGAACTGGAAGTTTTGGATACAAAAGGAGTAAGGAATTTTCTCAAAGGAATTTTTAAGAAAGAGTTTGTAATAAGAGGATATAATAGAACTACTATTCATGTCACAGGAAGCAAGAAGAGTAGCAATGAAAAACAAACTAGTAATGTGAAGCAAGGGAGATAAAAGACAAGAGGCAGCTTAAATATGTGAGGCAAGATACGTTGTTAAAAATGGGGCAAAGGGTTTGAATTTGATTCTGCAAGAGATGAAGGCAAAACCCCCAGAGTTGAGCAGAGAGAGATAAGTGTAGAAGATGACGTATCAAGGATTCACATTTTAGATACAAAGAAAGAAAGGACAAATTGCCCACAAGGACATGAACAGAAAGGATGAAAGGGTGGATTTTGTTAATAAAATAGTAAGAAGGCTTACAAAGCTTAAAAAAAAAAAAAAAAAAAAAAAAAAAAAAAAAAAAAAAGCCAGGAATGGCACAGAGTGGATTAGTCAGAGGAAAGAAAACAGTGAAGCTCATCTATAGAAAAATATTAGTCATTGATCTATTCCTACTGTACACCTTTTGTCATCTTTCAACCACAACCCCAGAACGGCAGCTGTGCTACTTTCAAATGCAAAAATGTTACCACTGATTTATTGAATTTGCACTGGCATGTATTGAAAGAGGTGCTGCTCACACTGTCTTTAAAGCACTTTAGAGAATAGAAACTTCACGTCTTCTGTAACAGAAACTAAGGACTGATGAATGCAGCAAGGAAATTTTATGGGATGACCTCCATTTCACAAGCACAAAAATAGTACCTAATTAAGATGCCTTTCTCTTAAAACTTACAGATTATTTATCTGAAAATCTCAGAACTAAATACAAATGCTTCTTGAGCAGTCTTACCATGTAACTCTTTCTGTGATTCATTGATTTTATTTGGAATGCATTATCTGGTCTTAATACAGAATGAAAGAAAAATGCCATCCTAAAGGTCAACTATCCGAAATAAAAAGAAGATTTTTAGAGATGAAAATTAAAACCAGACATTGAAAAACCCTCTCAACACTATTTTTATATGACAACTACATACAGTGAAGAAAACTTGGTCAAATTGAGAGTGATCTTTAAGAGATATTAAAGATTTCATTGAAATAACCAGGAAAAAAAGACCTTTTGTACATGAAACTACAAACCCATTTCCTTGTAAAACCATTAGCATATTTAGGAGTGTTTCTGACTAAACGATTACTTTTTCTAGGTACTCTACCTTGTATGATTTTCCAATTACATTTTCTTTTCCCAGATAAAATATGCGTACTCATTTTTGTTGCTAACTGCCAAGATATAAAAATAGGGACCTCCTAACTGCCAGCTAGTGGGTCTCAGTCAGATCAATATATCAGAAAATGCTTTTCCTTCAAACAAGATCAGATAATTAACACTGCATTCTCCAAAAGGTTTCTGTTTTTATTTCCTGTGAAGCATCCAGTTCTCTCATGAGATCCATGGCTCCTCAGGGTGAGATTAAGTCCAGCACTAGCTTCAGTAGAAAGCTGTTTCTGAACCTGAACATTGACTTAAGACTGAAGTGGTATCTACGTCTACACCGTCCCAGGGTAATCTACAGAGTGATATATTTCAGCACAAGTTTCCACTTTTGAATAACAGGTTAAGAGTAATTCTTCAGGCACGACATTTCTGAAATAAGATTCTCTTGTTCACAGATGTGGGAGCTGAACTTGTACCCCCAGAAAATGCAGTCTCTGTACAGCAGTGAAAGGGAAACGACCGAAGCCCAACTGGACTGATATACTTTCTTTATCATTTACTCACATTCTGTTAGATGAGCAAACTTTTAAACTAAAAATAGGAATGGGTCCACTTGCTCGATAGATTGGACTCTCCTATGCATCAGTGTAATGCAGAGCATTTGCAGTTTTCATCAGTTTTAAAAGATGAGGAGATAATTATTTCTCATTTAAAATGAACGCAAAAAGTGAACAGTAAAAGTGAAGTTCTACAGATGTTAAGTTCATTTCTCTATCCATATTTCAGCTCTTTGATGGTCAAAATAATTTAATATTTTCTAGGATTGTCCAAGCAAAACCCCGAGAACCCTTAATTGTGGTTTACAAATAAACATAGCAAGGGACTTCTAGAATGTCCAGGTGCCTGAGTTTTCCAAAAGTCTTTTGTCCTACACAGAAAAGATGTCTTGTAAATTCCTACCATTAATTTTAGGCAAGTAAGAAAAGTTGCCTTTGGGTTTGGGAAACGTCTCGGCATTTTCCTGCAAATATTAAAAGAATACAACATTGCATGCAATGCAGACACTTAAGGCTTCAAGAGTCTCACTAGACTCTGTGGACATCTACTGTGCAAAAGAAAAACAAGTAGATAATGACACTTGGTAGAGTTTAGCAATGATGAATACACTTTCCTTGGAATTTTTGACCACTTAATAAAAGACACAAATCCTTATGAAAATCTAAAATGTGATTAAAAAAAAAAAAAAAAAAAAGAAAGAAAAAAAAAAAAAAGAAAAAAAAAAAAAAAAAAAAAAAAAGCCATTACACTTTTCTGGAAACCTAAGAGATTTAATTATCAAGACATGAAAATATAATATTAGAAAGTCTTCCAAAAGCATAACAGAATCAAAATATGATTTCTTAAAAGCTGGACTAATATAATTGTCAAAGTACTGCATTCTTAGCTGCATCTTCTTCCTGGAAGCTAAATGTCTAAGTGTACCTGATAGACATTTCCTTAATGTGTCCTATCAGTCTGTCATATAATTGACATGCTTCTTTCCCTTTAAAACTAAACCAGATTTATTCAGCGATGGAAAAGCCTCCCACTTTTCTGTCAGTATATCTCTGCACTCAGGAATAGAGAAGTTGAGAGTTTCCAGTCTGGTTAGCTATGTGCAGATACAATGGAGTGACAGTTTTTTTCTTGAATATAAAATTCAGACCCTAAGTGCCTGAGGTTTTTTTGGTGTTTATCTCCCTCTATATGTGTGTGTGACATATATATATATATAAAAAAATATCAAATATTTAGTCAAAGGAACAGTGGAGATTTTACATGAATGATCAAAGTTTTAAACAAATAGAAATATGACATGAGCATTTGCAAGGTGGGACCTCCAACAACCAATTTTGTGAGACATATATAAAGAAAGTTGACAGGACAATTAACTTAATAATATTATTAAAACTAGGTCAAAAAACTGAACGGGTAGACAGAACGCCTTGGAACAAAAAGAAACAATAAGAAACAATTACCACTGCACTTTCAGCCAAGCTCTTTCAAAGTGTAACATATAGGGATTGGAAAATGCCAGATGCGATGTGGAATTTTGTTATATTGTGGCTCCAATATGGGCTGCATTTAAAGCCCATTTAAAACTAGTGACAGTTTCCGTTCACTTTGGGGTTTCAGGGAACAGTGTATTTTGTTGAAAGACGAGAGATACAAAAAAGTCCTTTTTTAGTTTTCGTCACTAAATATTAGAAATATAACTGTACCAACTTTAGTGTTTAAAAGTAATTATTTTAGGGTAATGATTTTAATTATCTATAATTTTAACAAAACAGAACATTAAAGTTGTATTTTTTCATGTAAGGTTACTTTAATTTGTTTTATCTTGATTTTAGCAAAAATAATTTACACAAAATTGGTTTTTCCCTAATATTAAAATAAATTATTATTGATGATAGATTCTCATCAACTATTAATTGGAAAGCTGTAGAAATTCTGTGCTTTCAAAACGTGCATTTAAAATATAACAGGAACTGTTCTCATAGAAATCATGAGCTAGGTATGCCTGTGGAAATTTGCTCTAACTGTCTGCTTTTAAAAACATGTTTAGAAAAGTGTTTATATGTTTATAAAAGACAGTTTTACTGTAACTGATAAATTAAATTTGTACTGCAAATGGTCCAGACAGAGGCCATCAGATATTTTCTTAGCAGCATCTGAGGATCATGTGTGATCCAAGTCTGCTTGTTAACACTGGTAATAGGAGCCAATCTCAGCCTCAGTTCTTCCTTCTTCCTTTCCTCCCCAGTCTCAGCTTCCCTAGAACAAGCCTGGGGTTATAGCAAAACCACACTCACAATTAAAAAAGCTAAATGAAAACCTGTAGAACAAAATAATATTCTCTCCTTAGCTGCTAAAGTCCTAATGAGCAAGTTATTTTAAATAAACTTCGCATGGATGGCCATTAATAAGGTCATATAATTAGTGATCACCTGATTTCTGACCTATGGTCCCAATATGCAGAGCTACTGAATAGTAAATGCTGCAGCAGAAAGTCAGCAGGGGCTTTGCTTTAAGCTACTGTACCATGGAGCTGTTTGGAATGCTAAGCAGTCTGGAAAGCAGGTCATGGGTAGCTCAGTTTGTCAACCAAGCTGAAGTGGCACTTTGACCTTAATCTCCATGTATGACAGTATATGACAGCATGTCACCTCCTCATCTTGCAAGGTGATCTAAAAGAAAATATTTTTAAAACAAACAAAGCAGGGATGTTTGCTGTAGGAAAGTAACACAAGGTAGCATTGCAAATTCTGAAATTGAAATAGGTTGGTACAATGCAAATGGAAGTACAGGAAAGCAACATTTAAATTCACAGATTCATCTGTTGACTCCAATCCTGCTCTAAGTCTTTGAACTTCTCCAAGTAAAACAAAACAAAAAAAAACAAAAAAACAAAAGACAAAGAAGAAGAAAGCATGCCCTGGGCATAAGTATAATGGGAAGTTGTATACTGAATGAATGATTAACAATCTGTATGTCATTTCCTTCTTGAAGTTCGTAACTAATGCATAATACATCAATGGACTAATCAAATGACAGAAAAAAAAAAATCTCGATTCAACTCACTCTCTTCTAGGATTTTCTAGTATATAGAAGGAGATTTGACTTTTTTTCTTCTACCAATTCTCCAGAATACAATATCTGGAAGAGTTTTAGTCTTTATTCAGTTGCTTTTTACTAGCTCATATTTTAACACAGTATAAAAGACCGATGCAAATATGGAAATTTAGTTATCTTTGTTAGTTTGTTAGCTAATTTTGCATATAGTTGTGGTTATAGAAGGTCTACATGCATCAGATTCAATATGAATCAAATTCAATATGTTACTTGAAATGACATTTTCATTCCCACAGTAAAGAAACTGAATTAAATATATTTTTTCCTCAGTAATTAGGCTCAGAGAAAATTTTGTGCATATGCATAAACAGCTTTCCATCAATTCAAAAGAAAGACTAAATTTTGTTTTTCCTATTGCTTTTACCTTCTCTTCTTGCTATACTCAAAATTACCAACACGATACACAAGATCCCTAATTTTTAGGGAATTGCAAAATACGGATTGCCATTAAATGGTATTTCATGATTCAGCTTGTAAAATTACCTGTTACTCTTCACCTGGCAGTATTTGAAACACTGAGAATCTGAACAGGATCTCTTTTTTTCACTGTTTGAGCTTCAAAACTTGAAAAACCTGCAGATTTAACAAAATTTGGTTAAAATCAGCAATACTTGCCCATTCTTGTAAAAAAATATAAGCTTTTTTTTTTTCAAAGGTTTTTAACAAAGCAGATTAATCTAAACACAGATCTGTAAAGAAATCTCAGATTACTGGTAGTAGAATATTGCATTTCACAAGAATGATTAGGAAATATTCCAGTTGAGGGAGACGATGGCAGTTATGTGAAGTGTGCAAACCGCTACTCTGTACTCAAAAAAGGATGTATAAAAGGAAAATATATAACTGGCAAGCCTGCAAGACAAATTTAATCAGGTCATTAGTTCAGAAACCCAATGGAGAACTTAATTAGATATGAGTTATCTAATAATTGTGAGTGTCTCTGAGGTACATTTGTTTGGACATCTATTACTAAGGGTCCCTATCATTATTCTAACCTTAGAGCTAAACTAAGGAACAACCCCTTTGAGTCCTATATTGGCTTCCATCTATCTACATATTATATCAAATTATTAATGTGAATGTCAACAGAGATGAGTTCCTTGTAAAAGTTCTGGCAAATTTCAGTGGTTCTATTTCCTGTTTTCATGTATGCTTGGCTTGGGTTAGTTTTATACTACATCTTTGGATGTCCTGCAATCTCAGATACTCACTGGTGTCCCTGGCAAATCTGGCTTTTCACTCTGACCTGAGATAAAACCCTTGACTCTGTCTATGCTAAATACACCCAGGCATAGCACAATTTCACCTTGTTTTTCACCAGCACTTCTCTTTCTGACATAAAATCTATCTTCAAACCTCGAACACTCTCAAATTTCAGCACAGTAGATATGAGTAAAAATTATAAAATATGTGCCATAGCTTTTGTATAGTGAGCTAATATGTTTCTGCCTCTTGGGCTCTGAATTTATCTTATCCAGTATCCACATCTGCCAGTATAGGGAAGAACACACAGTTTACTCTAAGAAGAGTAAACAATACAGGCACACTATGCATTTAAATTAAAAATTACTTGTAGAACTGAAGTCTATTCCCATATTTATGGTAAATATCAAAATAAATGCCTGCACTCAAAATTGCTAAAGCAGGAAAATATGATTGTTCTACTTACTGTCAAATACAGACTTGTGAACTAAAGTGAATATTTGTAAACATTAGTTGCAGTATTTTTCTTCCAACAAGTACCAAGAACTATAATAAAAATTTTCCCAAAAGACATATTTATGAGTAGATTAGACAAACACTCATTCCTGTAGCAAGCAGGTGTGAAAGACCTTTCAGGATCTTCAACTACAATCAGTTCCTCTCTTTCTGATTTTACATATATTTTGGAAAAATTAGTTTCTGTTTTATCTTCAAGACAGTTACTGTACTATAATGAAGTAATCACCTCTGAGATGGTGCTTGAGTAGAAGCCTTCTCATGGTCTGGGTAGCACCGTGGACAGAGGTATCAGAGGTCTGTGTTAGTCCAATAACTTATATTTACTGCACTGAAAATTAAAAGGAGAAAAAATTGAGACTGAAAGAAAAAAACAATAGGACAACTTCTCTTAAACTCAGATGAGAGGTTATGAAGAAATAAACAAGCTAAAACTTATGTGAACTTCTCTGTTTAAATCAATACAGGAGTATTCTGTATTTTCAGTGATAAGATGGGAAGATTCAGCCTTCCTATTGGGCTCAAGGCAGAAGTCATAGGACGAAATATAATCAAAAATTATCTCCTAGCCCTTTCAAGCCTTTATTTATTTTTTTTCTTATTCCCCCCCAGTCCTAGAGATGAATCCTCAATTGATGGTCTCAGAGCCTCAAATTATCTATCAGACAGAGAAAATCTGTCTCAGGCAGCAAGGACCTCTAATCAGATATTGACAGATAAGATGTTCTGGCCAATAAAAACAGTTTTAAAATCCAAAGTAGCATTTTCTTTATTAGAATCATAGCATAACTGTTAAAACCACAATATGAGACAAATTATACAGTCTAAGTCTTCCAATCAGTTATTAGCTTTCCTAAATATAATGTTTCCTACTTAAGCCAAGGTCAAAAACCACCGGTGAACTAAATTCTTCATATTTTCCTCTATATTGATAAAAATAAAATTCTTCATAATATAAACAACTTATACCTGATTTGAAAAACTTTCAAGTTGCAAAGTTATATAGAAAAATAGGTAATACTGACAGAAATGATCATACTCTACATTTAACTAGTATATAATTCTGCCTGAGCCCAAAGCAGTATTTAACAGCTCACTTAAAGAGATTCCTATAACTGGAAAACACTACTCAGCTTCAAAGCTCTCTTAAGGCTTACCTTAAATTAATGCAGTAAATTACACATTCTATAGAATTATGTTACATGGTAAAGAAGAAACCATGAGTTAACAAGAATTCAACTGTCACCAACTAACTGTAAAGAATTAGTGAAAATAACTCTATCCAATGACAAATAGATAGTTTTAACATAAATCCAGCTTGAACTGATAGGTAAACAATTCACCGTTCATATCACAATCCTACTAACAAAATGCTGTTGGCTGATGAAGAAAAGTGTCTTCAAGCTGACACCCTGTATTACTTCAGTATTGAATCAAAGTAGTTTAAATGGATATAAAACTATTACCCTTATGGTGATGATGACCTTGATGCTGCTTTGTTAGAAAATTCAAGCTTGCACAGTAATTATTTTCCTAAAAGTACAGGGCACTTTAAAAGGAGGGAAAATTATCCCAAATACAAAAAAAATATCATATATCTTTTCCTCATATTTGGCTTTGGATTCCAGAGGACAAGAGGCACTTTCAAAAGGGAGTTCATAAAATCTGCTGCAAGGTAGGAGAGGAGAGATAGGGAAGGAAAACCATCATTTTTGTACAGATACATCACATATATGCACATAGGGTTTCAGCTCAGAAAACTTCCTTCCCAGCAGGATAATGCCAAAAAGTTATTTTCTGCAGATGCAATATCAGGCAAGGCTAACACCAAGTGCTGTATCAGAGAGAGAGTGAGTGTTGAAGGAGGTGGGTGGGTTATGCCTGGAATGGAGATGTGGTCAAACTGTGTGGTGCAGAGAGCCCGAACCGTGGATAAGCAGAGTGTTTATAATAGATGTGCAGCAATGACAATCAAATAAGAAAAGTAAGACATAACACACATTGCACAATATCAAGGGTGCTATTTGATGTACATCTCAAATACCAGGATACAGGAGAAATTAAAAACGCATAGATTTCTGTGAATGAGTTTAAAAGTATTAAAAGTAGAAAGTATTAAAAGTTCAAAAGTAGAAAAAAAGAGAGTACAAAAAAGCAAGACAAATGAATGAGGAAGCTGTCCCCTGCACTCATGGCACAAAATTCAATGTAGATCAGTATCTTGAGGCCACATTTACCTGGCCAGTGCTAAGACTAAATTACAGCTATGATTCAGAATAGCTTTTATAAAACATTTTGGGTTTATAGGAAAAGTGTTACAGAACAATTGCAAATGTAAAGTAGAACTTTGTTTTGGATTATTGAAGTATTTTCACAGTGCTGTGGTCATGTAATTGAATTCACATGAAAATGTGACTCATTGTCACGTGAGAATGTGACTAGTTGTATGCTAACCTCTAACTGTTAAAATGATATGCAAAATTAACATCTACATTTTCATGCAATGATGTGCTAACTCAAATTCAGTCTCTATTAAGTTGGGATATGATAAAATAAACTTGACCTTTTCAATTCTATTTTAAAAAAAATGTTTTGGTGTACATATTGTGAAAGCAATCAACAAATTTAATGTTCTGAGCAATTATTAGATAGTTTAAATCAAATGTATATACCCATATTGCATATGTATAGAAATTGAGGTCATAGCTACAAAAGTAAAAATGCAAATGAAGTATCCTTTCACTTGTTAACATACAATCAAAACAGTATAATGAAAATCAGAGCTAAACTACTACTACTAATAATAGCAACAATAGCAATAATAACAACAACAAAACAAATCCTATTATGAGATTCTAGTCTGTGTCAGTATTTAACAATTCTCAGAAGACATATGTTCATTCCAGTCTGCTTACAATATCCAAATAAAACCTCATCAAGATAAAGAAAGCATTCCAATGCAAGCACAGAAGAAATTTCCCTATATTCTCACTACAGTTCTCAAGATTTCTTTTTAAACTATCAAAATAATTCTGGCAAGGCATGACTTGTAATTTACTGCATATCTAAAATTTAACTAAGCCTGTGCCTTTTCCCTTGTAATACTCACAAAGATTTTATCAGCTTTGAGTGTTTATAGGCTTTATTGATAGAAGAACCTCTTTATAAGCAAAGAACGCCAATTAATTAAATCTCAGAACATGCATTTTAAGCAGAAAAATGACATCTGCTTTACAGATAGGGAATTTCATGAGTTCACAGAAGTCAAAACAAGGTCATATATGGTCAGCTGTGGAACAGCCATTGAATGAAAGGTTGATCTAAAACTGTGGCAAAGATCATGTTAAACTGAGAGGAGACAAATTTTAGTTCTGTTTCCAGATTCACAGTGCCAGGCACTAACTTGTAGCTACAAGGATTTTGAATTAACACTGGCTTGGTCTTTTTTCTTCCAACATAGATAATTTCCATGTTCTTTAAAGTTTGCTCTCTTTTACAGTTCAATTATCCCCAAGCATTTGGTTAATCAGTAGATACCTGCTCTGGCTCTCTCTACAAAGCAATGAACTGTCAAATAAACTGCATAATTGCTACTTCTTGATCCTAGCACTGTTATGCTATAGTTCTAATTTTGATAGATATCCTTTAACATCTTACATTTACAGTCCAAGGTACATCATTTATAGAATGATATATCATTTAAGCAGGAATGTGTTTTATTTTCACCTGAAAGCACATAAACTTTTTTGGATACTTTCAGAATCCAAAGGCAATTGTATAATTGATTTCAATTCACTCGAAAGTTTTGATATTTAACTCAAATTTTGTTTTTATTTAGAGATATTTTTGCAGCCTTATTTTGTGTTTCTTCCCAAACCACATATGTTGCCAATTTAATTATCAGGCTGCATTTACTAAGATTTGTATCTTCAGGTAAATGCTAGCAATGCAAATTCCTCTCATGTGTAGAAATTGTCATTTCACTGAACAAAACTCAGTTTTTATGTATGGACAGTTTTGTAAGGTTTTAAGACATGAGCATGGTTTGGAATGCTCTATAGTAATAACCCCACAAGGGCAGGTTTATTTAGATCCAAACAACACTAATCTCCCAGCCATACACACTATTGGTGTACCATGCCCACCAGTAAGCTCTAATGTTTCATTATGTTCACTTGCATGATACACTACGGCTTCTCACTGCACAGTGTACAGAGGTGATTGAGAGCCAGTCTGACACCTGTCCTAGCACTGGGTGGCTATTCACTCCTTATTGACATTATCTGAACCCCCATCACTGGGTTTCAGCTGGAAAACAATGTTTAGACACTTGTTTCAATTCTCCTTTTAAGTAGGTGAGCCTATGAACCCAATTCCTTTGTGTAGATGATAAGATTGAGATGTGTAGTCAAGTAGAGTGTCTAGTCAACTATGCAGTGAAAATATGCTACTAAACACCAATATCAAAGCCTCTTGCAAATCCCAACTTAATTTTTCTCACTTCAGCTAAATGATCTAGAATTGTTTTAACTTAGGGCCTGACAGACAGCAGAGAGGAGTAAGTAAACAAACAGAAGGAGGTTTTAGCTTTCTTTTAAAAACAAAATAAACAAAACAAGCTTTTCAAACTTCCACATTTTCCAATTAAAAAAAAAAAAACCAAAAACAAGGTGCTATCTAAATTGACATACACAAATACTGCAAAAGATTGCAGGTGCATTTGCTTAATTATAAATGAGGCTTAGTTAACAAGCCAGACTTCAATTCAGCTCAAGTGAATCCAAACTAATTAGAATTGGTGAATTTCCTACATTTATAGAAGGCTCTGAATTAATTTGAAAAAATCCTTTCTTATGATCTCCACACATGATGTATTATGTAATAGAGCTATTGGCCGTACTGTTTTGACAAATTTTAAGCAGAGTATTCCCTTAACCGTTACAAAATGTTCTATTAAGGAAAAAAATAAGGTTCCATATGACCAGACCTTTCAAGAAGACTTGGAGACAATTCTTTATTTATTCTCCTTGGGCGACTCCTTATTCTCCACAGCAACTCATGATGTCTTCGGCCTCAGTTTATCAATTTCTGCTGACAGTGTTATTTTTTGTCTCACCTTCACAGAATATTCACTGGCAGGAAGCAGAAAACATATGAATGGTGGCACAGACATGGTTTAACTTTTCTCAAGTTAATATGGCTCTTGGGTTAAACTTTTCTCTGTGTAAGCAAAGGTCTACAGCATTATTACTCTTCCATGAGCTACTTAAGCTATTTTTTTTACACTGTCAATCAATTTTTTCTTCCCTTTAAAGAACAATCTTAAATTGACAAAAGTCAGAAGTAAGTTCAACAAAGACAATAATAAATGGAGTTTTCCCATGGTTTTTTAACATTTGGAAATGCCATTCTTACAAATGCAGCATGTGTCACAACACCAGGGTACCCAGAGCTCCAATTGGCTTACAATGATTTATTATAAGCAGTAATTCTGTATCCTAGCAGTTACTGGAGCAAGGCTGTGCTTGAGGCCTATGCACATACATATTGGAATTAATGAAGCAGCAGTTTATGCTGTTGCAAACAGCTGGGGATGCTTAACTTGTTTTTCTCTACAGAATTTTTGGATTTCATTTGTTTCTGGCAGTTATGGAATGCAATAAAAGAAAGAATGGGGAATGAAGAGAAATGGAACTATGTAAAACAGCAAAATCTAGACCTAGGTCAACAAAATATGTGCCTCTGATAATACAGATGAACTTGGTTTTATATTTTACACTGTTTTATCAGTTCTAATTTTCCCCCAGAATGCTGTATTTAAGATCAGCATGATTAAAGACAGATACATATACCTGCAAAATACACCAGGCAGCATGATACAGACCTTCTCCCTTTTGCTGATCAAGTCTGCCTCAGAACAAGCAGGAAAATAAACATGAGATTTTAGCTAGGACGGCATGTTTATTATATTGTTCTACTGTTTCTAGATCTGGGCTATTTACTGTGTCCAAGGCTCTTAAAAAGCTTGGAACTGCTCTGTGCTGTGAGGATACGACACCTTTGGTTTGAACCTTATCTGGAATTTCTTTTCTCCTGAAGCCACTGTTGTACATAAATTGTACTCACAACAGGAATTTGTGATAGCTACTGTGGGCAGCCCCACAGCTCCAGTGCATTCTTAGGGCAGCTGGTATATTCTTACTTTTAAAGTTCTAAGCAAAATAAAATTTAAAAGAAGAAATAATGGGGCAGTAAATGTAAAACAGTGCACCTGAGAATGGATTTTATTATCCAATTGCTGAAGAACATCCAAAAAGTCCTGAACTGCTGCTGCAGAGCACTCATTAGGATTAGAAAGACTGAGGCAAAGACGAGAGTTTCAGCAGCTGAAGAGAGGTTGAAGGGCAGCTGCAGAAACTGGAACGTATGTGATGCTTCATGCAGAGACTGTGGGTTGTACAGCTGTTTAATTCTCTATGGAGCATTCCTTTTCTCATGAATATTCCTTTATTCACTGTATCTCCTCCACAGGGTTTGGCAGTGCCACATCACAGGATCCTGTCTAGTGCTCTTCAGAGTCCAACTTGCTACGCTTTTTAAGTCAGCTAAAGCTCTGAAATGATTGCTTATAGCTGGGGCATGTTTTGATGGCTCTCCTGTCTTCGTTAGGCTATTCAAATGAAGGCAGCAGCTGCATTTTGCCATTCACAATCATTTATGCCTAAAGGCTCATGTTTCCTGTCAAAAGCTGGAACCAGTGATTGTATATGATTTTTGTTCTTCAGTTTAATCGTACATCACCAATGTGTTTTCCATCTAGTAATGACTTTATTGATCCACTCTTCAGTCTTTCATCTTTCCGTGCATCTAAGCACATTGTAGCAAAACTTCCACTGATCATTTTGTATCTTAAATTACACAAAATACATACTATAGAGCTATTCAATAATCACTCAGTATCAAAGGCTTACTATACAAGGGCCCAAGACAGCCAAACATCCTTAACTGTCAGTGGAAATAATCACAGCTAAAAAGGAACAGAACTAGGTTGCTACCATCTGCTTGGTCTGCTTCCCATCGCAGATTCAAAATGGGGGGGGGAAAAAAAAAATTAGAAATAATAAGCAAACATGAAAGGAAAAGAAGCCTATGACCAAAACAGCATGCCATAAAAATATTTCTTTTTTCTTAAAAATTATTCATTCCTGTGCAGCAATTTTACCCTTTAAATTTATTTTGTTTAAAACACTTTTTTTGACAATTAAGTACTTTATATCACATTCTAGACATCATGATCGAGATAAAATGTAATATCTAAAAATACTTACTTTAATCCCACATACTGCTTTCTTTTTCTCTCATGGTTTTCCAAAGTATCAAATATATCTGTGATGAAATTAAATCATCTTCTACTGCATCTGTGCTTCCAGTTTCTATCACATCCTATTGCCTCACAGCCCACAGTGCTGGATTCCTAATATTGCTAATATCACTCCCATAGCAACACACTAAGATATCATAAACTTGGCATTACAGCTTCATTCCTAGATTAGGTCTAAGGTAGAGCTGATTTCAAAAAGCAGCTCTTATTAAAGCATACATGCCCTTAATAATCAAAAGTAATTGCCGTTGGGATGGGAATAATGGCTTTCAGAGTCCTGCAAATCGGTTTCAAAAAAACTGTCCCTTTCCAACGCTGACCGGGAAAAAAGAACTTGTTTTGTTACTGATCTTTAGAATATATTTCCCCAGCAATGCTAAAAGAGAGAATCATATAATCAATTAATGAGAAAGATAGTATTACTTATTTTTTTCACAAGGTGGATTCAGTCCATTACACAGTGGATACAGCTCAGTGTAAAATGAGAGTAGAATCAAGATCCATCCTTTAGTTGCAAATCCTAAGAATGCATGAATGAGGGAACAGAATGAATAAGTGAATGAGAAGGAATTCAACTTCAAACTCTGCCAAAATAATTCTATCAATAAATCTCTTCACTGTTAAGCACAAAAGGCAATACATTAAGTGGAACACATATCATTTGGTCAGCATTCTGGCATGTCTTATGATATATAATGACTAGGGACAAATGGGCTACACTTGTTACTTCCTGGCTGGAGTTCTAAGTAAAATTTCAAAAGTAGTATGCAAGAAACCATATGCAGTCTGTACTGCCACATGCCTTGAAAATGGGTGAGTATCTCAGAAAAAAAAAGGATGTTATTTTAGGAGTAACTAAATCTACAGTGGTTTTACTCTGTACTCTTTGTCGGCATCAGGCGTGATCACAGAGGAAAATATTTTTACTCTACTGGTCTCAACACAGGTTTTCTTTGAGGTTCATCAGGAAAACTCAACATCCAGATCTGACTGAAATAGCATGTGCAAAAGAAAAATCACTTGTCTATTTATAAGATATTTAAGAAGGCTCCTCTTACAGCTCTAGATAACAGGGAAGGCTCTGTAAGGATGAATTCAAAGTTAAAAAAAAAAAAAAAAAGGCAGTAAAAGAAATGAACAGTTTTCAGCAGAGAATACTTCATGTTTTGTTCTAGTTGTTGCTTTGTTTAGTATATCCACAACTTATCTGAGAAGGTGAAGAACCAAGTTTCACATTACAAGGTTATTGAGGATAGTGAGGAAGGAGCAAAATGTGCACAATTTCAAGGAGGAAAAAAGACTGAAAAATTATACTATAAAATGGCAGTTAGAAATAGCCGAAGAAAGATGGTGATGCATATGTAAAAAAACCACGGAATTTCACGTATAAAACAACGCTATGCTGTCTCAGGAGTGGTTTTCACTTCTTTGGCTCAAAGCTCAGGAGGAATGAAAAAAAAAATGGAATTGAATGGAAGAAACAATAAAGAAAAGAACAAAGTAGGATGCATTGTTATGCTGTGATTGAAATGCATTGTGCACTTATGTCTTGAATAGATGGATTTCTGATGGATTTAATCTCAGTATATTTATGCAGTAACTGGGAAAAGTTCAAAGAAAAGCTGGTAAGACTTAAAGCTAGAATTCTTTAGACTGGAAAATAGACAGTTTACAGGAAGATAAACACTTATATTATTAAAAAAAATGAAGAGAGGCAAGAGGAAAACTGTAATTAACAGCCTTTTCCAGGAAGTATGAAAGATCATATTAAACAAGAATGCAGATGGAAAACAATGGTAGTGGGTTTTGCTTATTTTTTGTTGTTTGGTTTGGGGTTTTTTTTGGTTTAGCTTGCTTGTTCGTTGGGTTTTGGTTTTGTTGTTTTTTATGACTGCATGGTCACATGTTTAATTAACTTGTGGAACTTCTCACTCTAAGATCTTGAAGGCACTAAAATGACATTAAGATCTTACATGGGTTAAACCTCCCTAGAACTGAACAATGGCAAAGACTGTTAAAAAGCTGAGTAAATAACATAGCTTAATGATGATCTGAGGCACAAACTGTGGGCTGGAAGAAGCATGCTTGGGAGCTCAGGCTAACACCGTTCCCTTCCCTTGTCGATCTTCGCTTTTATAACACACTACTGCCAGTGGGCAGGGTGGCTGGCACTTCCAAAGAGATCTAATATATTGCCCCAAAGGTCACTGAATGTCTTTCTCAGCTCCTGTGAAATTTTTAAGTGCTGCTACTTAACATGTATCCTCAATTTATTTTATTTGGGGTTTTTTGTTTGTTTAATAGTGATATGCTCCTCTACAGTGTTGGAACTACTTATATCAAGCTCATGTATTCAGGAAGAACATCAGGCCATGGCCAACAGGCTGCACTTTCTCCTAAGCCACAGGGTCAAGCAAATACAAAACTGGATAAATACTCCAGCTTGTGCTGCCAGCACTGCAGAGTGAGAGGAGGCACACCTAGACTGTATGCTACCTGAGAAGTGAGTTCTTGCCCATAAAACCTAAAATTTAAGTTCTGCCTTACAAATTGTAACCAGAGGAATAATTCAGTAGGCTAGACAGAACCAAGCCACAGCTTCACATTTATTTAGTCTATAATTTGTCCTTCTTCCAACATGGATTTAAGGAACTGACAACTTACTTCTTTCAGTAAAAAGAAACAGCAATTTTTCACTGGCAGGGATAGCATATTAATTAATTAAGAATAAAAACATGACAAACAAGGATTTTAACATTTAGAAATCTTCAGTTTAATATCTGAGTATCAGGCAGACGTATATATTGAAACTCACTGAAAAAAGTATAACCTAGAAAATGCCCTGAAAAAGGGGCCTTCCACTTATGCATGTTAATAATCTTAATTGCCTTGGTTTGCAGTTATTATTTTATGTGGGGAAATAAAAAATGTGTTGGGTGGTTTTTTTGGACAGTGTTCATTCAAAATAAATATATTTGCATAACAAAGTGAAAATATGAATTATTGAGCAGGATAAAAAGATTCCTATCCCCAGTTTCTTCTTTCTGCATCTTTGTGATATTCAACCTTTCTTTTTTTACCTTTTTTAATACTTATAATTAAATATGCTTGTTATAATTTAGACTTGCATTTACAGACATGCAAATGTTTGAGCAGCATGTTAAAGGTGATCTTTGAATTTCAGATGATATATGTAAAAACCTTATACTTCACTTCATTATATATATCTATTTAAAAATGAAATCTTAAAAGATTTTTTTTCTATCTGCTTGGATTAACTTATTCCTGCAACTGAAAGTATGAAGGTATTCTGACTAGGTGAAAAGATAATACTTTTGGGACTGAACTTCATTCTCCACTGAGACTCTGTGCCTGATCTGGGTTGTGTTCCGAGGAATATCTACTTTTAATTGCTTGGGAAACGCATCAAGATCTAAACCTGATAACATGTTGAGTACACTGATTTATCCAGCTGTTCCAGAATCATAGTACTCCAATTTAAGAACAAGATTATATGGCCAAATATGACAAAATTAAAAAATTTGATAGAAAATGCATTTGTTAAGACACAGCATGGTGACATCCAAAACTAACACTCTTGAAAAGTTTACCACTTAACCAATTTACCACTGGTTACTGTTTTCATCAGGCGCCCAGTAAAACTACATTCACAGATGTTTCTTCTTTTACAAAAGCAAAAAAATATAAGTCACGTAACTTTAGTTTTGTGGTTTATTCACCAGAACCACTGTAAAGGACTGTAGTGATTTTGAGTTAATACTGTTCTTACCCTATCTCCTTCATCTATGAAGGTGAGCTCAATGTTATTCTAAAATATGCAGGTTTTTTTCTTAAAACCAAGCAAAAAGGGAGAAAGTTAACACAGGTGCTTTGCAATTCTAGTTCACATTCAATACAGTTCTTTTCCTGCTTAAGATGTCAAATTTGTGTCTCATTTGTTACTACTCTTTCGGCATGCTTAGTTTTGTGGACAAGTGTTTTATTTTTGCAGATAAAACCATGGCTCTGCTATGCTGCTGAAAGGAGCTTTAAAACATAGATACATATTTTGCATGGTTGTCATGTATTTACTTCCAAACGCACAGCAGTAGGACTCTCTCTTCTGAATTTCACAGAAATCTATGAGCTGTTGTCTCTCGTCCTCCACTAGAAGTTAGCTACTACAGGAAAGTAACAGGCTCAGTATTACTGAGCCTTTTACCACACAAATTACCATTTCAGATTACCATCTAAAACAATTGTTTTCTCACCAAGACTTGTTAAAAACACAACAAAGAAAGTCAGTTTGAATTTTTCCTTTTTGTTATTTCTGAAACAAATCCGCGTTCTCAGTGACTTAATGTGTTCTTTGTCTTTAGCTATTGTTTTTAATAGTTATTTGTTGCTTCTGTAATATTCAAGTGATAAAACAATGTTTCCTGCATTTACTTGCATTATTTCACCTAATATGTTCATGGTACTCCTTTCATTAATTGAAAAGTTGAAATTAGTTGACTTGTTGAGAAGTCCACTACAGTAAATTATTTATTGTGGTATTTTTCACCAATACTGAGACAGTGTTGTAAAACCTGATGCATTTGAGACTTTCTTTCTTTTTTCCTGAAGAGGTGATTTTTCCCCTCAAATAGCTTGAATCCTATTTCCACTCAGTAACAAAGTGAATGAGAAAATAGGTGAGCAGCTGAAATAAAATGTCCTGCAGATGAAGGGTATCCTGACAGAACAGCTCATTTAAACACCACAAGCAGATTTCAAAGCATTGTCTTTAAAAATAGACTCAAATAGGATGAAAGAGCTAAATATTTCAACTACTGAAATTTATATTTGGTTTAAATATTTTGACAGAGTTTTTAGTTTAGAATAATTTTTTCTATTTCTGTGATAATGGAAATTGCAATGAAACACTTTATCTATCTTAGTGAGAAGGTTCATCTTGTCTGACTGGCTTTTGATAAATAGTGGGAGCACAGACTGGAAAAAATTGAACTAACTAGTAGATAAAACTACTTACAGCTGAAACCTGGTATGAATCTTGTAACTAGAAGCTCTCATTGATAGAGCAGTCAAAAGATCAGGTCGTTGAAAAGGTCCCCAGTTTTCTTTTGGTCAGAACAGTAATTTTTCGATATCCCATAAAAAATTTTTGTCATCTTAACGTAGTCATCCCTTACACCAAGACTCCAATGATATTTTCTAGCTCAGCTACAGAGTCAACAGATGAAGAGAAACTGCGCATGTAGGTGAATATAAACTTAAAATTTATTTTCTTCCTTAGACTGAGCTATAAAAAGACACCTCTTGCCAGACTGGATTAAAAAAAAAAAAAAACCTCTTTCAACTTCAACTATTGCAATCAATAGTAAACAGCAGTAAGATAGTAAAACATTTTAGATATAGCATGTCTCATATTTCTATGTGTGATACACATGCCTTAAAATATCTGTAGTTTAGTTTTCTTCAGTGGTTCGCATTTTTGTAATAAATACCTTCTTTCTACTAAGCATATTTTATGTGCAGCTTAACTACTACAAAAACTATAAGGCTGTAACTAAGCCCCTTTAGTAACAAAAGAGATGTTTTGATGAATATAAGAAAGCATGGAATGAAGAGGAGAGACCAGAAAACAGCCAGTGCTCTTCATTACTACTCACTTTTTTCTTTTGCCATGGAGGTCCCCTTTCCATTATGGAGGTCCAGGCTGCACTGGATCTGTGCGTGGAGAGAAATCATAGAATGCCAACATGTCAGAAGACAGCATTTGGGGATGCTTATTAGAGAGTCCAATTCTTCAAAACTGACTGGTCTGGTCCCTTAATAACTGGAAACATCAAGGGCTTGTGGTTAAAACAGAAATGAATAAGCAAGTATAATTCAAAATACTTGCCTTATTTTCTAAAATATTTGATATTAACATCTGTATACCTTAGCAGAAATGGGATAATTGTTACAGGTTTGGTTTGGGGTTTTTTTAAATTAGAGTAAGTTATAAGTACAAGGTAACTTCTCTGTCTATCATGTTATGTAGTATGTTAACACATTACAATAAACAAAATAATTTTGAATTGTTCTGCGCTACCTCTACCTTTATTACTCATCCATATGATACAGGTACTGCACACAGCACAACAATCCTGAAAATTTGATTAACCTGGAAAAAATAGTAGACAGGTCTTTGTAATCAATTCCTTCTTTTCCTAAACATAGGGAGGCATATATATAAAACTTTAGTTTTGATATATATTCTATTTTTAGTTATAAAAATCCAAAGGTTGCTCAATTTTCATTAAATATTATGATACTGTTCTCATAAACAAAATCCAAATGTAAATAGGAAAATTGTTCTAAATGAACTTGCAATCTTCTGGAAAACAACCAGAAAAACCCCACAAAGAGGATAAAAAAATACCTAAATTAAATTGCTTATGTTACTTTATTCTATTAATAAATAGCATAAGAACTGAAGACTTGATAAAATTGGCTTTGATACAAAAAACTAAAACTACTGTTCTTCTCAAGTAATTTTCTAAATTTTTAATATAACTACATAAATGAAAGAAGTTTCAGTGCCATACATAACATACGGTAGATGACTCAATACGTATCTGATGTAATAATATTAATACCTTTGTTTTCAGATTCATTCAATCATCTCCCCGATGAAAGAGTCTGCATGCTAATTTATAATCTGTCAAGAATCTTTATTGATTAAACAAGATTTGTTGCCTGTCTGTTGCCTGTTTAGAAAAAATCTTTGCTCTCAGGAGAAAACCTTGTGGCTATTTTACCATTAGTCATAGCTGATGGTCTTCTGCACAGGAAACACACTAACAGTTCTTTGAGCTGCATATGGAATTTTATTAATGTAACCAGTTGGAATAGTGAAGACATATTCAACTCTGAAATATTTACTACTATTGTTTGCTTTTTTCAGAACTTTCATCATTTGCGAGCATTTTTATGTGTTAGGAATATTAATGACCATGGGAAAAGCAGAAAGGATAAAAAGATACGGATTCTTAAGCTCCAACACAGAAAAGATTTGATTAATTCCCATTTATGTTTTCATGTGTCCCTGAATTTCTTTACTTCTTTACGTTCTCTATTTAATAACAGTAATAAAACATCAAAGGATGGTCTATCCTCACTGTACTTTTCATTTGGACAGAAACATTTTGCTGTGAGTGCTTGCCAGAATACACATTCTTGTAAAACTTCTTTAACAGTTTGGCAAAGTAAGTAGTTTCACAGTGTTAGTAGTATCAGAGAATCACCAGGGTGTTGGTGGCTTTAGATAAAATTCCATGTAAAAGGAGGGACTTATGATGCTTCCAAAGGCAGGTTACAGATCTGCAGGGCTATGATTCAGTTCAGTAAATACCATATAGCACCATGTTTAGACATGGGAATATTCACCATGAGATTTCCTTATATAAAGCTATAAGCTATATAATCAATGGTTCCTACTGTTTCAGTAATATGTGCACGACCATGGGAGTCAGTTCTTAGTAAAAATAGAAAAGTTCTGGCTGTGAAATAAAGAATAGATAATACTTTTTTTTTTTTTTTTTTTTTTTTTTAATACCAGAAGACTGTTCTCCACCACAGAAAAAAAAAAATTAAGCAGTGAAAATAAATCCATTGATTCACTTTAAACATCAAACATATAAAGCCATTTAGCTTGATATAATAAACAAAAACTGTCAATGACAAAATTATGTGTATTGTTATTAACTTGAATCTAATCGAAATGTCTTAGTTATACCAGTTCTTAAACAAATATTTTGAGAAGTAAAACTGTTCCCTTCTTACCCAAAAGTTCAGCCCAAAATACCATCTGCTGTAGATAATATGAACATACTAACTTATTTTAAAATTACTCTAAATTTTTCAGTTATTGGGGAAAATACAGTACAAAATTCATATTTTGCAACAGAATGACTTTCTTCATGATGAATTATTTACTGATGAACTTGAAATTTTCCTTGTCAATGAAACAGAATTCTAACTCAGAGTTATTCTAGGCAAAATAATTTTAAATTTGATCTCTGAACAGTGAATACCAACAGTTTTTGATTATTTGATTTAGTTCCAACAAAAATAAATTATGTTTAAATTTATTTTTTAAATTTAAATTGAATATGATTCAATTTAATCATCATGATAATTACAAGGCAGTGACAATGACGCAGTGATGATATGAGCCTTAAGTCAATGTACACTCACTTGCAAAGCCATATCGAAAATACAGCTTCTATAAAGTACATTAATATAGAAATTTGAAATGTATAACAAATCCTGTATGTGCTTGTTCTCTTAGGTTTTATGTTGGACACTGGAAGGTCTTTTAGGCTCTTGTACCATGTGCCCCTGTTTCACCAGCCATGAACTACTGCAGGAGGTTTGAGAGTACCTGAGTAAATACCTGCATGTTTCTCCTTCATCCTCTTTCTATTTCTCTGCCTATTTTGCTACAAATATGTCCTTTCTCTAGAACCAGAGAAGGCTTGGCTCTGTTTTATTCCTGAATGACAAGTCATCAATGTTACTTGCATCATCTCAATTTAATAAGTAGGGTCATATCAAGTACATTATATCCCCCAGGCAGCAAAAATTTAACAGCTCCATAAATGTGTCAAGATGACAAAAACCTCATAAAGTTGATATAAATTTAATATGAGTGACCACTATTCTAGATTTTCCCGCAGGTATCAGTAAAATTACTCTTTTTTCTTTCTTTTTTTCTTTCTTTTTATTAACAGCTTCCTGAGTTACCACAGAGAAGAATGCTTAAATTACAGTACAGTGCATTCCCATTTATTTTAGAAAGGATTTTAAATAAATTGATATCCATATCCTGTAAAACGTGCTGTTGGCAGCCTTCTTTGTTTTGTTCAGTAGCTGAGGCAGAAATTTTAAACAATCAGAGCAATAATTCACAGGATATGGACAAAAAAAGGTCATTTGTTTAGTTATTGAAAACAAACTATAAAAAAGATGTTTCAGAGCTTGAATATTGCCATTTCAACTCCACCTGTCTCCAAGGGAAAAAAAGTCAATATTGAGAAGAATACTCAGAAAATTAAAAGTTAGACTTGAATTCCAAAGCCCCAGTCACAGCAAATGCCTACCCGTCAAAGACATGAAGTTGGTTACTTTCTCCATTTTTCTTGAACTTTTTTTTGTGAATTTTAAGAATTATTGTTAAAAAGAATTTGGGTAGCCTGATAACACTGTAGAAAATAAGGTGTCTGAAAACAGCCCAAGATCTTTATTAAAATCGAGAACTAAAATGCAGCACTGTTTTCAGTTCCACACCAAATCACAGACTAATAAATAACAGCAAGAGGTACTTTTACTTTTTGTTCCTTTCTTCTTTTTCTTGGAATATGCCCCATGTTGAGAAGAATTTTTACAGTAGCAAGGAATTTTACTAGTTTTGCTCTCTCAGCATTTTATTTCCAGAATCAAGACAATCCAGTGACATTATAACAGAATCACAGAATATCCTGAGTTGGAAGGGACCCAGAAGGATCATCAAGTCCAAATCCTGGCCTTGCACAGGAGAGCCTCAACAATCATGGGCCTGAGAGCCTTGTCCAAACACTTCTGGAACCCCAGCATGGCCACTTCCCTGGGGAGCCTGTTCCAGTGCCCAGTCAACCTCTTGGTGAAGAACCTCTGTGCAAAGAACCTTTCCTTTGACCTGCTGGCAATACTGTGCCTGATGCACCCCAGGGCATCACTGGCCCTTTTGGCTGCCAGGCCGCTGCTGTCTCACATTCAACTTGCCGTTGACCAGGACCCACAGGTCCCTGCTTGTGGTGCTGCTCTCCAGTCTTTCATCCCCTGCTCCGTCTGTATATTCAGGGTTGCCCTGTCCCATACACAGAAACTGGTGCTTGCCCTAGCAATTTTTATTCAAAATTCTGCCTGTGTTGTAATTTCATCCTCTTCAAAACAGGTCTCTATACACTTCATGAAACCTTGACTGGGTGGATCAAACCTAGATTCCCTTAGATGTCAGTAGAACCATGATTTTTCCTGGCTGCTTTTTTAATCCAACTCTAATTTTTCTTTTGATGTTATTCAGCTACTGTTTAATTTTTAAGCTCCTTTTGTTTCTGTAGTCAATAGGATTGACAAAAATCAACACAAACTCTAACGTTGCCATTCTGATGATTGATGAAAAGAATCTTGTCACATGAGTTACCTATAGAGAAATACTTATTGCATACAAAGATGTTTTAAATAGACATGATTTTTAAAAAATTGCATAAGATTGTAGCTACTATCGCATTCTATTAATATCCCCAGTAGCACAGAATGTCCAATATAATTGCTGTTATGTTAACTATTTTTTGCTGCCAGACAAAACTTTACCAATTTCAATTTACACAATAGAAGATTTCCTGTTCATAGTAAGAACATTATCAAGTTTCTCACAGAAAAATAAAGGATGCTTCCCGCAGGATTACCTGAGTCTTAACAAAACTGTTAACAGGAAAAGAATTCAAGCATAGCATATTGCTCTGAATTAATAGCACCCACCTGAATTGTAAAAGTAGAAGGTAAGTTTCTGCTGCACCTGTTTCAAACTAGCTCCTGGATCATTCACATTTCTGAGGGCTGCCTATCCCTCTCAGATTTGTGTCTTTCACCATAGGCAAGGTCTTCATATGTCAGCCACTCATTAGTTTGGGTTTATTGAATGGGTTGCAGAAGCTAATCCATGTTTTTTGTCATTGCAATGAGTTCTGATTTAGAGTGTTACCATATACCTCCTGAATGGAAGTAATTTCTTAAATTTTATAGAACATGACTGCTTGCAATCCTGCAAATACACCTTCATGCATATATAAAACATATGTATTACATTAATTTGTTCCAGTAACTAAAGTGGTTGAAATTACTAAATGCAACTATTATGTGAAATTCACTAAATATGGACTATATTATAGTATACTATACTTAATTATACTAATATTTTGCTAAGGTTTATGATTAGAGAAAAAGTACACAAAGCTATGGTTTTCCCTCTGCAGAACTTTATCTAGACTACAACACAGTGATTAAGGTTCTCAATTAGCTCCAAAAGACAATCAACAGAACAGGAAAGAGTATTGTCACATAACTCAGTAGTGACATGAATTCTGACACTAAGGATCTGTCTGAATTAACTCTGAGAACTAAATAATGTACCTAGTCATTCACAACACCTCATCAAAATAATTGGGGAAAAATCCCTAAACAAAACTAAACACTAAATAGTATTTCATGCTAGCCATTTAAATAGAAATTATAAGAATAAAGATGCCTCAGAAAGCAGTATTTGATTTTTAAAATAAGTTTCTGAATTCTACCCATCCCAGAAAAAAGGTAGTCTAAACTCATCTCTGATGAAATGTAAAATATTTTTTCAATATTGTTCCTTCATAGTTTTTTTCATTTGCCTCCTTGGTTTTACACCTTCAGCCTCTCAATTTCTTTCTAGAGTGTGCTCTTATAATGAAATATGTAAGCAATCCCTCTTCAATTACAGTGATACATTTAAAAGAATTGGTGAAATAAAATGCTCCCAGTTTTAGTATCAAAAGGTATTAAAAATGGCAGGGGTATTACAACATGAATGATAATTTCAGATGATTCCAAGTAGAAGCATAACATTAAACTGACTGTTTAGGTCTCTTAAGCTGACCACTTCAGATGGTGTATCAACTCAATGTTCAAATGTTAAATAACCCCGACATAGCAATCGAATGCCAAATATTGCACATGCAGTGGTAATGGATACAAAAAACCCCCAAAAACTGTTAAATGGAAGGTTCCATTTTAAAGGATGGAAAACATTATTTTAACACATTCAGTTGCATTATGAAGACTTTCAGTATCTACTAATATTAATATCTTGCTAAGTATGTTCTGCTTCCCCTGACCTACTGCAAGGACTGTGAAGTTCAAGATAATAATGCAGCCCTGCCAGCCAGGCTGTCCTAAGACATATAATAGTTATTCTCTGAAGATAACTTAAAGATAATGAAGTGAGGCTGTAAGAGGTACTTCTAGTAGCGTTTCCTTACTGTCAACTCTAAACTTAAATTCAAGAATTTATGGAATTTGACCTGCGTGACCTTTCCTCTTACTGCCCTGTAATTATCATAAGTACAGGAAATTTCAAACCAATAGTAATAAAATCAAGATGAAAATTAGTAACTTAATTATAATTTATACTAGATGTTGTCCTAAATATTTAGTCTCCTGATGGGAATACTTATTCACTCTATCACAGTAAGCAAAATGAAAGAAGGTAAACAATTTTAAATACTAAGGACAAGAAAGTAATCAAAACACAACTGAAGACAATGACTAAAGAAGCATGTAAAAGACAGTTGAACAAATTATAATATTCTATTTTTAATTCTCCATAGCAATGCATTGATCTCTTTCATCTAGAAATTTTAGTCCATTCATGAAAAGACATCTCAAAAACAAAGGACTCTTTTTTTGCATGCCAAAATTACATATGAGATTTTAAAACCAGTTTTGATAGGATTTTCATAGATTGTCAAAGGGTTAAAAAATGAGAATGGCAGCTGATGATATTTAAGTGTTTTGCATGAGCTGAGAATATGAAAACTGAAAAATACTTCCTGGCATACTTTGTTTGACTAACAAGAATTAAAGGGATGAAACATTGGTGAGATTTAAATAACTATAGTAAACACATATGACTTTTAGCCAATGAATTAATGAAATATGTTAACTTAGTTCCTAGAACCAAACTCCTCAAGCTGGATGATTCCCAAATTCATTCACATTTTTCAGGATCCGAATCTAGAACTTCTTTTTTAAGTTAGGCGTCTCTATATCCTGCAGCAACCTCACTATTTTAATCAGGTTCTCTTGTACTAAAGAACTGAGTTTTGCAAGGTAATTTCTGGATACTGGAATTGCACTCTCCATCAGTTAAACACTGCAGGACTTACCTGTCTGTTAAGCCTACCAGGTGGCCCTTAGCTCTTGGCATGGAATGAGTTACAGTCCATACTCACCAGCAGGAGCCAGGAAAAACAGAAGAAAGAGAACAATACTGTGCAGGGTGAGGAAGAGTTAGAGGTACTGCAGCTGTGATAGAGGGAGAAAGGACACAGAAGTGCAGGCAACCAGGACTCATTGGCTTTTGTGCCCAGGGAGCAGCTTTTCAGCCATTGAAGGGTCGAAGCTGGTATCCCGATCTTGTCAATAAGCTAGGCAGAAAGAAGAGGTTTTTTTTAAAAAGTAAAGCAAGATAAATGCAGACACAATGCAAAGGTATAGAGAAATGAAGCATTTTTTTCATTTGAAAAGTATCCACCAGTAATGTTGAATCCCAAAACTACTTGCTTATATTCACAAGTAAATTCAGTTTGCATAAACCTTGAAAAAAAGAGTACGCAAAAGGTAAAAAAAAAAAAATCCAAACAACTTCTTTGCCATGACTTAAAACCCCTAGCTCTGGCCTGGACAGTGAACAATTATTTTGGATGCAGAAACTGTCATTCAATAAAAACTGGGCTTTTGCAAGCTGAATTTTCCATCCCATATCATTTCAACAAAGGGACTATACCCCCTTCAGTTTAGTTATTCCTACTTTCTATTAACTTGTGAGCAATTAGATCATTAAATATTTGCAAAATGTACTGTGTATCTTATTCACTTTTTAAATAATAAGAAAATATAATAACAGTAATAATAGCAATTTTAGTAGACCACAATGATAATGCATGATAATACTAATATCTTTGAAACACACATCTTCAACAAGAAGGAAAACAAAACAAAAAAAGAGGTCAGATAGTGGCTTTCAATTGTAATTTGCAGAGTTGGGCCAGTGTTAGAACTATGAATTATTATGTTCCTATTTTAAGGTCATAAAATTGCTGTTTTCCAGCACAAAGTACAATAGAGAGCTTTCTGTCTATCTTCAGTCTATTTTTCTTTTTCTTTGAGAACACTCCAATAGACTAAGGTCCACACCCTCTGTTACTGAGGCAGTCTCAACTATACTTCCTTTCATCTACAAATGCATCATTTAATCCACTGTAATCAATATAATTGATTACATCAGTGTTAAACTGACAGAAACTGAATGAAATGAATGCCATGTCTTATATCAAGGAAAACTGCAAACACAGTAAGCTTCAAAAATAATTTACACTGCATGTGCAGAAACAAAACCAATGCAGTATTAGCAACTGTATTTTACAAAAAAATTATAAAACTCTATCAACATTTAAAAAAACAAAGACTGATTTATATTCCTATTATAGTGATTGAACTAGGAGGGCACATGCTGTACTACACAGCTTTGCAAAGCTTTCTCCTTCTGCGAACATTTTTTGCCTTTTTGGTAGGTAACTAAGAGGTTACATAACCCAAAGAGACCAACTAATGCTCTTGGTAGTTTTTTGCTTTCTCCAAAGTCTAACCCTCAGACCACAGAAGCCCAAAATACCATGAGACCTAAACAGGAGCTATTTTTAGCCAGTATTTAATTGACTGGAACTCAAAAACTAATTACAGATTTGCATGAAACTTCACAGAAAAATCAAGCTTTAATGAAAAACTGCCGGAAAAGTAGGGGAAGGCTTTTTTTACACGAAACAGAAAAAATTACTTGCTATTGAGAGTACAAGAGCAAATGGAAGCTCCTCATATGACTTCCCCTCAAGGCCCTTCACTATTTTTGTGGCTCTCCTTTAGATGCTAATAGCTTTATAGCCCTCTTGAATTGTAGCGCCCAAAACTGCACAAAGTAACAGAGGCGAGGTCACATCAGCGCAGGGTAGGGTGTGACAACTACAACAATTGACTGACTAGGAATTTATCTATTTAAAATCAGCAAGGACAATATTCGTGGCAATATCTAGATGCTTTTACTCGACATACAAAAAGGTAGGATGTTTATTGCAATTTGTTTCCTATTTGATTTGACAGAATCACTATTTTCCCCTACCTTCTCTGTCACAAATATCTGTCACTCAGCAGTTCCAAAGTGCAATTGCCTTACAAAGCATGAATATTATGGGGAGTGGAGGAACCTTGTTCAAAATTCACCTGGCACCTTTGTAAACATTCACTTTGGCTATGTTTGTATTGGTGGCATACTTAGAAATAATTGATTGGTACATACGTTAGATATGGGGAGTGTAATAGTTATTAGTTCCATGTATGGCTTATTCTAAACGTTAACAAGAAAGTAGCCATTTATCAAAAAATGTAGAAACTCTTTTAAGCATTAAGAAAAGGATTGCAAAGAATTTTAGGCAGGAAGAATTTAAAGCAAAGAAACAAGGAAATAATTTGCAGTTGAGGAATGGAAACTTCGGAAATTAACACTTCTGAAAACAGGATAGGTACAGATATTTTCCACTGGAAGAAAAGGACGTAGGATCAAGAAGGAAATTAAATGTGTGGCTGATCATAACTATTGACTATTAACTCACAGCCTTAATAAAATGCTGGGGTTTTTTGTCAGTGATCTATGTTTGCATGTGTTTATTTTTACTACGGATTATTTGTGATGATGGCAATCCTGTAAGAAGAAAAGAACTAGCAGCAAACCTTTAATGAAGTTAAAAGATTACCAGTATTAAGTTTAATTTGAAAATCTATGGCTAGAGAAATGACTTTAAATGATAGTAGAGTACAGTTAGGACTTTCAGATATGATAAACTCCAATATTCCTTCAATGAACTTTACAAATCAAAGAGAAGTCACTTGGTATATGAAATTAATTTACAGATAGTATTTTTGCTGTTGAAAAATATTTCTGACTTCATTATAAATTTTCATTTTATTTCAGTATATTATTACATATACATTACAGTACCATTACATGAAAATATAAGGAAAAATGCACTAAGGAAGGAAGCTAAAGTAGTATAATAATGCACTGATTCTGTTCAAACCCAAGAATGATACTGGTTTTTTATTAGTTTTGCTACAAAAAAAATACTACAGAGCAGATCATATATAAACTCTGAGTGGATTCCTCAGTCCTATTTTTTAAAAATTGCTATTTTCTAGCAGTTATATACACAGAGATGCTATACAATAGACAAAAAAGAATCAAATTAATGTTTCTAAGAAATTGAAATAATGTTCTAAAAAATCTGCCAATATTGTGATCAGATATCTCTAAAATCAAATACAATCTAGCATTCATTGAGAACTATCACAGATGACTTCAGGAATAGATGAATATATAATTCACCTGTGAATAAAATAATTCACAGATGAATATATTTATGAACAGTTATTACCTTTCTATTGAGTTCTATATCTGCAATGTTTAGTATCTAGGTGACGAAAAGAGTCTGTCAGGCAGTGCTATTATTTGAATATTCCTAGACATGCCTAATGTGAGTTTTCCCACGGCATCCCTCATAGTGCTGTGCTCTGCATTGGCACCTGTAAAGGTATTGATAACACCCCAGTGCCTTGGCTACTGCTGGGCAGGGCTGGGGGAGAACCAGCACTGTGTATCTAAACAATCCCCCATCAGGGGGCTGGGGGTGGGCAAGATCCTGGGAGAGGACACAACTAGGCCAGCTGACACAAAATATTCAGAAAAGTGTGCCATAGCATATGACATCAGCTCAGATATAACAGCTAAAAAAGGAGGTCTAATGGGAGACATTTGTTATTTGCAATGCTTGTCTTGTGGAACAACCTCTCCAAGTGCTGAAGTCCTGCTTCTCAGGAAGTGTCTGAACATCACTCGTGGATGGGAATTAGAGTACAAAACATATTTCTTTTTTTCCTCTTTGTTTGCACGTGCAAAACCTTTCTCTTCTGCTCTAATAAACTTACCTGTCTTATCTCAACATACAAGTTCTTTCCCATCTTATTTTCTCTCCTCAGATCAACTGAGAAGGGAGAGTGACAGAGCAGCTTGGTGGGTACTTGGTATCCACGGTCAACCCACCAGACTCAATCACATTTCAATCAAAATGTATTGACACTGTTCCACAAGTGGTCACAAAAAGACTCATTTCAAACAGCAGACTGTGATTGGATGTTCCAGGAAACAGTATATGAAAAATATTTAAGGAGTCTGTATCCTCTTCCCTGATTACAAAACAGTTATAGTATCTGCAAAGAAAATTCCCCTGTGAAAGTACTTCTTTCAAGTTAGGCTACTTAAGAAAAATGGGGTCTCCTTTTCCACTGTCATTGATAGTCGGTTTCCCATATTCCCATATTATAATTTGTTCAAATTCTTTGAGCCAACCCATGATTTAAAGTCATAATAAGACCTCCACAGCATGAAAAAGCCACCTTCTCATTAAAAGCTTCATAGTGTGCATGTTTTGTGGTACAGCTGACAGCTCTTTTGCAGAAAAAAAGAAAAGGAACAATAATTCATAAAATTTACGTCTTTTCAGAAAAAAAGTACAAAATTCAGGAAAACAGTCCACCACAAAGGCTAAGCAAAACCTTGCCATTTCTTCTAACTCGATTAGCCATCTAGTATGTGGTGTTTCCTCTTACTATTCATCACAAATATCCTCTTTATCAAAATTACTAATCTTCTTTGAGCAGTTTTGCAACACTAAATTCTACATGTGCTTTTATGAATTTTAATTAATCTTCAGCATAAATAATCTAAAACAGGCAGGTATTATTCTTAATTTACAAATGAGAGAGACAGCATACAGAGAAGTGACCACGCACAAGTTTGTACAGAAAAAAAAAATCTGAACAGAAGCCAAGTTTACAACTCAGGGTTTCTTTCAAAGTCTAGCAGCCATACTTCCCTTTTGTGTTTCTTCCTTATGTTTTCCAAATTCACCAGCTATTTGTGCTAACTTATTTTCAAAACCATATCAATTTCTGGGCCAGAAGAAAGTAGTACCTTACTACTCTGTAATCAGTAAAAGTTGTTTGTGTAGTTTTTCCATCTCATCTCTCTAAAGATGTAAATATTTATTTTCATTATCACTTCTTTGGAACCTCTGAGCTTGTGCATAAAGGAAATTATCAGACTGTTGTTTCTGCTAACTGATTAAGCCATTTTTCTGTACTGGATTTGGCCATGCAGCCTGTTGCTGCATGATGCTTTCCAAACAATTGAGTTCAGGAACCAGTCCAATATGCCTGAAGTGTTATCTCGATAACACAAGGAAAGTTTAGAATTTTCAATTCAGCAGTGAAAGGATCGTGAGCAAGTCAGTAGATTTTGAGGTATTTTTGAGAGAAGAATATATTTCCTCCTCTAGTATAGTGGTCTGTTGGGCACTTACTGTTTTAGAAGTTGGTGCACTCTTCAAAATTATATCCCGTGTAGTGACAATCTCCTACCTTGCTTTCTGTCTCCTTCATATATATCCATTTCTGAAAAACAGATTAAATAATGTGTTAGTAATAACACAAATAGTGAAAATACTATTTCTACAAAAATTCCACTAAATTCTGAAATACATTTCAGTTACAGTAGGCCTAAAGTTCATTCATGAGCATTCTGTTATCCAGTTTGCAAAAAACTTTTCTTCTATCAGCTCTAGGGCCAAATGATCTTTTTTCAAAAGCTCTTCCTGCATTTTTTTCTATGGTGAAACCAAACTTTTTCAGGTACCATCAGGAAAATAATCATTAAAAATACACCAGAACCCCCCCCTCAAGTTTGCAAGACAACTGCTTGGTGAACAAATGTACTAGAAAGAAAGAAAGAGAGAGAAAAAAAGAAGTGTAATGCTCTGAGCATCAAGACGATGTTCATTTCAGAAAGCGTCTCTCTGGAACTTTCCTCTCCTTCTTTCTTGCATAAAAAAATCCACTTCCACATTTCTACTACTACCTCGTCACAGCAGGTAAACCAGGAATAGACAATTCTTTAAGAGAGTACCATCAGATGTAGCACTCCAGAACTGAATAAATGTTGTAGTCCTAAATGTGTTTAGTCAAGGTCAACCTCAGAGGTTGTAAAACACATTCCAACACATTGGAATAATCCTCTTATACAAAGGATGAAAAAAAACAACCAAGAAAACTGCTGGGACTGTAAGGAAAAGTAACTCACATATTTCCAACATGCAGCAAAATCTTCAAGTATTTGTGATGTAACTGGGGACATTATTGCATTCTTTGCTCTAACAGTGTGCTGTTTGGCAACAATTGTCACCTGACCCATTTAAGACACATCACAGTGGACTATCTTCTCCAGGTTCAGAATTCATATGTGAAGGATGCAGCCATGTAGATTGGCAGTGTTTTAATCTAAACATTTTAAAAATCAAGCTGGGTTTTTTTCTTGGCTTAGTGAAAGTCAAGTAGTGCTGATTTTGGTTTTGCGTTTTTCTAATTTTATTAGAAATTAATCCTCTTAGACATGCAAGCCTTTGTGAACAAGGTAGTTTACTCAATACCAATGTTACTTAGCTAACCCAAGATTAAATGGTAATAAGGTGTGTAAATTGAAACTATTTAGCTAATTTGTTGGCAAGGGAATCACTGCTATTCTCCATTGTGAGATCAAGGAAAACTTCTGTTTACGTTAAAGTAAGCCATGCTTTAATATTGCAAGCAATGTCAGAAAAAAAACCCCAAACCAAACATACTTAATTTAGGTCTCCCAACCTAAAAGTTTTTTAAGCAGCTTCCAAAATGGGTAGCATCAAAACCTTTATGGTGAGACTGGCTTGCAAGCGCATTTTGTTAAATCAGTCTATAATTTACAAAAAATAAAATCGTTACAGTATTTTTCTTGCTTGTGTCAGAGTATCTGGTATTGTATTCTAGAACCTGCTGTGACTGATAGTTTTCAGCTCAATTCTCTAATTCATTTCCTCAAGCATCCTGATAAAATCCATTCTTGCTATAACAGTATACTGACATTAGTCTTTAACCAAATTCTGATTTTGACATGCCATCAGCAATACAGAGAAAGTGAAAGCAGACTGCTGAAGGCCATAAATTATCCGTAGGTCTACCTGCACAAGGCATTTTGTCATTCTGCCCAGACCAGAGAAGTCTGTGACATGTATCAGTTGTAATTCAAGGTGACCTCCATCCCTGCACTGTGTTATTCCCCACTCATGTTAAAATTAGATGCTCCATTCCCATCTTCATGTCATAACTATTGCCTATGAATATTACACCTACTTGAAAAAAAATTTCATCGATTCCCAGGGGACAAGCATGGACATTAACATTCTTGTCAAAAAGATTATTGGATTTTCAATCTACTAAATACAGAAAGAAATTTCAAGCAGATTGGTTTTGCCTCAAGTGTGTATTCTGGTCACGAAGGTCATTTTTTTTTTATGCCTTGCATTTGATTACTGCAATATATCTTAAAATATACAGAAAAAAGGAAAAAAAAAATCTGAACTTGCTCAAACATCCAGTAATACATTGTATACATATAAATATCACTTTTGGGTGTTCAGGATTTACTTCATATTTTAAAATGCTCAAGTGAACTAAGATTATGTTTTTACTGTAGGCAATAGCATAACTACGATCTTTGTAGACATACGCAATCTAGTCTAAAATTAGCTGACTCCTGTATGCTACCATTGTTGCCATAGCAGCATAGAGCTTAGGATTTGTTATCAATGCCTCAACATAGTTGTGCAGCCACAGGGCGATTCATGCATGTAAAGTCTGCGTAAGCCAAGTATTTTGAACATAGGTTTGACCATATCACAAAATTAAATGTAATGTTATAATTTTTGAAGAGTTTAAGGTCGTTCCTAACTGAATTCCTGTATGGATTCAGTTCTCACAGTGATATGGCCTACTGAATAATTTTATAAACTGTTCTGCATACCAGAAGTTCACTATTGTAGCCTGAGTTTTCATTAAAAAAAAAAAAATCAGCCTCCTCTGCCATTTTTTTTTCTAAATTGACTGTTACTATAAAAGATGACTAAGTCATAGTTTGTAGTCTAAATATACTCCTCCACACAAAGAAAGCTTTACTCATTTACTCAATTAAATGTCGTAGAGCAGTAGAACATTCATTCTAATTATAAATAAATAGATGAGTCTAGCTGCAGTAGACCAAGAAAGTAGAACTATTTTTTTTTTTTTTTCAGTTGTTTTGATTTCCCAGTTTCTAAGAGTCAATAGTCTTGGGATAACTTGGTTTGCTTTGCCTAGGAAATTTAAGTACCTTATCATTAACCAATATTGCATTCTAAGAAATTTCCAGTCCCATATGCCCTGGGTAGAAACATGATAGTTATTTTTTAGTATCATTCCAAGAAAGGAATTTCCAATACAACCTTGCTGAAATATCCTTAGTAGTATGAAATCAGGAATCCATGAATAGAATTAATATGAAATCAGGAATATATAAATAGAAATTTAAATATTTCCTGATGATTTCCAGGAAACACTTAATACTGCCACTTCAGCTTAAAAAGGCCTGTTTGGGAGAAAATGCTGCAGCTGATTTTCAGTAAGCAGATAGTAAAAAAAATTTTGGATATAGCAATTAAAAGGTGTTGCCCTATATAATAACTGCTCTTTCTTCTTCCCTTAACCATGCAATTACTGCTATTGTCCAGCCAATTTGGTAGCAATAAAGCCCTAAAAATTTTGAATCATATGGCAAGAATAAAAAATATAAAAGAGTAAGAAAGCTACATCTACCACATCTCAAAATGCATCCCTGAATCTCAGGTCTAGCAAGACATTTAGAAACCTGAAGTTATCTGAAAGATTCACAGATTCTTGAAGAATAGTTTTACACATTACAGGAAGGAATCTGAGCTCCCCAAGGAAGCTTATAACTTGCACCTTCATTTTTCTTTGCAGATCTATTTCCTCTGAATTTTAGTCTAAGATACAGTCATCGCCCCCTGAAAAGAAGCAGCACTTTCATTTTCCATCTAGCAATAGAGACCCTCACACAAAGGCGCCATCCTTCATATGGCAAGTGAAATACCTAGAGGAATTGCAGACAAAAAAAATTGATGTGGAGAAGAAAAAAAATAAAGAGATTGTCCCTCTATTTCAAGCATATCCTCCTCTATTACAGAAAAAAAATCTGGAATATGGCAAAATCTAAGATAACCTGCAAGACAAAAAACTTTCCCTGTGCCCTCTCTATTCTAGCTGTACTAAAAGTTCAAGCAGCATTACAAACACCTCACAAACACAAAAATACAATAAAGATGGAGAACCTGAAGAAGTTTAGCATTCAAAAATATAAACAGCCTTTTTCATATACTTATTTACTCAAAAAGAAAGAGTGGTTTCTTTTTACTTTTACAAAATTTAGTTTTAAAATTATAGGTAACATTAAATGAGTTTCATTGACATGATATGAAATACCTTGCTTGTGTTATCACTCTTTCATTTCCTGTTTCCCTGGGGGTAGGGTATCTTGTCATATGTAACAATAATAATTCTTCTCTCAGGTATTCTATCAAATATTCATTCATTCATGGCTTTATCATGGCATTAATCATCTGCCATCCTCTGCTTTCGATTAAAAGAGTTTCCTAAAATGTTTTTGTGCTCTCTTTCCCTTGTCCTTTGTATTACAAAATATTATTTTACAATTAATTTTTAGTATTAATATTATTTTTGTAATAATATATTACAAAACACAGTTTGAGTCAGGTAACAGCATTTTGTCTCATGATTTTTATTTATGGATATTATTAATGATCTAGCAAGGATTCATGTAATAAGAGTAATGCAGAGTACCATAACTTTGATTGTTGAACTAAAAAAAAACATTTTATGCAACAAATATTAAGAATGCAGTTGGATATCTCCTTTACACTTTCTGCTGAATACATGAGATGTCTTAAAGAGCATTGTTATACAACTAATAACTTAAATATGTTGAACCACTTAAAAAAAAAAAGCGGACGAGGACGATCATTTTTGCCATCTTTTACTTCTAAATTTGTGTTTCTCCCTTTCTAGGAGAAGGAGATTTCAGGCTTTTAATCAGCCAGAAATGCATTCCTCTCATTGTATACAGCACAGTGCTTTTTCTTTTTGTCAAAGTACAGCACCAAATCTTTCTCACTTGACAAATGCTTTCCTTTTGGGGAAAAGGAAGGTCTAAGACATATATGGATCTCTTTCCTATGTGGCATTGACTTTTTTTGTGGACAGTTTCTTATGATTTATTTTCAATACAGATAAGACATGAGAGTTTGATTCAGAGATTTTTAGGGGTTTTTTTTAGGAATACAACATAGTGAAGCCAGTAAGTTTTGCTGTAACGTATATAGTGGATATCGTACTACAATAAACCCCAGCAATCCATAGCAGCAATAATCTGGGGTTGTTTGCCCTTTATATCAGTGTAATTCTCTTTTGGTGAGAATGAAATGAAAGAGTCAAAAAGATTGAACAAAGATGCTCAACTTTCTGACAGTTTCCCAAGGATACTGACATTTTCCATCTCTTTCTTTAAATCATGCTTACTATTTGCAATATGACTGCATACTTTCTATGTGCTATGGGAACAAAAACCTGATGCAGTTCATTTCAAATTATGTATTTTTTTAAAGCAGATACATCAGCAAAGCTTTAAAGGCAATAGAGTTCTCACATACTCACTAAGACAAGGTAGCTGGGCTGTCTGGCAAGTATAAAATTTTATGTAATAACAGGTGTAGGGTTTAGTACCCTTCATGACCTCATCATGTTCCATCTTCTGAATATCCCCCTGTGCCAAAATATGCAGAAACACTTGGCATTTTGATCTTTGCATCAAGGAGAAGCAGAAGTGTGCATGCTCCAACAGCAATGATAAACCAGAAACCAAGAACAGCCATAGAACAGCCTCATGAACAAGGTGACTGTCCCACCATGTCCAAACAGGCTAAAATCAAGTATCTATTCAGGGGAGCTCAGCCACAAATCACATAAGATGATCAAAAACAGGGCTGAAGACAAAGCAACCTACCATGTAGTCTATGGTTCATTCAGGAAAATCAGTCAGCAAGCTGAGCCAGATCTAACACAGTTCAGAAAAGGTCTCCATGCCCAGGAAATAAATGAACCTCCTACAGATGCCTCAGTTGAAGCTAGTCAAGATAGTTTAAGATGTAGTAGCATGCTCAAGACCCTGACACAATGCCACTCACACTGGCAATATCATTGCAAACATTTCAAGAGGCTTGATTTCCATTTCCATGTGTTAATTTGTATGACAAAAGTAACTGATAAGGATTTAAAGTTGAAAAAAAGTGTATTCAGTTCAAGGATATTGGGGTGACAATAATATGAAAGAAACTTACAAAGAGTCCTTCTTTGGTAAGAGTTTTATTTTTATTGAAGCAGTTATCTAAAATTGTATCCATAAAGAGAGCTTCAGGGTTTTTTTCTAGTTCTAATACAGTTCCTCAAGTGAAGATGTCAGCCCAGCAGTACAGACTGTGTAACATCTCACTAGGCTAATTCCTGTGACATCAAAAGTCTATGAAAATTAAGACAGTCTAGCCCAGGATTATATCTTTCATGTCAGTCTGAGAACTTGAACAGTATATGAGCACAGTAAATATGAAAAGATATATTCACAACTGCCAATGTGTTGCTTGGCTGACCAGGATTACTGCTTCTTACATCATGTAATTTTATCTATCAATTTGTTTTCAATTATATGTGCTTAGACAACTTTATGCACACATCAGAAAGTGGATTTCTCTTTTGAGACCCAAGGAACTGATGAGATAAATACAACTCTAGGTGTCTATTAGAAGTGGTCACCTTGCTGTTTTGAGCCTGAGTGGTAGCTGTGTTTTGCCATTTAGTCCACCTTATTAATTCATGATTCATTTGCAGATTTGTGAAAGAAATACTCCTGCAAGTGTCACTGCAGATTTTCATTGGGGTTTTTTTTTTTTGGTATTTTTTGTTCTGTCTAGTAAACATTTGTTGTCAAATAGAGGAAAGCAATAGTAGATTTGAAAAAAGATCCCTGGAAAAACTCAAGGCTAATCAATTACAGGGTGGAGTAAAGCAGTTTTTAGGTCTCAGGTCAATAGAAGTTGCTGTTTGAAAGGAAGCTGACATAAAAATAAGGTATTCTTTCAGTTGATCATCTTGCCTTGGGCTCAAAAGGTTTGCAACTGTTAAAAGCTTTCTCTGAAGAGGGAGATATTTTCCATGGTTTTTCAATCCTTCTGTAGATGAAACCACCATATCAAAGAGTATTTTCAATTATTTCAATAGCAGAAATTTTGTAGCCCTCTTCACCTTTCCTCACACTTACTAAGGTGACAGGCAAGAACTCACATCGTGGATTTTAAGACTGCCTTTGAATTATTTCAGGTGTTGACCAATACTCATCCACATGAAAGATTCTTTTCAGTTCCCCTTCAATTAAAAACACACAGAGCGTTCTGCTCTGCTCATTCCCAGGTTCCAGCTACTTTCTTTCCTGCTTTAACACCGGCAAAACCTCTGGCTGATTAAGGAAATAGATGTTCATATTAAACATTTAGGAAAAATATTATGATCCCCTGGGAGTCATAATGGAGGCTGAATGCAAGGCAGAACATTTTGTTTCAAATAAGAACATGTATTTATTTTTCTTCTGCCTCACAAACCCCTTCTTAATTATACTCAGGCATGAACACAGTACCAGCAAAAGGTGGAGATCCTGACTTTATTTGAACTTTTCAGTAGGCAATATCCTCTAATAGAAAATTAAAAAAAAAAGAAAACCAAACCCATAAAGGCTTAATTTTCACTAGAATCAGACTAGAGGGAGAAAAAACAACAGAATAAGAGATTTTGCTGTCTGACAAAACAGACTTGTACCTGTAGAATAAAAATAGGCTGACTACTGTGCAGACAGCTCAGACATGCCAGTTTGGTCAGCGTGATGCGCCCTGCGCCACTCAGGAGAACAGCAGGGGACTCATGAAATTTCACTGCTTGCCCAAAGTGCCCATCTCAGCTGGACTATTAAATCTGTTTTAACCATAATCTCACCATTAACTGTCCACCCACACACCACCATCTACAGGTTCTTGTGTGAGATGCACATGGATGAAATGCAACATTGCACTTTGCAAGAACAGCTGCCTCTGTCACTTTTCATTTCCAACACAGGGTATTTCTTTGAGTGTGTCTAAACATGTGGTAGCAGAAAATGTATATATGGTGAAGGAATGATAAGGCACTAAATATTCTATATATATTTAAATCATATAGGAACACTTCTAACTTACACTTAGATTACCATGAATCATTTCAACTCTTCATAGTAACCTCTATGTACATGTCTGTATTTTGCATTCTTAAGGTATTGTTTATGCATTCTGTATTTAAATTTTGATTTTATGGAGCATATCCCCGGAGCAGTTTCTCCCTGACCTCCTAGAATTAATAGATTGCAGGGTCAGTGAGACCTTATGGAAGTTTTATTATGTTCTTGGAGAAGCAAAATCAAATTTTGGTAAAAATTTGAACCTCAGATCCATATATACATCTGTCCAACTCTCTGAAGGAGAACACTGCAAATGACACCCTCAGATACACAAATATACATTAAAGATGCTAAACAGAGTATCCAAATCACAAACAGACACCACTTCTCCCTCCATCAAACTCACTAGTTGCCACTCCTCTGTCCCATTTTCTCTTTTTTTCCCCTCTGTTTTTCCATTCTCCATTCCACCTTTCCTTCTCCAACATTTATCCCCTTCTGACCCAGCTTTTGACCCTCCAGGCTTCCAAAGCCACCACCTACTGCTCTTTCTCTAACCAAAAGTCGTTTGATTTTTCTGTTGCCTCAGTTATCAGCAGAGAAAACACAGACTCCTCCATCTACACTCCTGTCCAGCTCCTCGGTGGTAACAGAGCATTGTCTTGTCTGCAGTGGGAACTGCAAGAGAAGTAAGGGCAGTCACTCCCTGCCAGAAATAAAACCTCAAAGCTTGCAGCTTCTAGGTAAAGCATACAGAATTTCTGGGCTTAGACATATTTGAGTAGATTCCACGTAAGCCAAAAGGCTTTTATTCACAGAAACCATTTCACTGTCAGGTTTGAAATTCTTACTTCAAATCCACAGATGCTAAAATTATGCTGCAAAGAACAATAGGAAATAATCTAGTAAGAATAAAATATATTTTGCATATAAAATATCAAATAATAAAGACAACTTCTGATTTTTTTTTTCCTTACTACTGCAAGATAAGATATTTGCAACCTGGCCTTGCAAAGATGACCTGTGTAGGATTCCCTTTTTATAAAATAGTTAAACTTTAGGGCAGGTGCATGACATGTAAGCCATCAACCCTAACGTTTATCATTTGGCAAAGTTACAAGAGAGAAAAGCCTCAGAGTGCTTTAACAAGAAATTAATGTTAATGGGGAATTGCAGAGCCCACCCTTCCAGTAACACAGAGGTAGCTTTTATTCCTTGTAATAATTCTTAATTTACTCTAAAAGTTTGGTAAATAATTATGCATGAATTTCTGTCATCTTGGCTGCTGCTTATCAGTAAGAGTCAAAAGACCACAAAGAGTTCATATTTGTAATTGTGATTTCACCTGTCCTAGTGAGAAGCTGCTAGCCATATAAGGGCCCTGGTTCTCATGAGCTGTATTAAAAAAATATGCTTAAACTAATTAAAATAGCTAATGCAAAATTTACGACAAAATTATTGTTTTATAATTATATTAAATGATATTTTTCTCAAGATGTTATTTGAAGAATAAGATGGAAGTGTACTAAATTAAGAATTATTGGATACAATAAAAATACAGCCCACCAGCAAAGCATCACCCCTACTTGATTTTAAACTGATCCATATATGATGTGAGCAATAACATTTTTAAACTGCTGATTTTTTGTGTAACACATATAATATGTAAGATAGTTAATAATGTCACAAATTATTTGCAATTGTCATACAAAAAACCTCAAGATGTGATTTAACAAAAGGAAGAGATAGTTCCAAGCATGCAATCTCTTCCCCATACGCTCCTCCCAACATATCCTTGTGGAGAGAAATGAAGAGATGACGAAGGAAGAGCAAGGGAACAGAGTTGTAAAATGGAGAGCTTGGAAATATAAAGGAACACAATAAGAAACAGAAGATGGAAAAATCAAATAAACTATTTATTAGGAGATAAATAAATGAATTATTCTGAAGATGAGAATTAGTATTATGAAGCTGATAGGTTGGAGAAAGTGAAATGGGAAAGGGATGGAGAAGGAGGATGAAAGAAAATTCTCATTAGCTATACGTACTCTGAAGGACTGTTGAGTGATGGGGAGACACAGAGGACTAAAACAGATATTAAAGGCAAATACATAATTCCCCTCACACTGTCTGTTAATAGTAAATGAAAATTGCATTTCAAAACACATATTGGCAATTACTTTGAAAATGTACACATAATATATCCTTGGAACATCTTTGTGTGTGCCTATAAATTTAATAAATGAACACTTGTATTGCAAGTACATGGTTTTAAGTTCTCTCTATAGATAATTAAGATAATAACCATCACTGCACATACTTGAAATCTCAATCTACACTTTCTCTTAGCAATATTATCATTAAGTGAACCTAAAATAACCAGTAAGAGGTGAGGGCATTTCACAGAAATTACTTGTCCATACCCTGTTTCATACTGTGTGTAGAACTAGTGGATTATCTTTATGAAGGCTAAATCGATTGGAATTTTCTTTTATCGTCTGTCATAGGAGAAATACCTAGAATAAACCCGGGAGCAGGAAAAAGAAAAGGTTCTGAACTTCAAAATGGGTCATTAATATATTCAGAGTCTCCATTTTGTGAGAAATATTTCAAATTGAAAATGGTATATTGCATGTCATTGTACTCTTTGTAAAAGAATTTATCAAAACAAAGAGCTGTGGTGAGATATGACCCAGAAAATCAAACCAAACCAGCTTTTGGTGAGACCAACCAAACCTGCAGCATAATAACCACTGCTTTAAGCAGTAGCAGTAGCCCAATGATACACCAAAGAATGTAATTTAAATTTCCACATTCAAGGGGAATTACACTTGGTGCTGGGCTAAAAATATCTTATTGTTTAAATGCTTTTAAAAGGACAGTTGAAATCTTGATCAGTCTTTTTTTTCCCATCAGTTTATTTCACACAGGATAATTAAATAAATAGATTACAATACGCTGACTTGCATGGATTAACACTACTTCGAAAAGAAGTTATTTTGAATCATAATGGTTCACAAAGTAATCATCTGTTTTTCCTGCAATTACAGGTCTTTAGGTAATTGATTTTGTCTGTAAATATATATGCATCAATCTTCCATAATGTCTGGCATACCTACACTATTTCTGTTAACTTTCGTGGCCTGAAGTTTACACTCTTGCCTCCCAGGAGTACAGTGGCCTGTGCTCAAGGACAGCTCTCTGATACGGCACTAATCCAAATTCACACTACTCTGAAGGAAGAGCTATTTGAGAAAGAACCTTAAGAGATTTGTGGGCAGAGACCTGCCCCAGCTTCATTCAGGAGCTTCTTCAGGCCATCCCACTGATCCCTGTTTCTGTGCCTTGCCTTTGTCTGCACACATACCTTTCTGATCCAGAGCTGGCACTACAGCCATGATGAGAGATCTCTGGGCTGTGTCTGATCCTCACCACCATCGCTGGGCTTGCAATGAGGAAAGAAAGGAAAAACAATCAGACACAATGCATGAACTCCATACACATCAAATATACAGTTATCAGACATTTCTGAGTGTTATCTCTGGCATAATACTGTACACCTGAGCTGTAAGATTCTCTGCATCACCTTTCATCTGATGCCCTGTTCCCTGCACTTTGCCCGCCTGTTTCCTTTGAACAGAAGCTGCTACAAGAAATTGCCAGTGGCCAATTCTCCCTCGCTTCCTTCCTGACAAATAGGCAGTGACACTGTTCCGTCACAAGACCTCAGAACATCACCCGGACATCTGTTCAGATGGAAGGCCATTGGAAGAATTACACCCTGGTGAGGAGAGACTGAGAGACACCTGAGAGACTGTAAGACTGATCAAGAGAGAGTCTGTGCAGCTATCTCACCAACTAATCGAAAAGCAAATTCAGCCACAAATGACTAAGAGGAACAATTGGAATATTCTATGCAATTGGGATATTTACCACAGCTTGAAATAATATATTACAAAAAGCTTAAAGGACATAGCTTACTGTTCCTGTTTGTTCTGGCACTAGATTCATAGGCGAACCACAAACATATTCGTCTCACATTATGCATGGTACCACACATACAACAAAACAGACCTGAGACTTTAATGCTGGTATTAAAACTGATTTTTGTAATTTCTTGTAGTAAAAATGGTGCCTTCTAACCCCTTTCCTTCTGTATTACTGAAGGATCATCAGTGATATGAAAGCCAGTGTTTGTTCAGGCAGCTGGAGCTCTGCTGTGCTGAAGTAGCGGAACAAAATAGGAAAAGGGGTGACAATAATCTAATGAATATATAAGATCCCCTCTTCAATTTGTAACGTGGATTTTAAGTTAATTTCTTAGAGTTTTGCATATTTATAAAATATGCACAAAATTAAATAATAGAACAAAGGATAAGCTAAGAACAGTAACATCATAAGATAAAATCTGAAGGGTGATAACTCATTAAATCCAAATTTATGGACATAAGTTAATGTTAAGTTGATATATAGTCCACATTATCTAACATATTCCAAATGCTCCCCATCCAACTGTTAACAACCTGCTGTACAAACAGTAGTCTCAGTAGGCTGAGGAAGAAATAAAAAGCTACAACTAAAATTTAGAGAACTTAATTCAATACCAATTTCACCACAAATATTCTTGCTTAGCCTAAAATTGCCATTATCCACCTATTTATTTAATGAATTGAATTTATGAACTAAAAATACTGAATGGGAATAAAAAGTTCATCTTTGATGGAATTAAGACTAAATTATTACCTCCTTCAAGTAGAGTATACAAGAGACATATTTTTAGACTCTGAAAAAATGTGACCTGTTGAGTGTCGCATAAACAGATAAATGAAAGCACTTACACCGTCCCTTCAGGGAAAAGTAATCCTATTTTCTTTAGGTTCACTCTATTTCTTTTCCCTTGCTATGGAAGTCCAGCAGAGCTTCCCGGCTCTGTGACCATCCTGGAAACGGCAGAGATGCTGGTTCCACTTCCCCTACAACAGGAAGAGGACCCACCAGCTGGGGCTCCCGGCTCACAGGAATGGTAGGTTACACCAAGGACCCTCCAAGCAGTATTTTGAGCAGTGTCTGTAAGTCTCCTTGACAGAAATGGAAAGAATAGGGATGTATATCTGGTAGCACTTTTTTTAATTACCTTCCAGGCTCCAACCGATACAAAGATTTCCTGAGCCAGATGTATCTTTTAAAGTATGCAACAACCACCACTGTTCACCTCCTCCAAAAATTTGTCCAGCTTTCCCTTGATCCCTTGTGAGCTTTTAGCACCTTCAGCACAGTATTAATAAACAAAAGCATCTCTACAAGCCCCTGTATGAAGAAGCAAATACATGCTTCCCAGATCTATATCCCTTCCCTGAGGAAAAGGTTTCAAGGCAAAAAAAATTAAAACTGAACTTGTTTAAATAAAAAACTTGATGCTCAGGAAAGAGTACAAGAAGTTTACTTTGAATTCTGCATGTTAATTTGAAGGAGTTTAGAAACAGGCTTTAAATATTTTATTCTCCAAATATTGTACCCACAAGGCCTGATAGTTTTTTATTACTAATGGTATTGCTTAACAACTCAACTTCTTAATCATGAAGAATTGTAAACTGTCTCATTTCCCAATAATTCTCAGAGCTTTTGGAACTTCAATGTTTTCTGCCCTTTTTTCACAATATTTAAAATTATATATGTAATTCAAATTAGTTTTTCTTCCTCCCCATTTTATACATAAACACGTACTGTAAATTATGTGACTTTTATCTATTTTCTAAACGTATTTTTACTGCCATCATCTGTACTATGGAAAGCTTTGTCTTCCTTTTTTTTCCTTAATAAAAGGTTTTTTCCCCTCCCAAGAGACAAGCCTTATCTGGTGATTCACTGCCGATTTAACCATCTTATCCTTACCCAGAACATGCCTATCATCTCTTTATGGACCTATTTACCATGCAACGCAATACATTCTCTCATTTTCCCCGCCTTGCAGATGTTTCTGGAGCAAATTATATCCACTAATATTCTAATCATGTGAATTATCCCACTGAGTGTCTCATATGCCAATTGAGACACTGTTGTGATCATTAATTAAGATTTCAGCTCTTCCTGTTTATTTCCCTTCTCAAATTAGCGCAGAAACAATTAAAATGTTTCGTGGATTGACATTCTGCTATTGTGTTTGTCCTTCTTATGACCTTCTTAAAATCATCCCTAAACTGAAAAAAAATTAAGTCAATTTCCCACTAATTATTGTATATACACATCCATGAATATTTGGAATCTTATTTGATCCTAGTTTAAATATTTTGTCATTAGCGAGTGACCAAGACTGTGTCTCAAAATGTTCCTGACAGCAGAATTGTATTTTTCAGGTCAATGTTAATAAAGAAATTACTACAGGTCAGGGAGTTCTTCCACTGCTCAAAATAATTGTAATATCAGGTTACTTTCCAGTTTCCTCTTCTCTCCTATCCCTGCACATGCAAGTACAAATACAGCACAAAACTGTTTCAACTATTGCTCTGGTAAGGTTTCCTGTATAAACATCACTTAATTCTTAAGAATAAGGAAATAAGACTTGGTAAATTCCTTTACATACTAACAACCTGGTGAGCAGATCTCTGTCACTAAATACATCTGCTTGAACTAAATTCAGCTTCACTATGTTATGGTGCATGTTATTAGTTCTCACATCTGACAATTTTTTTTAAGTGGCAGGATGCTCTTACTGAAGCTGAGAACGTTTAAACATGTTTAAACTTTGCTTTGTGAGAAAAGTGAAATACACAACAGTAAGAGCAGCCTGAAAAAGTAAGAACAATTAAAACCACCTGGAGCTGTTCCAGTTCAGCTCTGCTTACAGGCATTGCATTGTGTGATGCTGCTGGCACAGTTTCTGCCCCAACACCAGGTAGGTTTCATCTTGGTTACAAAGGCAAAAATTCAAACCTGAGGCTCTAGCTAGAGCTTAAATTTCTATACAGACACACCCAGAGAACCTAAGGAATGTGCAGAGTACTCTTTGAGGTGATCAACAGCAATCGGTACTGTGGAAAAATTACCATGCATCAAGGCTTACTATTAGATTACTGCGCTGTTTTGTAAGCGCTGTCACAACAATTCTAATATTAGGCTGCAATTTCAGTTATATTTTTAGGAAAAAAATATTTCCTTGTATAAAGCTCTCTCCTGTATTTCTCCACACATGGCTTCAAACATCAGAGGTTAGGTGGCAGTTAGCTATTTCATTCAATTAGTTCCAAAGCACAAAGCTCTCAATCGTCGTCTCTGCCTAACATCAAGTACATCAATTATCCCTTCCCAATCTTTAGTCAAACTTATGAAATTCTATGGAGTTTTAGCCATCATACTCAAGAGCAAGTACTAGAATTTTTTTCCTAAAAAGTACCATCTTCTCAGCCATCTCCAAGGTGAACTCAAGTTCAAATAGCTATTCGTGTATTTCGCCCTTTCTCTCATGTTTATGTTACAGTGTTCATCTCACATACTTCTGAAATTCATGACAAGCTATTGCAGTTCTCAGGTCTATTAATAAATATGAGACAGAATCAAAGCACTCTCCTCTTCAACAAATTCTGGGACCACCTGCTGGTTCCAGTGTATTCAGTGTTCTCTATCTGCATTCCACATGAAAAAAAGTACCTCTAAGGGTGTATTTACACAGCATTTGCTCTTAATGCTGTAACTGCTTACGACAGCATGCAGTGAAGCAAAACCAAAAGCAAGAAGAAAGTATTCTAAAATACTTTCTAAAGCAAGAGGAAAGTATTCTAATGGAAATGGCCTACATCTCCTATCTTACAGCAAATTATACTGTAAAACAGTATGTTGTGTTTAGCACCATAATCAGAGTTGCAAGAATGGTACTAAAATTACTTAGTTTTCCATTATCAGATTTTTAAAAAATTGAGTATTGACTTAAGAAGAGAAAATGTTATCTGACATATCCATCAGCACAGAAAACATCAATATTGGAATTTTTGTAATTTCACTAGAGCTTATGTGCCGAAGACCAGGCAGAAGTTGGGCTAGGGATTGGAAGCTATTCTGTGTAGAATGCTCTGGGACAAAACCTGCTGTTTAAATATATACAATGTTTATTATTAGATTTTTATTATTCAAATAAATATAAAATATGTGCAAATAATTTCTAAAGAAAGACAAGTAATTTTCAGAGTTACTTTTTTTTAAAAAAAGAGGTCACATTTTTCTGCTTTTTAATCACACTCTTTGAATAGATGGCAATTTAAAGTATGGTATCATGGTTGAGCATTTCCAGTCTATAATAATACTTGTTAAAAAAACCCCACCAAAATCCTACAATCTCTGGTATTTAAAAAATAATTAGAAGGCAATTTAAAAAATTCACTTAAACATTTACATGCCCTTAAGGCAATTAACTCTTTGTTCAGCTCACAGTTTCTTCTGTTTGTTAGCGTCCAGACACAACAGCATCTGTTTTATTGTAACCAAAATCATCAAATGCTTCTTTATTATTTGTTTAACGCAGTTATCCATCCTAGACATCTCATTGGAATCCATCCAGAGACTTTCTGCAAGGTGCTGAGCTCTTGCAAAAAAATGCTGAGTGTCCTCAGATCTTATTAGTGAAACTGAGAGTCCTCAATGCTCTGAAGAATTAGGCCAAAATTCAAATTTTTTTCATTATCAACATCACAGCTTCTCAGCTAGTTTATGCAGGCTCCAATGGCTATTATTTTAGTCAAGTCTGGTTTTCCCAGAGCAGTTTTGAGAATTGGAACTGGAACACAGAAATCAACATTTTTTTTTAGAGGGAGGGAACAACCTGCCATGAAGATGCAAAGATGCCCTTTAGCCTCCAATAATAAATACAGACATATGAATGTATTTATGACTGAATTTGTGACTGGTATCATCAATCCAGAGCCTTTGTCTGTGCTAATCCACATGGAAAATGCCTGGAAGGTCACACCAAACACCATTTCCTTCCATGGGAAGCTGCCATCACTCTCAATGTTCTCAGCACTGCCTAGTGTTTGATCTATAAACTTATATTTATGCTGATAATTCACACTCACACTGAAAAACTGCAAATCATTTTGCCCTGCAGTCTTCAGTACATTAATTTGCAACACAGCTGGCAGAACATATAGTAAACATAGTGGTCATCCAGTTTCCTTCGAAGTTTACTTCACTGACAGTGAGCATACTGTTTGCTTTAGCTCTGAAGTCTTATATAAATGTGTGTCTTATAAGGTGATAACAGTCTACTTCATTCTCAGAAATAAAAATATGATTAAAAAAAAAATCCCAATTGCTTTCTGTCATTATCTGCAGAATTTTCAGGCAAAAAAAATCAGAAGATTTTTTTTCCCCTCAGTATTAGCCTGTCTCTCACGTCTAAACCAAGCTTATTTCTTGAACACTAACAGGTCTGAAAATAATGGGTAAAAGATACACTAAAAAATATCCAAATGGATAATACATCTTTCAAGAGTTCTTTAAAATTGGCAAAAACTATTAAAGCAAATGTTTTGAGGACTAATGTTTTCACGAGAATATACTACTATAAAAGTCAGCAAAAGATATGGTAAATATTGGTAAATATTTATTACATCCTGTGTGAATTCTCTACCTTTCACTGCTTCCTTGTTCTTCTAAATATGTGGTGTTCCTAGCAAGCTCTTTAATCAAACAAGCATTTGATCTTCTGATAGCTTTAATTAAGAGGGTAACAAACCTAAAGTTTGTGTAGAAAGTCCTTGAAATAGTTAGCCCAAAACTTGTGAACAAGCCTGAAAGAACTCCAGGAAATATATGGCATTTGGGCAGCAGACCGAGAAGATGAGGAATGTAGAAAAATGTTCTCAGCTGTGAAACAAAACCTCCCAAAGAGAGCTGAAAATGAAGAAATAAACAGATAGCAGATGCGAGGTCCAGGCTTACTGAGGACAGCAAGCGGGGTGAAACAAATCTTGGAAAACACTGGAAGACCACTGGGTTTAGAGTCAAAGAACTGAAAACTGTGAATTATTGCTTCTGGCGTTTGTTGGGAGTGCTCCAGTAAGTCAGTTTCCACAGGGAGAAAATGAGAGAAAGATTGATCTCTGAATGGGCAGAAGGATAGCAGGCAGGGGCTGCCATCTTAGGAAGACCTAACACTTGTGCTTGGTCGTTTTTGCCAGTTCTTACACAGGACTTAAACTGGAACCGGTTTCAAACATAATGGGTTTCATGCTTTCTTTGTCATAATCACAGACAGGGGAAACCACGTCAAATCACACACAGGTTTATTTCTGAGAATAGCAAGACCTGCTGCTGCCCTTCATTTTTCTGGATAATGAAACCCAATTTACTCATTTGTATGGAGGTGTTCACCACAGCCTTGTATTTTTAGTCCTCAGTAGGGTATAGCATAGTAAGTTCAGAGAAAGGAGACAGGAAAGGAATAACATTTAAATAATTTGGAAAATACTGCAGTCAATAAATTATACTTTTGTTCTTCCCTAGTGAATTTCTCCCACCTTGACAGGCTTGACAAGTATGCATTAGTTTAAAATTCCAATTTGTAAAACTGGCAGGTTGAAAAAAATCCTAAAACATGCTTGTTTACTGGGGTAGAAATCTTGAACTGAATGTGCCAGATTCGCAGCAGAAGTGGTTTTTGAATGAAGGCTGATCTCTGACCTTGTCATGTAATCTCTGCTGAAATCAGTGAAATGTGCATTTACTAAGAAGCAAAGAAATCAGTTCAAACATAGCATTCTTATCAGATATTGGAATTTAAATAGCTGCTTCAAATCAAATATCCACTCTATTTTTATCTGCCGTAGGTCGTCCTTGATACTTCTGAAGCTCAATCCAGCTGAGATCACTGGATCTAAAAAATCATGTTTTTCTTTAAAAGCTCTGTGTCCCCTTACAGATCCTCTCTGACTCATATGAGGTAGGGAATACATTCTTGCCATCACTAAAGCAGGAGAAAATACAACAATAGAAGGAAAATGAACATAGACTGTGTCTAATTTAGCAAGCACCATGGCACAATGGCAGTGAAATTTGAGGAGTGAATGATTTGCTGCAGAAGACCAGCAGTCCACGTTTCATATATATACACCCTTCCTTTCAAATATATATACATAGATATACACACACACACATATATATATTTGAAAGGATCATAGCTGGCTAACACCCATTTGCTCCTGTGAGCTGATGCCCATTAGGGGTCAGAGCTCATTAGCTGTGCACTAGCAGGACAGCTCCTCTTACCAATTCAGGGCCATCAATTGAGTTAGAGCATTCTGAAAACACTTGGAGGTGAACTGAAGTACAGTTGTAAAAAGATTCCTGGACACAGTTATAGATATCCTAGACATTTTTGCTTAGGATTCCTCTGACAAACCATAAGTTGTTCACAAAATTCACAATAGTAGCACATGATGGCAGGAAGATACTAGGGCAGCTAGACAACAAAAAACCCCACCCCAAAACAGCAGGATAATCCACAGATAAGACAGCCTTATACCTGTAAAAATACCCTCTGAGATCACACTGTTCATGACTGTGGGTAAAGAATTTTCTGGAACACACACCTAAAACCTCCAGAAACAAAACCCATTCAAAACAACAGTACTACACAGCCATACTCATAGATTACTTGCTTCAGAGTTGTAGAGATACAGTTAGTTTTTTCCTTCCTTTTCTGCACAAGAGGAAATGTCAAAAATAGAGTGCAATTTGTTCTTTGAATGTGTTTATTATCTTATGTGTTTTAAGGCCACGTAAGCAAATGCAAGCCATATTCAGAGGTGAGTTTATGATGCAGTATTTTGCTCATTCTGTTTCAGAAATTCTTTACCTTTTATTAGAGTTTTTAATGTACTGCAAGAATGATTTGGGGGTGTTTTTTCTTTTAATCTGTTTTTACTCTGCTTGTTTCCCCATGTGCAGAATTTGAAGCTTCACCTTAAATTCTTCACCTTCTAGTTCATTTGGGAAAAAGTTGTTTGACCTTTTCCTGCATTAACTATATATAAAAAAACCTTATAAGATTTATGACCATTAAAAAAGTCAGTTATTACTGAAATCATAGAAACCTTGACTGGAAATACTATTAAAAAAGATTGAGCTATAAAAGCTATGCTAATCCCTTCTGGTAAATTCAGAGCATATTATAAACTGGTTTAATTTGAAGCATCTGACCTCTCACAGAGATGAAAACAAGATCCTTTGAAAAATGAATAATTAAAAAAAAAATCAATATTTATTTTCACGTGGGAAGATACCCTGGGAAAAGCTGAAATATTTATGGATAATTTATTAGAAGTACCATTTCTACTCCCACCCTACAATGTACTTCAGTAAAGCTGTTCTGAGAGGCTGATTCCACCCTGGCGTATCCATAGCAAGGATGGAAAAAAACTTTGGGGTGAAACATCAGGAAAAAAGAAAATAAGTGTCTTGCAGATCAAACAGTAACTGAATAAAACCACTAAGAAAAACAATACCAAACCCCAATAACCTGAAAACTAGTAACGACTAATGAAACTTACATTAAAAGGGTAGATTATTTTAACCTCTTTGCTAACAGCATGAAGTACAGAAAAATGTTACTTTCATGTAGCTGAGATTTCTGTGAGGTTTCTGCATTATCAGTGGATAAAATTTTCTTCCATGTAAACCAGCCTATGATTTAGTGAAAAAAAGTACCTCGGGCTGGGACCTGCATTATAAATATTTCAGCATGTTTTATTTTGACATAGCTCTAGCCTGATTTCAACAGATTAAATAGCCATGAAGTATTAGGTCATCTCAGGCATGCTGCTAAAGAATTTTTAAAATTTCTCACTGTCACATTAATGAAAACTCACCTTATGTACTAAAGAATCGCCATTCTATACCAGGCTGGAAAATCAGGATGATCAGAATTTTAGCTTTAAATCTCATTTCTGATCTGAGGTAAGATATTAATAAAGATGAAGCCATAAACTTGAAAAACTGGTTTATGTTGTTTGATACAAGTGTCACAGGCTAGAGAAGATACAGTAATACCACTTGGTCTCTCTCTTAAGCTATCAAGCTTCAGGTGAGATAAAGCTGCAGTTTCACAGGTGCTTACTGAAGAAGAATCGTGTCTACACTGGATATCAGGAACTGTCTAGCCAACTGTGCAGCAGTTACCTCCCACAGGGTCCTGGGTTCCCAGGTCACTTCTGAAGGAAAAGTAGGAAAAAAAGGTGGGGCAATGGGAAACTCCAGCTTCAAACCTGCCATGTAGCAGGTAAAGTAGGGACTTAGACACCTTCATATTTCTGACAGTGGCAACATGTGACATAGAACAGCTGCCTCAAATGTCAAATTTAAATCTAATGGAAACACTGAAGTATTGCATTTATTTCCCTGATGAAGTGACTATGAGTCTGATCTTAAGATATCCACAACATTATTAAATTCCAGATCAAATACAACCCAGAATGTTTCTATTTTACATGAGAATGTGAAGAAGACCAGAGGGGCAGAGACATGCTTTTTTAGCAATATCAAATAATGTTTCAGCACTCTCTTAAGAGGCCTCTGGGCCTCTGATAAAATGCTGCAGATTAAGTCTAGATATAGATAAGAATCTGGGTTTTCGGATCTGTTCTGAGTTACACTGGTTCAATGTATTAATCACTTGCGTAAGTACTAATAAAATCCACGGTGATATAAGCTGGTCAGAATACAGAAATCTACAGAAGTACAAGATTCATTAGAAATATGGGTAAAAAAAATTAGGCCATAAAATATACATATTGATAAAGATATGAAAAATTTATATTAAAGAAGCAGTCTTTTATATGCTAGAAATTAAGAGAAAATTGGATCCAAATGAATGGGTATGGAAACAAAGAGTGAATTTTCAAGCAGAAATATCATGTCATCAAACAAGTCTCTACCACACAACACTGGCGACACCAATATTAAAAGCAAGTTTTCTATTTAAATCTCTTCTTACAAAAAATAAATGGGAGCATGTAGAAAGCAGCTGTTACTAGAAGACAAAAAGAACTTTTTTTTATGAAGCAAAAAAAAATTACTGCATGAAACACAGAAGCAAACTTATCCCCACTGTATACTTGGAGAGGAGATTCCACCTGAAATGAAACACTATCTCAAAAGCTTTCAACTAGTAAGGCTTATTAGACTGAAAAGCTATCCTGCTGTCCTTGAGTTACTAGGGATAGATAAAAAGGAGACACAAAAAAAGAGTATACACTAGAGATAGGTTCTTTGATAATAAAAAGAGAGAGACTATGAAGAAGATTTTACACCTGTGAGTGAAAACTGAGTATGACCCAGCTGTTTTGCCTGGCTTGTTTCCTAAAGCAAGTATTTATTTATAAAGTACTTGGGAAAATAAATTTCAATCACATATACAGATTTTAGGTTCCTATATCCAAAAATCAAAGTGAAGTGCTTAGCAGTGGGAAGTGGTTATCAGCTGTTGCATTTAAGCAACCTGAATAGAAATTCAAATTAAATTCAATAGCTCAGAAAAATAAGTGCAAGAGGATCACCTCTTTGTGTCAATTTGTCAGGCAGCTCATTCATTATTGGGTCATGCATTATGTGACACACCCAATTTCTGCAAAGAGAAAAGCCTCTAATTATATGACAATACAAAGGGTGGAAAATCTTTCTAAAGCTGATAAGGAACTCAGTTTTGCAGTGCTCCACTCTCCTTGCTGCTGAGTGAAAAGGCTTCCAAGCAGACACCATGCAACACACATAACCGCAATCGTCATTTTCTCTGATAACACATTTAGCTTGTCTTATCTGACAGTTACATCTCATTATTATTTGAGAAAAATGCTGATTTTTGCAAAAAAGACCTGGCAAGATTCCACAGGATGTCATTTAGTCATCAAACATCACTCCATAGCATGTCATGTCTCAGCATGAGGGGATTAGTTTTCAAGATATTTTTCATTTTGCATTCATAAAAAATAAAGATTTTTTTCCCCCCTTAGGGATAGGGAGTGTTTTTGATTAGAACAAGTTGTGGGGTTTTTTTTGTTTTTTGTTTTGTTTTGCTTTTTTGGACTGGAAAGGTACATGCTTTCATTAATAATTTGATTTTATTTTTCTGTGGCAGATGGAATTCTGAGATGCCTAAAAAGCTGCCCTGTCTGAAAACGTAATCACTGAAAGATGCTTACTCTTTGTAATTTGGAAAGCTTACTAAAAGATCCTATAAATCATCTTCTTTAAGAGTACAAACTTCATTTATTGTAATGTGTCATTCTGCATCTATGTTTTATTACTTCCTCTACGGTATGCAGCCTGATATGCAAAAGATTTTATGACTCTGTATTATTGCATGAATGATTTTTAGAGTTTATGAAAATACAGTGTTCAGATATCTATTGTATATTAATAGAAAAGCAGGCATTTTTAATATATTATCACAAATTTTACTTTAATACAATTCAATATTAGCAATTGATTTTTACCTTTTTTAAATGCTTAATTTCACAGCAATTTTGGAGTCGAACACCGAACACTAGGAGACGATAGAATCCAGGGTGCCCTCCACATGCACACAATTCATAGTTGAAACCTTACTGATGTTATCTACTACAATTCTCTCCACAGGACTGTGAAGGACAAATGAACTATTGTTCATGAGATCCTGAGATGACATCTCAACTCCTTTACCTGGCTCTACCTCTCCAATGGAGTTCCCATCACATACCAAAGTCCCTAGAGATCTTATGCCATTCCCCCCATCTTCCCTCCCCTTCTGTCTCTGTTGAATACCATTAATTCAATCCCTCACTTGCTGCAGAATCTGTTATGAAGCACAGCTGCCTGTGGGTAGCATAAAAAGTCTGGAAAATTTGCTGTTTGGAGACTGGTGCCACTTCCTACTCTTCCCAGTCTTCACTTTAAACAAGCAACTCTTTTACATGCTTGTGAAGTATAAAATCCCATCAGTTCATTAAAACTGTAAAACAATGGCTGTTTCCATTCCTTAGACAGTGTTTAAGCATCAAGGCAACTACATTATTTCTCTTCATTTTGTTGTGTGCCTTTTTGGTCATGCTGGACAAGAAGCAGAAAGCTGCTCCAGTAGCTAGAGAACCACTGTCCACATTCAGCTGCTGTACAAGGTCACTGAAGTACTTTGGGATTAGTGGCCATCTTTCAGCAGTACTCAAGTGCAAGCAAACCTCTTTTTAATGTTACTGGTACAAAATGCATAAACATTCTGTCTTTACTTACTATCCCTGGAGATTACTGCCAATTTTTTCTCTCGAAAAGTTTTCTTCTCTTTTATGCATCTTGGAAAGCACATGCAGTGGTAAGAGGTGCATGGAAAACCCATGCATTTCTGATCTTCACTTCCCTGATGGCAAGCCTCTGGAATGATGATGCATTCTGTTACTAAACACATTGACTCCTCCTATTTTTATTATCTGCAAAAATGCAGTAGGACAAGTGCTATACTCAACGATTAAAGTAGCAGATTTTTAAAAAAGTCTACTTCTTAATTTTCATAAATCTGGATGCCTTTGGTATAGTATAAAAAATTAGATAAATATATTAAATTGAAATTCACTCAGTGGATTTCAGACAACTCTCTAATTTACTCACCAAATTACTTCACGCATCTAAGTGCAGGTTGTTGTGGTTTAACTCCAGCTGGCAACAAGCACCACATAACCGCTTGCTCAATCCCCCCTGGTGGGACTGGGGAGAGAACAGGAAGGGTAAAACTTGGGGGTTGAATTTGTCCCTTCCCATTGGGCAGGCAGGTGTTCAGCCATTCCCAAGAAAGCAGGGTCGCAGCATGTGTAACAGCTGCTTAGGAAGACCAACACCATTGCTCCAAACTTCCTTCCTTCCTACTTCTTCCCCCTACTTTATATGCTCAGCATAATCCCGAATGGTCTGGAATACCCCTTTGGTCAGATGTCTTCAGCTGTCCCGTCTGTCCCCTCCCAACTCCAATACCAGAAAAAACAGTGAAAGAGAGTTCCCAGTACAAACAGGTAGGAAGGCCAATACAGCAATCTTTACAACACCACTAATCATAAATCTGAACCTTGACAATGGGATGTCCACAATGTCAAGAGAAAACAGGGTTAAAAAAGCAGATTGAGGTCCAACCCAAGTAAATATTTCCCACAAAAACATGCTCGGAAGTGGTACAAAGAAAAATGTTCTCCAAGTATTTCAGCAACTGACCTACTCAGAACCCTGTTTTACAAATCAGCAGCTCCCTTCAGTTATTGCACATTAGCGTCTATTTTGGAGTGGAACATTATAACTTTATGCTATATGCTAAACATTAATGCATATTCCACTACTGTAAGTATACTACACTGTTAGCTGCTCAGCTGCCCAATACATTCAGGTCGCTGTGAACAAGAGAGCTCTTCTCTTTTTTTTTGTCATTTAAAGAGACAGGAGCCACCGCTTCTTTTAAGTGCAGTCTCAATCATAAGGCAGCCATATCTTTGTCTTTTTGAAGGCAGGGTAACCAAAGCTACCCAACGAAGCCACTTGGAAGTGCAAACACATGAAAAAACCTATTGCTTTATACACAGACCAAGTTATGTCAATCATGGAATTAATCCTGCTCCTTACAGCTGCTGTATCACCATAAAGAACTTAAAGTAGAAGCTGGTCCAGTCTAGTACCACTGTAATTATGACTGCTAAGTATAAAGAGGAAGGATTACAAAGCTCAAGTGGATTTAAATTTAGTGATGGTACTTTTGTTGATGAGAGCTTTTTAATGTATATTCAATTTTCAGCACTTATGATTGGAAAAGAAAAAAAATAATATTAATAACTGGTAAATAATAATACTAAAAAAACCAGATAAATACTTTGTGTACATTTTCCAGGCCAATATCTAGTTCTCTCAGTTTTGTTTCCTTGAAGGCAAAAGGAACAGAGCAGGATTGTCTTCAAACTCTTTTAATAGAAAAAGTCCAACCACAGTACATAGAATAGTACTAAATACTAAAATAAATAAATGAAAAAACCCTTTCATTTACAGTAACAGAGAAGACTATATACTCCCTGTTATTTACAGAAGTACAACTTTTATTGGAGTCCACAAAAGCAATTTATCAGAATAAAATAATCCTTCAGGTAGGAATCAATCAATATATAGTTTTTAGATTTCTACACAGATCAGTATAGGGTTTTGTTATAGTGGGATTTGTGAGTTTTTCTAATCAATAAAGTTCAGCAGCAGATCAGAATTTTCCTGAAAGTTTTTCTGCATCATGGGACAGTGCTCATTTAATACTATCCACAAGTAATATTTTACTTGTTTATTGGACAAGCCTTTGTGAAAAAAATTAAAAACTAGAATAGTCCTCAAAAGAGTTCTCTAAAAAGTCAGGCCAATCAGAATTTCCATTTTCCAAACAAGAATCTTCTAAGCATTAACACAATTAAGAACAACCAATACCTAAATTTGCCGTACACCAGGCTAATTGCTACTTCTTTTTCATGGTTATAACAGAGGAAAAGGATACAGCTGACATATCAGAAATTCCCCTTAGGCCAGGTAACATTCTTATGTATGACCTACTGTAATTCTTCTCTGAAAAAAATCTGTAAATTATTTTTAAGAAAAGAGAATGTAATAAAAAAGAAATGGAAAATGCAAAATGCCAAAGAGAAAGGAGGGACTCTCTTCTAGCAGCTAAGGCATTCATGTCAATTTATCTTCCAAACAATCACTGCCTTTCTTAATTTCCAGGCAAATAGTCTACATAATAACTTGTTTCATGAAAATGTTACCCCATACCTTCCCCTGAACCAAAATCTCAACTGCAATCTCTCTTGCTTCCTGAGAAGCAAGACCTTGTCTATGTAGAAGAGGTGTCATAATTTGGCCCGAAAAAAATTAAGAGGAGTGTCATCTAGTTATTGGATTCTGTAAGAAATGCAGAAACTAATCTCTACAGCCAAAGATAAATTTTTAAACTAATCAAGAAAGCATATAAACACTTTAAAATAGCCCTGAGCCAAAGTATCAATAAATTTAATATTTCTGAATAACAGTTTTGGACTTGAAAGCCTAAATCCAACTTTAAAGCACCTAAATTTTTTACTAGCTTTAACTTTCAGTCTCACCTGTTGCCAGTGAAGTTTAGATTAAGTCAGTCAAACTCTGAAGACCTGAATAAATATCTTTAAGAATAAGGAACTATGCAACTTTTTAATGAGCAATAAAAATGCAGTAGATTATATGTATGGTGTTCCTTTTCTAATATTAAATATATTGATATCCTCTTCACCATTCGACTGACTTCACTGGTCTGGCTGTCACTAGCCATTTTTAAGTAGAAAGCCTTATTCCATTCATTCATTCATTCTTTCATCAACACCACTTTGATTTATAAAGCATCAAAACCAGAAAAATATAGTGTATGCAGCAAATGTTGTTTCTATTAACTTCTTTCCAACACCTCAAAGAAACATGTTTGAGATCAGTGTTTCACACACCAATTTACTTCAGATCATACACCAGTAAGACCACGTCTTCTTTTTGTAAATGGAAAGTGTTTACTTGCACTGGAAATATATGTAGACACACGTTCCAAAACAGCAAGGCCAGGCCCTTAACACAGTGCATTGAGATAGAAATATACTAGAAATATCCCAAAAAAGAAATCCCACTTTTTGGAAGTGATACCTGTCCAAGTTAATGTGTGTCATCATTAAGTGTCTGCAGAATTATTAAGCACAATGATATGCATCCTCTGTCATTATTCCTTCCCCAATTTACAGAGCAGTTTTGACAGAAATTACAATAAAAGTCAAATTATGTCCTCAGAGTCCAAGGAGTTATCTCTGTTATATATACAGTGGAGAAGATTTAGCATTTAACTACTCTTTTCCTTGATTACAGTATAAGTACCAAGAGCAATGGAAAAGATATGAACAGCATTACTAAAGCAAGGTTAATTATTCCAGGATCTGTCTCAGATTCACAGGCTGAATAATTTTAATGTTGATTCTTACACTATTTTATTTCATTGCTTTGCTCCTGATGAGTTTAGCACAAGATAAAAAAAAGTCAGTTTAAAAAACTGAGATACTAAAGCCTGATTCCTTTATATTCTAAGTATCAGTGGGACAAGTTAACATTCCATCTCAGAAAAAGTATTCACGTTTGATGCGCATCTGCTGAGGCTCTCATTTCCATCTTCATAGCCCAGTTTCAAAATGCCACACCAAAAATACTTGATTTACTCATTTTGTACAATAGTACAACTGAAGAAGAAAAACTGAATTTAAATTAAGTGAAAGTTGGAGATATTTCAGTTAACTAAAGAGAATAAGTGGCTTGAAAAGAAAGGCCACAGGTCAAAAAAAAAAAAAAAAAAGCATCTGAGATTTACCAAGGACTAAGAAAACAGTCCTTGGAATCAGATTAAACTGATGACTAAAAGGGACAAGATCCTGAAAAAAATCATTGTAAAACCACAAAGGAACTAATTGTTAAAATGTGGGGTCAAACTGTTCCTGCCTTCTAAGGACCATCTAATGATACTTAGGAAAGAAGTTCTCTGCTATTAATAAATTTCTTTCAGAGTAATATATTCTGAAATTTTGGCTGTGCCATTTGGAGTGAAATATTAATTCTCAAGTAATTTTCTAAGAATGCACAAACCATGCCCAAAGAATAAAATGTGGAATTACTGTGAGAAAGAAATTATTAGATCTGGTCTAGGGTCCTAAGGAAACCGAAAAAACCTCATTTTTTTCTGCTGTTTAAAACCAACCTAATAAAGCAAAAATAAATGTTCTCTAGGAAACAAACCCAGAGCTGCACATCTGACCTAGTACAACTTTCTCATCAATAAAAATGAGTTTTTTGTACTTGCAATTACTGTCTGTATTAACAAATGCTAGACATCCTTGTATAGCCCAAGTGACAGACAAAAACATAAAAAAATAATTAAAGAAGGCACTCTCATCAATCATTATGCAGAGTAATTGAGAGCAATTTACTTATCTTTCATAAAGAGAATAGAAAAAAAAGAATCTGTGAAAATGAAGGCGGACCACTAAGCTAGTAAACACTCTGAAAAGACTGAATAAAGAAGGAAGTTCATTAAAATAAGACATTACAAAGAACTGAGACCTGAGCTGTACTGGGACACAATTTAATTTTAATATTATCTTCAAGAGATTTTCTGAGGGAAAAAAGCCAACTCTCCTAAGTATCTGAAGTTTCCAAACCATGCACTACTTCAACACTGTTCCAGTCCCTTGTTCTTTTTCATGTGGCTATTCTTCATTTTAGTGCTCTGTTCTCTTATAATTCACTTCAGGTTTGACCAGGTATAATCTCTAGATTGACTGAGACTACACTTCAGATCACAGAAGAATTTCAAGCAACCATAATCAAAGGGACAGAGATTAGGAAGGAAAGGCAAAGGTATTCTCAACTGCTTCCTCTCCAGCCCTACAATTCACAAGCTGCCATATATAGGGTGTAGGTTCAATGAAAGTTCTTTTACAGTAAATTTACCATATGTTCTTCAGCAGGGCCCGTTCAAACCTGTGTTGTCATACACAAAAGTAACGAGACACCAAGGGAATCATCACTTTGCTGCTAATAGAGAAGCTAGAAATTTGTTCAGTGCTTTGGCAATTGCAGGAAAGACCATTCGAACCCAAGTTGTGAAAACAGATACACTCACATATTGTTCTGATTTCAGAATATGAATCTTTTATCTACCCTCAGTAGAGACTATTCGGGTTTCTCTCATGGCATTAACAGATGAGATTTCTTTTACTCCCTTTTTTAAAAAATTCAGTCAAAAAATCCTACCTGGTTTGTTCTCTCTTTCACAACTTCAGATATTCTGCATGGTTGTGTAGTTAACTGTCAGACTTTAGGAGTTAGGATGAAAGATATCAAAAAACTAGGACATCGTGCTTCACAGCACGAAGAGCATGGAATCCTGCAGGATGCCATATGCTTCAGGAGCCCATCATCTCCCAAAAGGTAGCACTTTACAAGTCTGGGCCTCAAAAGATTTTACTTCTTACTTGTACAAGAAGTGAAAGATTAAGTTTGCAGAAGATAAATGCTATATATAGCCCCATTTTAAGAAATTATATTTTTTAAAACAAAGTACAGTTCTTGACTGAGATTTATATAAGATGCCAGCATGTTTCATTTATATAGCTTTTATGAAATACATGTTAATTTAAATGGATGAATCTTTTGGTTACTTTCATATGCTGTCTTAAGTGATGTAAATTGTTTTAGCCTCATTGACAGTTCTTTCATGCCTCTCTCTAGAGACTACAAAACTCCCTGTGAAGGAAGAATAGTCTTGGCTGAGAAAGATTTCTAATATTTACGTTAAGGAAAACAGTTTGAAATTGCGGTGTCATTTTAATTGGGATTATATTTTCAATTGGTTTTATTTCACTTCAGCAACTATTCAGTACTAAAACCCTTTATAAATAAATATCCTTGGAACTTATACTGTCACTGAAGATGAATGTCAGCAATGTTTCCGTTGTGAGCAATAGATGAAACGCATTTCCATGCTTGCTTTTTCTTCAGACAAAAAAATACAATAAATTTATTTTATTAAACATCATCTGCAGCATAGTCAAATATTTATGCATAATGCTTTGCTTACCTGGGTTTTATACTAGAATACCATATGACTGATGTAATGTTTTAAATAACCTTTGGTTTTTCAATTCCATAAAAACTCATTCTATCTATACATATATAAATTACACAAGTTTATGATGAATCCATGGGACGAGGAGTTTTTCAGGTCACTTCACTCATAATTAGAACTAATTAAAATGTGCCAAAGAAAGGATAGAAATTTATCACTGCTCATTAAATCTGTAAAGACTGTGTTAATTAGATGTCAGGCTCAGTAATTCACATAAATATTTACTGCCAGTCTAAATTTAGTGAAAAAAACACATTCATAGCCACTGCAACAAAAAATTGATAGGTACCATTGAACTGAAAGGGTTAAAAGATTTCTATACAACAAATCTCATTCTTATATGTTTTTTTATCTTGAAAAAAAGTGAGAATTCTTCTGACAGTTTCCCCCCAAATTTATATATTTCTTTGGAATAAATGGAATGTCCCACCATATTTTTTCTTACCTCTTATTTTCAAATATTACTACACGAATTGTCATACATTAATTTGCAAGAATTAATTGAAAATCAATATTTATTAATTATTATTACACTACTGCATCACCTAAGTTTTTACTGAAGAACATTACACTGTTTCATCACCTACTACAACCAGGAAGGGATTCCATTGTTTCTTAAAATTTATAACCAAAGCCTCTAGCAGTTCAACTCATCCTTTCCACAGGACATCTTAGAAGTCAAACCATTTTAATATAAGACACTGAATACATTGATTAATTTGAAAGCAAATCATTAATTCAAGGCATAATAATAAGTCAACGTAATAGCATAGATTGTGCTATCATAGATTAGCTGCATGTATAACTTGTAACTACAACTTCACTAGACTCTTCATGGGGCTGGTGATCACTTAAAAGAAGAATATATGTTGATAAAAACTGAGGATTTTCATTTATGGATTTCTAGAGGAGGAAAAAGTACCTCATCCAGTCCTTTCTTGTTTAAATAATTCAACTGCCAAAAAAAGGAAGTTTAGGTAAGCACAACTCCCAGGATCAAGACCTAGTTACCTTGGCTAACCTCAAGCCTTTATAAAGCAAAGGAACTACAACTAATTTTATTTTCAGGCGTTAATTTATAGTATCACAGAATCCTTTAGGTTGGAAAACACCTCCAAGATCATTGAGGTCAATTGTTAACCCAGCACTATGTTCACCACTAAACCACGTCACTAAGTGCCACATATACAAAAGTTTTAGATATCTCCAGGGATGGTAACTCAACCACTTTCCCAGGCAGCCTGTTCCAGTGTTGGACAATCCTTTCAGTGAGGAAATTTTTTCCTTATATCCAAGCTAACCTTCCTCTGGTGCATCTTGAAGTCATTTCCTCTTGAGCTATCTCTTATTACTTGGAAGAGCCTGACCCTTGCCTCGCTGCCATCTCCCTTCAGGTAGCCGTAGAATGCAATAAGGTCCCCCTCAGCCTCCTCTAATACAGTCATGTTTTCTTTTGGCTATGGGTGCAATTAATACCTCAAAAATATTCTCACCCTGAAAGGAGCTGATTTAGTTGCCTCCCTCACGCCACTCTCCCTCCAAATCCCCACCTAATCCAAATACCCAAAACATTGTGGATTACTTCGGAACATCAAGATGCCACTTTTCAACAAACCAAACCAACAAAACATAAAATTGTGAAGTAATGGTGTCATCAGGTTTAAAAAACACATCTGTTCCACTACCCACCCACTAAGTATATTTTACTTATGTCTTCCCATCCTTTCCATAACTCTGCACTCTGACAGTGACAGATGCACTTTTTTTTAGTTGATTTTAGCTGATTGTTTGTGAGAGGCAAAGCACCCACAGATGTCAGCTGTTGTTCTATCAGACTTCCTGAGACAATCAGATAAATTTGGAACAGACAGTGAAAGTTAAACCATGAATGCATTTAGAACAAGGCTAGAAATAGTACAAAACTATTGATTTCAATGTGAATACATGCTATTTTATCACAGCAGCAACACAATCACATCACCAGCCAAAAAGACACACAGACAGCTCTTGCTTTTTCTATCATAGTCCCAGCTTTTGTAAATTAAATGACTGTACCAAAAGCCAAACCCCAATAAAATTGCTACACTGTGAAAGAATGAAAGTAGTCCCTGGTTTGATGACCACCACTTAGAGCTCATGACATCTGACGAAAGTGTTAGACAGACATAACTTCCAGCACTTGACTGTGCAGAGACACTGATGAAGATACAGGTGATTTATCATGGAATTTTCTCTCAAATGTCATTTGCATTATGGAAGTGAAAAACAAGAGCCATGATTTTTTTTTGTTTTGTTTTCCTCTACATCTTAAGCACAAAGAATTTGAGAGTCCTTGACAATTCATTATCTAATGTAAAGGTATAGCTTTTAAAACTTATTTTACAGCTAATCCTCTACCAACTGATTTTACAGCATAGAAAGTATCAAACCACTTAAAGTATGCTGACCTTGTAAAAATTTATCACAGTAACATTAGTAGTGCATGCCATGATTGCAAACGTGAACACTGGATAACATAAAAGTGTCCTTTAGAGAAGAATAAAACTCTAGAATTTACTATGAATTCACTATGAATTTATCTACAAAAGATAGACTTTAAAAAAATAAGAGGTATATAGATTGCATGGTTACTAAATTGCTTTAAAATCTATGAAGAGTGGACAATGCAAACACACAAAGGTGGTTAAAATGCTGAAGACAGGGAATACTGGAGATTTTTTACAAGACTGAACCAAAAAGAAAATCTGCAAGGAACTGCCTGTTGATGATTTTCTTTTCAGAGAGAAAACAGGAGGAGACATTTCTGGCAAAAGAAATCCCAAAGATATTTTCCAGGGGGCATGGCTTTGTCTAGACCTCTCTACATCTGTTATCCAAACTGCAGGGTACTTGTCATAAAATCTTCAACACACTGAATGTTCAGATGTTGTGTGTCTGAAATGAAGATCTGTAAACTGGTGTACACTGGAAATTGGGAGAAAACCTTATGCACAAACAGCATGCAAATAACTAAGGGAGCAGACAGGGAATCATCTCTGAAAACTCAGATCATCTCAAGCATCATGAAACAGTAGCAGATCAAACATGTGCCAGAGGAGTAAAAGATAAAAAAAAACTGGCCATAAAAAAACCTCCAAGACTCCTAAAAGTATTGGAAATTTTTCCCAAAATACTTTGCTTTTTTTTTTTTTTTTTTTTTTTTTTGTCAGTCTCTCACTCGCCCAGTCCCCCTCTAAAGCCCTCAAATCCTATAACATGGTGGAATTTGAGAAAAAAAAACAAACAAACCCCGATTTAATTTTTTTTCTGCCTTTTTATTCAACAGTCTCAAAGTAGTCAAAACTATATTTAAACTTTCACCCTGTTATCAAAAGTGTTTGCTTTCAGCAAAATTGTCCTGATAATTCTTGCTTGCACCTCTTCATATTCTCCTTGCTTTTTAATTTTGTGCTTTACCACACAGACAATCAAGGAGAACTTACTCAGCCTTCTTGTAAGGGCGTATCCCATGAGGTTCATTACACTTTTTGTAACAATGCAAAAACAAGCTCTTTACCTAGTAAACATTTCTTTTTTTAACTGAAGGTGTTTCAGTCAATCTCTACACATCATGTTTTCCCCTCTGCCAAGAATGGGAGAAAATCACTAATAAAATATGAGTTTAAAACAATAAAATAAATATAACTAAAACCAAGCTCTGGTCCTAGAAAACAAGAAAAGTGCAGCTATTGCTTCAAGCCTTTAAACTTTTAGTAATAATTCATAGTACTTTTTCTGTTTTATTAAAACAGAACCAATAAATCAGGTTCGGGTTCTTTTTCTGTACTACCTGTATAATCATTTGCTGTGCTTAGTAAGAACAATAAATTTTCATTATCTCATGAGAATACCTGAAATTTATAGAGTGATTTTTCATTATATATTCCCAAGTTAAATAGCTTAAATATAAAGCCATTTTCATATGCTTCAGCTAATGCAAGATAGTAGGCTTCAGTATTAAACAAACAAAGAAACAAAACCCCCACAACAGAAACCACAGGAAATCAGTGTGACTGCATGTAAAAAATACACATTACAAACCCAGCTACAGCTATGATTCTTCGTATAAACTTCTATGGCTAACACATGGGAAGTTCCAGCAGAATTTCTGGAATCACCATGTGTCATCCTGTGTTTGCACTAGGCGTCCTTAGAGCAGGGCTCAGTTCGATGGTGATACACAAACTCAGCCTTTGGGTGTTGAGGGGTATCCTGCTTCTTTTTCATTTCTATTCCATAAAATTGTGGGTGACCTACAAGTGAATCATCATATATTCCAGCCCCATAAGAATGTTTCTGGAGCTAGGAATACCATCTCCCACTAAGTTTTGTCTGGAAATTATAGCCTCATGATCTGCAAAGATTACGCAGTGCTGCAAGGAGGCATGGGCTGCTTTGTGTCGGCTGACTGGTTGTTCTGCATATGAAGTGCACCTAGAATTACTGGGATATAACAGATTTAATGAGCTTAAGCCTCACATACATAATCTAAATACATATACAGGGAATTAATCTGATGCTTTTTAAAATTGTCTATCTAACAAGATAGATAGATACACGGCTTTGCTAGACGCGGCCATAATATATAGAGCTTCCAAATAAGTCACACCCTGGTTGCTCCCATAAAGTTTATTAACACTACCAGATATACAGAAACCCCAGATAAATATAAATCTTTCAGGTAATTCAAGACAACTTTTCAGAGTAGAAAAAAGAGAGAATGTTAAAAAAAAAAAAGGGAAAAAAAATTTACACAGTCCAGATACCCGAGGTCAGAGAAAGGGGCTTGGAAGTAATTTTATTTCTGTTTGGTTTTCTGAGTCCCTGATAGAACTAGAGAATGAAGCTGTTTTGAAATTTCTTCCTAAACCACATCCCTTCTATAAATAGATTCTTTAAGATTAAGAGATTAAGCTTTATCTCACGGAAATAGTGAAACAGGTGCTCAAGGCTACAATCAAATATCAAATGCTACTCTGCACTAAAGATTAGAAAGCCACTGCAAGAAAGATGAAGGATGCTGATATTTACTAGAGGTCAAGAAGCACAAAGAGGTTTTCAAATATTTTTTTAAAGTACAGGATATCTTGCCTAGGAGATCTGTTGGAATCTGATGCAGCTCTACACCTGCCCAAAATGTTCTGCCTCCATTATGTTGTATTTCTTGAAATGAAAAATGAAAAATTTATGTAAATAAGAAGCCTAGAAATCATAAAAAAGCTAACTGGACCACTACTTTTACCCATACATGTCTTACATTATACAAAACTGCAGCTTAACAGAGAAAATCTGCCAAGACCTACAAAATCATAAAACTATGATCTTCGTCATTTACCATAAACTAAACGAAATAAATATTTATACAAAATTGAAAGCCATTGGGTTTTTGAAGCTTTCTGAAGTACAATCTCATTTTGCATCTGAATCGTGTAATGTAAATATTTAACAAATATTCCAAATTAATATAGTCTAGAAAAATATTGCTCATATTTCACAAAAAAAAGTGATAAAATATAAATTGTTGGAATTTTTCCCTTCTTCTATGTACAACTTGCAAAAATGGTCTCTACTTCTCTACTAATACTTTGAGATAAAATTGGGGTTTATTTTTCAAGTTACATTATTTCTTTTGCTTATTGTTTTCTTTGGATACAAAACCTATTCTTAATGAAACAATAATTTGTAGTAGATGGTATATAGTCAAATGAAAGTCATAAAATACCCAGTTGTAGAATTTTATAAAATACACATTTTCCTGATGTCTGTGCAATTTTTTTTTAGACCCTAAGTCTGTAACATACTTTCACAATCAAGTGAAAATATTAAATACTCTATAACAAAATACTGTTTGACTATTTCTTCTTTATGCCATTTCAAAAATTATACTGAGAGTATTTTACAAGAGTTAAGTGTCTTTGACAATTGTTTAATTCCTTCAAGATTATGGTAGAAGGATAGCCTTTGAAAAATCCTATCTAGCCAACATTATACATATATGAAAAAATGCAAAACTAAAGCCTTGTTGTGTTTTGTCTTTTCAGGGCATTTTAACAAGACTCTGAGAGAACTGTGCTATTTCTGAATAAAACCTGGAACAAGGTGTACAGCCATATTGTTTGTTTACTCCAAATAACTTGTTTGTGTGACTACCCATATCAAGAAAGCATTAACATTGAAATTTAATACTTTGACTGTAGTTACAAATCCTTAGATTTACAGAAACAGCATGTTTCATTGAACAATTCAAATAATGTTAGCACAGTGAAAAAGGCAACTGGATACTTAACAGTAATAAAAAATATGCTTTTCTGAAGAGTTTTATTTTCCACATTTAATAGTCTGCTTTGTTTATCTAAGGAAGCATATATACAAATGGTAAGAGATGTTATGACCTACTTTTGAACAAAGACACTGTACTAAATCAAGCCCAAGATTTGATTGGATCTGTGTTTTGCAGACTACTTACAATTTCACTGTTTTATTAAAAAGCAGCCTTGAAGGCTGTGAGATGCCAAAGAGCCTGTATACAAATTTTATTACACACATTAAGTAGTTTGTCTAACCATACATTTGAAATACAAGATAATTGCTCATAAGAGGAGAAATGAACCTCTTTTGTAAGGATGGCAAGTAAACCAGCAGCAGCAGAAAAGGTGTTCATTGATCTAGCTGTATTCCAATATAATTTCTCATCACTCTATGGATAAAAACAAATTCATGGCATCAGCCATACACAACTAATTCAAACACCATTCTCATAGAAATGTAAAAAAGTTAGATAACTGTCATATCCGTACTAATATGTCTACTAGGAAGCTGCACTGTATTTTCCATTACTCATCTGCTGTCAAATCTTTCATGAACATATGCTTGGAAAATCTCAGGCACGAAGCAAGTGAAAAGATGGAACTCAGGTGAACAACCCACAGATCAAAGAAAGGACAGGATTTTCTCTGTGACTGTGGAAGCTCAGAAAACTTACATTTGGATAAAAATTTAATGCATGTATAAATCTGCCACGGTAGATTTGGGTCATAAAGATCCTCTTTGTCTTTTTAAGTGCAATCTTGAGAATGCTTTGGTTTAAAAAGCAATAATACTGTGCTATTTTCAATTACTCCCAGAAGAAACAGGCTATTCTGTTTAAAGCTGACATTAAGGAACTGGCTATTTTCCAGTGTTTCTGATTGCACAAGATCCAAACCTATCTGTGGATGTACAGACAAAATGGTACCTTTATGGATCGCCATTCAAGCTGATGTACTCAATACCACAAAGAAAGATGAAGTGTCAAATAATGTATGCATTTTGAGGCTTTTTCAACTGAACAATTTCTCTTGATTTCTGAAAGGACCATCTTCCCAAATACATAAAAAACCCCACCACCCTCACTGTTCTATGAATTAAGAAATGAAGACTGTTTACATCAGTAGCAATTAAGTCTAACCTTGATTAAATATTATTCCCAGAACAGATACTGCTGACTTTCATCCTTCTAGGATAGCTGGGAAGATAATACAACTTCATTACAGAGAAAAATCTGTATCACAAAATTGCTTACTATTGATTTCTAACAGGTGGACACTTATCAGGACAGGTGGGCAACAACCCTGCAAACATCTAATTGGTGCTTTCACTAAGAAAATGAAAATTTTTCATTACTTCTAACATTAATCTGAAGATACAAGTCTGCCCATGACAAACAGATGACTAAGCACTCACCATTTATCTTAATTAAAGTCTGTCTTAATCAAGGGACTGTCTGTGAGATATAATGCTACTTAAGACTAAGATTTGGGCATAGTTGCATTCTTAGTAATGCACCAAGCTAAATGTATAACTTCAGCTTAGTCCTGCTAAAAACAAAGAAAGGGAACAAAGAAATGCAAAACATAATGAAAGATAGATAGTTTCTTATCCATTGCTTAACTCCTTCAAATAGCTACTATGCTACATCACAAAGTCATTTTTATCCTCACTGCTTTACATACTGTATATTTTCAAGGGCCTTTCCCAAATATGTATTCCTAATTTAAATGAAATTATTGCTGAATTCTTCAAAGAATAAAGAACAGAATTTGATCCACCCTAAAGATTTTGGTAAAACTGAAATTTTAAAATTATTTTGAAACATTGCTTCTCCATTTATGTAGAAGTACATTCAAAAAGTAGGAAGAAAGGTCACACTGAAAGAGAAGACATTTCACTTCCTAAAAATTCCCTCTTTCATCTGCTCCACTTTGAATCTATAAATTACCTAGTTTTAACTTCAGAACATATGAATCCTGTGCCAAGAAAAGAGTTTTTAGATGATCAGTAGATCCTTTTTCAGAAGGATGAAAACCAGCTTCATTTGTTCAAGAATTTGTTCGAGTTTCAGAACATCAGCTGCTTACTAAGGTAATGGAAACAGGCAAGAGAAAATTATTATTTCATATTCTACTTTTAATTTCTTTTTCTTCTGCCTTCATTCCAGAAATCAATTTAAACTGTGCTACAGCTGTAAGTTCATGCTTTTCAATGAACTGTGTCACTCAGCCTATAGAGAAGTGTCCTTGGCTGCATGAGTCTACACCATGTACCTGGTGTACATTCTTGAGAAGTGTGTTCCTTTACCTTTAAGAACTCTGGAAACGATGAAGAGGGGATCTCAGAGAAACATGTTTTTCCTAGGGACAAGGATAGTTAGCAATTCAACAATGATCTCACCAAACAGCCTGCCTGATTCTCAAGACTTAAAAATGAAATAAGCTGATGAGACTTGAGCAAGTAAACTCCCACAAAGGTGAAAACTCTAAAAGAGAAGGAAAATAAGATAAACAGCTCGACACTGTGTATCCATAAGCAGCAGATGTCAAAAGAAGGATGACAATCAGAAAGCGCCTACCCCTCCAACAGAACATTTGGGAGCTCTCAGTGGGTTTTAAATTTTGCATTAATTAAGAATTGGAAATCAATCTTAAAATTCTTAGAGAAGATTGGGGAAGATTAACATGAAAGACTACAGGAGCTGATACTGGGGTTACAGTCTAGAATAAAAGAAAATTCTAAAAAAAGCAGGTGACAGATTACTGGTGTGTGCACAATTACCCAGGACAAGAGAATTGCAATTCAGCCTGAAAAGAACTTTCCAGCAGAAAGGAAGCTCTGGGCCCAAGCGAAGATTATAACAAACATTACTAAGAATGCCAAAACAAAAGGAGACCTAAAGCTGAAAGAAACACAAAGACAGATTAAAATCAAACTTTGCAGTTATACCTGTTAGAATAAGTGCAAGCTCATTCTAAATGCTGGCCCATGGCCTCTTGTCATTACTGGAATGTAGAGCTGCCCATTTTTTCTGCAATTTTCACTATATTACTGGCCTGAGGCTACAATAGCAAGTAAAGAATAATAAAATAATCTGACCTAAGTTAACTTATTTCTTTCCAAAACCATTCCTCTTTGAAGTATGTACATATCTGGACTTATATTTAAAATTATATTTACTCAGATTTAGTGCCTGATTTCCAAAAGCAGCTAACTGAGACACAGTACTGGTAACTTCACCAATTACAAGGATTTGCAGCTGCCATTGTTATTTCCCATTACTTCCAGTATAGACCCACTGCTGCAGATATAAAACCAGCTCAATATTAATTTCTCAAAGAATCATATTCCTCTACTGCTTTTTTTTTTCCCTTTTCCACCTTTTAGACTTTACAGACACAGTAGAGAAAAGAGTGTCTCCCATTGAACTTGCTGTTGTTTTAAAGATTTGAAAAGAAATAAAGAAGAACAACAACTTCTTGCTTAGGATGAGAAGACAGATCAATACTCATTTTTTGGCATTAGAAAAACGCGAACAGGGGTTACTATTTCCTGGGCTTTCATTTCAAGAAGAAAGGAGAAAGACTTGGAGAACTGCATATATCAGGATAAAAATCTATATTGTACTGACCAGCAACCATTCCTTTTTTCTGTGGGTCTGCATAGAGAGACGTAAATTTGATATATCCTGAGGATCCTCAAAACTGACAAAAATTACACTACCACTAATTACTACGAAGTAGTTTAATAAAAGATGTGAAAGGAGGCAATATTTTATTACTGACTTAGGAAGCAAATCTCAATTCACAGAGCTATGACTTTCAACATGAAAGTCATATCAGAAAATTAATATTATATTGGAACAAATTCTTCTCAAACTTTCTGGATTAGCTGTGCCAAGGACAAGACTGAATAGACATTTTTCTACCCTTCATTATACATTAAATAAATCATGAGGTTTTGGCACATTTAGATGATTGACTTATTAAAAGACATGCCATCAGGTTTCCAACATGAATTCCTAAAGGTTATTGTGCTCAATAAAAATATTAATTCAGAATTTAAATAAATGCAGCAGTAGCACCAGAAATTAAAAACTGAGTATCATCTTTAAACCTAAAAAAAAAAAATATTTTAAATCAACTAAAAGGTTTAATTTTATCTCATTGCACTAGAATGATGAAGTTACTGGATGTAACTCAATAATATTGAAGCTTCAGAAAGCTGACAGGACCTAGATTTGTCATGGGAAAAGCAGGCTTGGTGTTCAGCTGTGTGATGCAAACTTAATTTTTACAGCAGGTAAGTGCTGCTATTGCTAAGGGAAAGCATAAATACAAGAGTTTACAAGTTACATGATTTGCAATTCTTCTGAGGCCACAGTAAATATTAAAATAGAGACAGACTTCAGCTTTTATATTGTTGGAGATATTGTAGCACTGTTTAGTCTGTAATAACTTCAGCAACTTTCCCCACAGAGGAGACCATCCTATTACTCAATCTGACTCTACCATATAAGTATCACTGAACTCTAATGAATGGTCTGTTGCCTTGGCAGGGACCCATCAAGAATTTAAAGAGCTAGAAGCTAAATGGTTTTTTCCATGGTTAACACAGGCATTACTATGCAGTAATAGAGTAGCAATAAAAACTCTTACAACCAAAAAATAAGAGTTGATCAAGCATAGTCAGCAAGCCCTCACCTCCTTCAGATACACTTTACCCTGCAGTGAAATTCACACTCATTAAATTATTAGTTAGTCCTTTTTAGTCTGGATCAGAGGTGATAATCTGGAGTAGTGAATAGGATTTCTCTCCTGTTTCAGGATGCTGTGGGGCTCTGCTAATGTAAGCCAGTTCTAAGACAACAGCACCTAAACTTCACTTTGCGAGGTAGAGAATGGCAACTGGAAAAATACCACATCAGTCTCATTGTCTGGGAGTAAAACCGATTTGCTAGATTAAAATCTGGTGGAATCTGGACTCAGCAATTCTTAGCAAACCGTTTTTGCAATCAATCTCTTTGCTGACTGGAGAACAAAGGAGGTCTGATTTCTATAATACACTTCCATACAATTAAGCTTTTGTTAATGCAGCTATGCGTATGCAAATATACAAACATGCAAGCACACAAAAATCCCCAGTGGCCAGAAGACAGGACAGAAAGAAAAGTTTTTCTTAAAACTGGATTTCTTAGATTTCTTAAAATTTAATCATCAAATGATGCAACATCTACTAACTTTATTATCCCTTGTTAAAACAAGTTATCTTTTGATTAAAACTGTTATACTTTCATTTCCTTCTCAAACACCTTTTAACGTGTAACCGGTCCCTTGCTCCACCCTCAGTGTTTTTCCACAGTTTTTCCAACAGCAAAAGTGAGTCACACACAGTAGTAAATTCTAACCTTGTCTCTAAGCTCAGTCTTTCATTCACCAGCCTTCAACAAATCCTTTAATCTTTGCCTCCACCTTATCCATACAAAAAGCAGTGCTGGAGTTGCTCACAATGTTTACCACAGAAAGGCTTTAATTAAACATCCTCTCTATGTGCTGGAATCAATTTTTTATTGTCTAGAAAAGGAAACACACCAATCAGTGATCATAATTTAAAATAAGCGTGCCCAGGGCCTTTACCCAAGTTTTTTCAAGCAGTCTACAAGTGCTATATAGAAGCTCTAGCTAGGTTTCACAGGTACTTTTCTGTAAAAAGGTGAAACACTTGGTGATGTGCAGCTGGCTTGAAACTGTCAGTCCCAGGGACTAAAAATCATGACCCTGTTTCTACAAAATCGGAGGAGTGAACAGGAAAAAAGCAAATTCAAACTCAGATCATGTCCCTTTTTGACAGCTCTTTTTTTGTTACAGATTGGCCTGTTTGTGAACACCAAAGAATGTCCTCAATGCCTTTAGGACAGTATTACTCCATACTTTTAAACTTTTATGTGCAACACGTTAAGGCTGAGATTTCTTTTACTGCATAACTGAATGCCAAGGATTTTTGTACAATAACATTTCAGCACCTGGAAAACACTGAGTTTTTAATCATGAGTATTGCTGAAATCTTCACATTACCTCACCAAAGGGGATCTATGCCTGTTTTCTAAACCACACAGACATTACTCCAAAACCCGGTGGAGTAGTGGCTGCAGTACCATGACAGCCTGGGGTAAACATGGCAATTGCAGACCTGGCAGTCTCAGGTCATGGATCTAGACTCAAATATTAGAAACAACATCCAGGCAGCTCCTGTGCCAATTTTGGCCGAAGTTCTGGGTGCTGTGGAGGTGTTTTTTAGGATGCACCGCTTGCATGAGTCCCATTCATAATTTATATAAACGCTTAAGGCACAGAATGGCAGAAATTAATCTGCTTAAAGAGAATTGAGACCTTAGGAGGGTGAAAAGCAAAGAGAATGATTCTGGAAAAAGGTAGGGTGTGTAACTATGCAAAAACTTGAAATTGGGTTTTAAAATTCTAAGCAAAAATGGTCTACCTTGAAAAGAGAGCAGATAATGAGCATGAATCAATCTATTATTCTAATAGAATGGAAATATTTAATGGAAGGCATGGATAAACATTATCGTGAATCACAATGCATTTAAAAAAAGGCAATTACACATTACAAGATGATAAAAATGCAATTACAGTAAACCTTTTTGAGAGATTTTTCAATGTTATGAAACAGCACGATAATATTATTAAGCTTGTTTCTTTTTAGAATTATTTTAGCAATATTTCTTTTTAGAAATATTTTAGCAATACTTAATATCTTTTTCTTCAAAATTAACAGTAAACTATTTTATCTTAGTTATTAAAATGTTTCTTAAGTAAGTTTTACATTGTTTCCTATTTTTATATAGAAGATAAGATATATGCTGGTAACAACATACCCAAGAACTGGAAACAAAAAAAAAAAGGAAAAAATGTGTCAGATCAGATAAATTTGAAAAATCTGTGTTTTGAGTACGGAGTAGCAAACCTTTGATCACTGAAACCCAAAACTTAATGAAAAATTACACTTTGTGTTTCTGTCAATTAATTTAATTGAATGCCCTGTTTCTGGGAAAAAAAAAAAAAAAAGGCATGGACTTTTCTATTTTTCACCTGTTACTTGAATCAGGCCTTGCCAAGAAAAAGAGGTACATTACAGTGGAAGTGCCAAGAGGAGATCCAGTGCTAAAAGTCTGACTGCTAAACTTCACTAGCTCAAGACAGCATGAATTAACATTACAGCTGCTAATCTTCCATTTAAAGTGCAGTAAAGTTTGTCCAAAATCTGAATTTCTATTTAAAACATTGTCTTTTAGAAGCAGAGAGCGGGGAATATTGCCTGTTTCAAAGTGGTTTGAAAAGGTTAATTTAAATCATGTTACCATTAAAAAAAAAAAAAAAAAAATCAAAACCCAAACTTTCTAAAGTTGGAAAATTTTGTTCTGATTATATTTTACTAATTATCTATAAATGTTTTATTATATTGCTTAGATGCATAACTATGCCCTAAGAATTGCTTGGCGCATTGCCTTGTTATAATGTGAATAAATTAGGAAGTCTCTGAGATTTATAACAAAAGTCTTAATGAGTATATCAAATCATAGAACAGTATATCTAGTTCTTTCAAGATAAAGTTGTGTAGATCAGAAAGAAACTCCATTATAATCAGAGCTATCACTAGACTATAAAATCAAAGAACTAACTTAGATAGGCAGTAAAAATCTCCATTTGTTGCAGATATTGATCCATTCTACACATATCAGGTCTACTCTCATGTTACTGCTTTGCCAATAGAAGTCCTAGATCAGCAGAAGATGAAGCTGCTGGAAACTTTACACTCTTGGAAGAGGAAAAAGGGTCATGTAGACCTAGATCACATGTTGCAGATACAGCAAAGAGAACAAACATGGTTTAAAACAAGCCTGCTGCCAGGGAAAAAAAACCAGATCAGAACCCTAATCATTCTCTCATCAAAATCATGTCCCTGCTGAGTCCACTGCAAACTGGATGAACAACTAAATACAACTCATCATGCTCTACTTACAAATTTGAAATCTCTTTGAAAGTTTCCCTTTTTTTTTTTTTTTTTTTTTACAAGACACATATTTTATGTTAAGAGGTAAATAGGTGTTGCAAATTGATTAGTTAAGCCACCTGAAAGTTAAAGTTGATTTTTATAAGGAGGGAGAAAGAGAAAAAAAAAAAGAGAGGACAGAAGGGGAATCATAACAAAAAAATGTTATTAACTTGAGGCCAGTGAAAAGACCCACTTCAGGGATATTGACTTTACTGTGTATTGTGCTGGCAACGTAAAAATGACAACTGTGCGTTTACCAATTTATTTCCTACTGAAAGCAAGCACCATCCTCAGCTTTCAAACTCAATCTATCCTAGAGTGTTCATGGAAATATTTCTGTCTGTTCATCCATTTCTTACCTCCCATCCCATAAATTCTGATATCTGGTTCATTTCAATCAATTTCAAAAGGAGGCAGCAGGAGGACATGAGTTATTGCAATGCATTCCATAATGGAATACAGAGGATTCAGGTTTGTTTTTTCCCAGCAGACATGTGATTCAGGTTCAATATTTTTATATTCTCTTGATCTTTCAGTTAGCCAGTCACAAAATGCACCTCTAATTATACTTCATGTACTTTGGAGCTAACCTCTGCATTCACTGCCACTCACCACAGCAGTACTCAAAGAAGAAGAGAAATACATGAGAGTATGATAGCAGCCTTTAAAGCTGAAAGAATCTGGAAAGGTAACATTATGGGAGGAAAGGTTTGTGATAGACAGTTGTTTGCTGCAGTAGACATAAATAGACACAAAGTATCAAAAATGCGCTGCACAGGCTTATGGCACTAATACAGTATGTACACCAGCTTCCTTTTGAATTTTTTACAGTTCACTTCAATATAGAAGAATTTATATCTTTAACAGAAAACAGGAAAAATATTAGTTTCCTTCAAAATCTACCATAAATTTAGCTGATTCTGAAAAAGTGTAAACCACAAATTGGTTATTGTCCACATCTGATTTTCTTCAGGGTTGACATTCTTTACCCATACCCAGTCATACAGGATCAGAAGTAATCTTTCCTTACGCTTATCAAGGGACAGTGTTTGCTGGGAAGCTCCCGTCTTCTGTCTAACCCTAAAGTGACACATCTGCCATTTTATGGTATTTCCTCCCATCAGTGCCACAATGGTTGTAATTACGTCCCAAAAATTCCCTTAAAGATGGATGCTTAATAGAACTGACTCCCACCAGACAAGTATGAGAGAAATAAAGGCATTTCCTGATAAAAACAAAATTAATCTTAAGGTCGCCAACAATAACCATAACTCAAATAATGTTATATAAATAAAATTTCCTGCAACGTTCTCCTTGCAAACAAGAAACTTTGCATGCACTGCTTTCCCTTCTTTTCCCCGTACCCTTGCCACAGCTTGCAAAGCTCCTTCTCCACTAATCATATTTAATGTGCGCAGGAGCATCCTCAGGCACTGCTAGTATCCTGGCACTCAACTGCTTTCTCTGTAAACTCTCTTGTGCTTTAAGGAGAGGTGACTATTTCCAAACTGCTTTTTGGAAGCTGTCACTCTCATATGGCACCTGAGAACCATCTGCAAGCCTGTGGGTCAAAACTGAGGCAAGACTGTTCCAACAATTTATCAACATGACAGTCAAGTTCCAGTGCCTGGAACATTTCAGTGTTTAATTTCCTCTTGTTTATGTAGCCTAAATTTTAAATAGCCTGGCTCAGGTCCACTTTTTTTTACAAAGACAAGTTTTATTCCTAAGTTGTTATGTTTAACAGTTAAACAAATGCCTTGAGAAATACTTTAAATAAATAAACTTGATGACAGCAGAAATGTCACAAATCCATTTTAAGTAAAAATCAATATACAAAGGGGAAGTCTTTCATGCTGTCCTTTCATTTTCTTGTATTGCCTTAGACTTATGCTCTATAATTTCATGAGAATTAATTTCTTTTACTGGGGCCCTCCACTGTAGCCTTCATCCTACTGATGGCCTATTGATAAATAGCCACTCCTTAATACGTTTTCCGTTTTACTGAAGTCACTGAGTAATTTCAGGACTAAATACTATACTGCCAAGTGCCAATGTAATTTTTATAATTCAGTAGAGAAAGTTTAGGAATTGAATAGTATCATTATTAAATCTAACTTTCCTACTGCTGGCTGGTGTACTAGCTTTAGAAAGTTAGAACATCAAAGAGGTAGCAAGAGTTGAAAGTTATGCAGGACTTCAACTAGACCTTTGGATAATTGCGAAACTTGTTTGGAATTCAATAGGAAAAAAAAGACAGATAGTTATATGTATTCTCTCCACTGTAGTCGGCAAAATGAAAAAAAACAAAAGATACTAATGATCCACTATTCCATATAAAAATAATGTGTTTCAGAAAGCTGAAGCATAAAATTATTTTAATATATACTAAACACAAAATAATTTTATTCTGAAAAATAAAAAGACTTATTTTCCAAATGGGAAAATAATCCTGATCTAGAGTAAAAAAAAAATATTTCAGTAACTCACATTTTTTAATACCCCTCCCCAACTTATCAAAGCCTCTCAGATTCTAAGTTATGAATAATTTTAATCTATCAAATGCCATATATCAATAGAGTAGTAAAACATAAATAAAGATTGGGGAAAAAAATGTTATTTTTACATAATCAAAGAGTAAAAAAAATGAAATAGATGATTGCATCCACAAGCATAAAACTGCAGATGAATAAGCAAGGAAACTGCACGGTACTTGCAAATACACAACTTACAGCTTTCAAATACTAGCACTCTGGTGAGAAAGCCGTATCATACACAAAGTATTACTCAAATTTTCTAGATAATGATCTCGGAATATATTCTAATTTGAAGCAATGTTGTAGGGATATGCAAAGCAATCACATGGAGTCAAGAGATTTTCGCAGGGTAGAGTTGTTCCTCTGAGCGAGCTCAAGGCTGAGCCAAGCCCAGAGCCCCCAGCCTGTTTATTTCTTACTTTTTATACATTTGTGGATCTGGCTGTGGATTGGCTTCTGGAGTTTTCACCCCTCAGCCAAATGGCTAAACCAGCTGTCAGTTACAATTGTTTTCAGGTTAGAAATATGCAAACAAAGGACAGAGAATGAAAAACAAAGGATTTGTTTACGTTACATGTGTGAGAAAGGTAGAAACTGCTCCTAATATTGTACAGTAGCTAAAAAGTCTGACTCTATTTTATGAACAATCAAAAGGCTTTAAAAAACTCAGAAAAAACAGGGTGACAAAGCAATATATTTCTCTAGACAATTCTAACTGTAGCTAGTCTCACCACACTCTAAACTCTATATCATTCTTTTTGGCTGAAACAATCTCGTCACTGATTTAAGACAGAATTTTCTGGGGTGTTTTATATCTGCATCTTCTTATATTTCTTAAACTTTACAAATAATAGTATAGATTTTCCTTTCTGTTATGTACAATGCAACTATCATAGGTTAGTACAGTTTAGTTTTTTAGTCATAGAGGAATGTAGAATGATTTTCCTGCTCAGGACCTAGGAATTGCTTTAAAAATGAAAGGGACCTATTGGTTAGTTGGAATATTGGCATCTTGACCACTGAACATTGTCGGCTACGACTTTGGGAAGTACCATACAAACCCCCTTGATTTCCAGCAGGTGGGGCTTTTCCTTTTATCCTTTGGCCAGAGAGAAACAGGTTACATCGAGTTGGGCCTGCTGCTCTCCATTTTTGGGGCGGAGCTGGCCTGAGACCTGGCCGGATTCCATCGGCTCCTGGGTGGCGGGGGAAAAGGAGAGGTTGCTGCTTTACAACAACTACTTTCTCTAAACTTCCCTGGAGCAGGGAGAGATCTCTGCCGGGCCCCTGGTAAGAGCTATGGGCACCATTTAAGCTGAGGCCACCCTGATTTACACCGAGGGGTGGGCCAAAAAGGCATTTATGATCCTGCCTGGTTTATTTTTATTTTGTAATTCCAGACTGCCCGAGTGCTCTGATCTCTGATGTTTCTGTGTGAGTTCTTCCTCCCTCACCAGCCCAGCCTTGAACATCTAATACCATGAGCTACAGAGAGAGAAAAGACCGAGCAGATTTAACTCTTTCCTGGCAACATGAAGCTTCCAGGGTTAACCCTTCCCTGAGAGAGAAAAGAAAGGGACAGAGTGAACATAAAGAAGAAACAGCATGAAGTCAGTGGAGCGAGAGTGAAAAGACTATTCGGACAGGGGGTTGAGGAGTTTGTCATTCCATCCTTATTGAGCCATGGAAATGAACTCTATATTTAGATCATTCCTTTAAATCATGGGAAAGATATGCATTTGGAGAGATGATTATTTAGATTTATGTGTGGATTTGAGCAAAGGTGTTTGTGATGGACTAAGTAATATTAATCCCATAAGGTGCTTGAACAGAGATAGAGATGAGAAGCCCTCTGTGCCAGTGAAGAAGTAAGAGGATATCTCTGTACCTTAAGATGAAGAATCCTTTGCCTTTAGTTACTCATACTTAAAAGGTGACACCCCGGTGTGCAAAATTCTAAGACCCATGACCCCTAAGCAGCTTGGGAACCTGCTAATGGGAGAGGTCACAAAGGCAGGTTTCTCCGGGCAGTTGTTTTTGTGACAGTTAAAAAACCCACAAGAGAACTGTTCTAAGTTGTCAGTGGGATCCATCACTCTAAGAGAGACTCTTCCCCTAAAGAATTGATGAAAGACTATTGTCAGATAGCAAAACTGACTGAAAATTACAAGTTCTGTCTCTTTATGTTGCTTTGTAAGAAAGTGAACATTTTGTAAGGGGATGGAAGAGTGTTTTTGGAGTTTCATTCTGTTTTGTTCTAGGCTTTTTCCCCCAACTTTCTTTTGCCATTCTTTTAGTGTGTGTTAATAAAACTATTTGTTCAGTTTTAAAGTTGAGCCTGCTTTGTTTTTCTCTTAGTCTCTCTCCCACAGAAAAAGAGTGAGTACTAAGACCAGAACTTAGTGAACGTGAAATCACTGCATCAATTGGTTATAGTTGTTGTAAAGTAGTAATTTCTCCTTCCTCTCCCACTTGGGAAATGATTGATTTTGGCTAGGCTTTAGGCCAGCTCCCACCCCCCTAAAGGGGGGAAACAGTAGGCTTAACTTGATGTTACTTGTTTCTTTTCGGCTAAAGGAAAAAAGGAAAAGGCTGACTTGTAAAAATTAAGGGGTTTTATATGTTACTTCCCAAAGTCGTAGCTGATAATTTTCAGTAGTTAAGACAGATACTAATATTCTAACTAACTTTCTGATAGGTTTCTGTCTTTTTAAAAGCAATTCTTAGGTCCTGACCTGGAAAATCATTCTACAGTTCTCTATGACTAAAAAACTAAATTGTACTAACCTATGACAGCAAGGCATAAACCAGATAAGAGGTTTGCTTGACTTGTACCAACTACTTACATGTTTAAATTTATATTTGTGAATTCATTTTCCTAAAACACAACTCTCAACCACAGAGCATTCTGCTCTTTTAAAACAATCCACATAATGCCATAAAGTTCTTTGATATAAATCACGTTAACTGCCAGGCTATATATAAGGAATACATTCTAGGTCTGAGTATATCTACCTTCTTTGATATGCAAAAGTATACCACATAAGGGGAAAAGAGAAAATAATTCACATTACCAGAAAACCCTGAATCCCAAAGTCAAGTTTAAAAACCTGGAGATGATCCTATGCCAACATGTCTGCAAATGCAATGTCGTCAGTAACAAAGTCAAGATCACAGCTTAACATAACACAAACTTCTTCTTGGAGACTTTTGTTTACATTGCATTTAGTGTCTACTTTGTGCTATCTAATAAGTGGGAAAAAAACAACAAAATCAAACCTGAAGACAAGAACAAAAGTATAAAAGAATATAGTATACTTCATATAGTATAATATTACTTGCATAGATATAAAAGAGAAACTAATTTTAAAATTAATTTGAATCTGCTAAAACATCATTTTAACATAAATATGAAGAACACATTACAGAACCAGAGTTCTGGCTGTAAAAAGATGAAAAAAAAAAAATCAACCAAAACCACCAAGATGATTTGAGTGATCAATTTTTGAGCTTTTAAAACATTAAACCAAATATCTTATACATTAGGCATTTTTCATCCTCTGTTTTCATTTGAGTGCAAGACAAAAAACCCTAAATTCTAAGACTGTTTTAAGAAATGGAACTGTGACAAAAAACATGCCTATATAAAACATTTCAGATTCGTGTTTAACACGAATCTGCTTTCTATTGATGCAACCAGAGTCCACAATGCATTTCAGAAATGTTCCCATAGAAGGCCATTGAAATTCTAAACCCACATTAAATTTCCACTGTACCAAAATTTATATCTTTATAGATAAGCATTTAATCAAATATTATTGAGATGGTTTCTAACAATTTTCAAAAACTATGTCATTCCTTAACTTTTTTATATACAACACCTGTATTCCATGAGATTTGGAGATGTATCTGTTTTCCTTACTGACAATAAACTAGTTATAACTATAGCTGGCAATGACTCTGTTCTTCCTATCATCACAAATAGAACCCTCAACCAAGTTCTGATTGTAGAATCTGTTATCACCAGCAATGCTGATAGATGAAACTCTGAGGCAGCATCAGCCTCAGATCCTTGCTGAATTTGATAAGTGAGAAAACAACCTGCAGATCTGAAATCTGAGAAAAAATAATTTAATGAAATTACCCAGTTTTCCTCACATACAGCTGAAATAGAATCTGGTCATAGAAGAAATTCATAAATGTTACTGCAAGCCAGCACAGAACTGAAGACAATTCCAAATCTGACATGCAAAAAGAATTAACTTTGAACTTGTACTTACTAAGTCAGAAATTCTAGGGGTGATTTTTGTTACAAAATTTTATATTGTTTTTTACATATTTTTACATACTAGCAAAGTAGAACAAGGTTTATAGAAATGTAAGTTAATGCAAATCCTTCAGAAATTATTATTGTTTCAGTAAGGCTTCTTGCTATGAAGCCCCTTGACAGCAGCTCCAATCTCCTTCTCACATCAAGTGTAAATACAGGGACCCTGAGTATATTCTGTCAAGCACAATCTGACATCCTGCCGTCGATTCTGAAATGTCATATCAAAGCACCTTCTCCAGTGTAACATGAAAGTTACAGGAGCCACAGTTCTGCAGTGAAAGTTATGCCATTAAACCACATGAAAGATAGAAAGGCAGTCCATATTGAGGGGTTTTTATCATCTGTGGATATCTTAAATACCTTAACAGGAGTTTGAAGCCAATAATTATGGTTATATCAACCAAAGTCATGAACATACACCTGGTCTTGAAACAGCATGGTCAAGAGAATCTCAAATTACTCTGACGTGACTGTGGCCCTAAAATGCTTTGTAAACTTCCATTTAAAAATGCAATACTATGACTTTCAGAGCCTTGACTGATATTTCTTTGCCATGCTAAGGGAACTCCCCTGTCCAGCCATCCAGGATCCACTCTGGTAGTCACTCATATCACCTGAGATGGGATGGAAGTCCCTCCACAGCAAGACATGCCCCACCCACAGAATCACACCAGGTGTCCTTACTGGCTCAATCCTAGGTTTTCCATCGCAGCATCTCAGATGTCCAGATCCTTAAAAAATTTTAACTTTTGTCAAATTACTAAGTAATAGAATAATAGCTTGAGCTGGTACCTCCAAGGAGGGGCTCTGAACAAAGAAAATTGGGCTTTTATTCCCTCGCAGTCTAAGGGTGCCAAAGTCTGGGGTCCATGTCTTCTGCTGTGTCCCTGAGTGTCCAGTCACCTGACTGGTCTACAGGTCTCTGGGCCCTTTGTTGTGCAAAGAGTCTGCACGAGGTTGTGGCCTCTTACCCCAGGGTCTGATCCAGAGCTCAGCCCACACCCAGGTAGTGCAGCTGCACCCATGCTGCCTGCACAGCATGGGTTCCTCAACAACTGTGAGTGGTGTGATAGAGCCAGGTCTCTGCTTGATGCCCAAGGCAGGATAGTACTAATTCTCTCAGGACTGTAGGCACTTTCCATAAGCCTTATACAGTTACTCAAGTACATACGTTGCTACATAAAATAAGGGTTTCTTAAAATTTTCCTCTGTTCTTTTGAACCATAATTCAAGTGTCTCAGAATTAGACAAAACACATATAAATAACACTCTCCTTTTGTTCTAATTTATAATAGTTACTATAAAAATATTAGTCACTTTCAGAAGCATTCCAGAAACCTGGCTTCAATGTTTATGTTTTTTGGGGGGGCTCAGCTCTACATGCTGAGCCCCAAGACCAAAAAACATTCTTGCTTTATCTTTGACTCATAAAAGTAGTTTCTTGTTGGCATTCTAAATCAAAGTATTCTCTTTGCTCATTAGTTATGTTTCTTTTGCTGATTATATTTCTTTGTAATGAAAATATGATCCTTCTCTGCAGTATTATATTGATCATAACTACTTTCTATCTACTAGATGTAACCCCAACTTGACCTTTACCCCTAGCTTTCTGGGCCTGATTAATATTTTGTTACCCTTTTATTCTTCAGTTTTCCTATTTAACAAAGGCAAGAAATACTGTTTCTTTATTACTGGATGGCTCCGTTCCTTCAGACAGAAGGTTCCTCTGTCCCCCTAAATGTATCATTACATGATACAAAGAACCCCAGAACACAGTAAGCAATCCTCTGAGATACATAAAAGTGAGTAGCGTGTATGATGTATATATTAAGCAAGGAAGGATAAAAATTCTTCATGTACTGTGTTTTATTCTTATTAATATCATCTCTTTTTTGGATCAAAAGTGAAGATGAAAGAAGGACCAGGGTCCTTCTCATTTGTGCTTGTGCTGCAAAGCACAGAGAGGAGGACTTCGACAACAAAATAAGTGTTTCAAATATGCTTTGTTTGAAGCATATAGTGAAGGAGACATAACTCAGAAGTGTTGCAATCATGCAGTTAAATAAAAATAATCAGTCCTATAGCAGCTATGAGAGACTCAGAATCTGCTTTCCTTTCCCAGCAGAATGGGACTACACTGATTTTTTCGCCTTCAAAATATAAAATAATAAATAAATACGTAAGCATCCCAAAAACATTTTGGCAAATCACCCCCACCATCTTCATGACTCACTGAGGACCTCAAAAGCTTTCTTGATAAAAGTATGTATCAAAGCCAATATGCTAATATATCAGCCCAAATAACATATTTTTTTTGCTGCTAAAAGGTGCTACCAAAAATGTGTAGCTGTGATGAAAAATGTTCATGCTAGTTAAATGGGCAAGACCTGAGATTCTAATCCAAGGCAGAATATAATCATTAAGTACATTTGCAGAAAAACAGAAAAAAAAAAAAGTGTATAACTGATGAGTTTCAGTGACAGATGGATTTGATATCACACAAGAAGGCAGGAGTTTCATGAAAAATTACAGTTTGTCATATGATTGAACATATGCTTGAGCCTACGCTTAGACTAGCCTAACACTCACTGTATTTGCAGCCTCAACCAAAGGATATTACTGAGGCTGGATGACTAGAGTGGTTCAAAAACAGCAGGACAGGCAGACAAAGCACAGTCTCTTAAAGAGGAAGAAATTACCTTTGGTTCCAGAATAGCTGAGCTACAAGTCACTAGGAGTTGGGAGAGTGATTTAGGGCAGTATCATTATATGCTTGTTCCCTAGGGTTCAGCTATTAGCTAAAGGATACAGGCTAGATAATGATTTTTTCTGAATCGAAACTGTTGATCTAATGTTCTTATTTTCTGAGGTTTGTTTCCTGAAAGCTCAGCCATAAGCCAAGTCCTTAGAGACCATGTATGATACCCTTTGAATAGAAACTGTTCCAGAAAGTACAGTCTGGAAGCAGAAAATCCTAACTACAAAAGAAAAACATAACTATCCTTGCTTTCAGAATTTAAAGCATTCACAGCATATAGTCAATGTTCAAATATTCTTTGAATTCCATAAGTATTAATAGCATGCTTTAGAAAGTGTTTTATTATAAGATTAGAAATGCTATTTAATACCCAGGCCATGGGCAAGGCAATGTTAGAAGATTGGAAAATTATTCCATGTAAGAGTTGCTTTTTGATGTTGCTTTAGCTTTTCCATAGAGAACTTAAGATTGGTTATAAGAAGAGGGGGAAAAAAGGTTTCCTTATTCTGTTTTATATAAAAGGTTCAGAGAAGAAGAACTTAAGCATTTAAATGGCTGTACCTTAGAGTAGCAAAGATGCCTATTTGACATGCTGCAGCTAGATGCTTAAAAACCACAGAGAATGAGATAATCAACTCTTAGCAGCAACTAGAAGAATATACAGAAATAATCAGTGAGGTTCCTTCAGACATGGCAGAAAACCACGGGCAATAATGTGTTCCATGCACTGGAATCAGAGATATGTTTGTTGCTAGAGGACACAAAAAGAATGATACCCACACAGTCAAGTGGCCAGGGCAAAAGGAAGAAAAGTTTATTTCTTGACCTCACTTATATAGATTCTGGACAATGACCAGGGATTGGAGAATGAGGTTGACACCTCTCTGACCCCACTGGTCAAACTAGAAGTCCATCAATTGTCCCTCCTCCAGAAAGAAACGCGCAAACAATCACTTTGTTTATGTTACAATCCGTGAAAAAACTCCACTACAAAAATGCAAACAATCAGAAGGCTAAAAAGGATAGGACAACAAGATGTGGGGGAGGGAGAGAAAAGATCAAAGACCAACCTAAATATCTAGACTACAAATTGGACGGCATGAACGTAAATTACAATGTTAGTGTTCTACAGTTGATGCAGAAAAGCTCCTGGAGATTATGGGATATTGGTTCAGTGGTAAAGGAGGTCATGAAAATGGTTGGGCTTGATGATCTTAAAGGTCATTTTCAACCTAAATGACTCTACGTTTTTATGAAAAAATATTAAACAACAAATAGGAAAAAAGAAAAATCTTCCTGCATGTGCAGAAGTTGTTCATGATACTTGACAGAACCAAGACCACTCATCCAGAATGTTCAGGGAAAACATACAAAAAGCCCAACTACTTTCACTTCCTGTTCTAATACTGAAGCTGTATTTTTCACAACACAACTTTCTATCATTACTTCAGTACATGTTTTTTGAGGACAGAAATCTCTTATCCATCTTTTCTCCCCATGAAAAGCTACTTAAGCACATTTCACTGAAATTGACAAAAACCCTGTAGGGAAGAAAATGACATTTTCTGACAGTTCTTGAACACTGTAAAAGGTAAATATCATTAGTGAGACTGTGGAGGGAAACTCTGCACACAGTGAGAGGTACATTTCATAAAAAGGAGGTACTTTTGATAAAAATAAAATTGAATGCCATATTTATTAATAAAATTATGTCTCTTAAAGTAGAAAAAAATTCATAAAGTTCCTGAAATTTTTCAAGAGGTGTTTACTTCTTCCATGTTTTACTAAAGCATTAAAAAAACTCCCCACAGTTTCAGTTAGTTCTCAGGCATGCTGACACACATCATAATCTCAGAATGTTCCCTGCACTAAAGCCTCAGTCACAGATTTTTGATTGTTGCAGCTGACATTTTGAATAAACTTTCCACTAAAGTGCTTCTTTTTAAAAAGAGGAAAGGCAAACTTTGATGTGATGGGAAATGACAGAGTTATATAAAAACTGACTGCATATGGTTGCTCTCAACCTGTGGTGGGGACACCACACAGGATTGTGGCATGGAAATCTGCTTGAGGAATAACAGCCAGCTGCCACATTACACTTTCTAGAAAAACACAAATGCAGTTGAGTATGGATAATCAAAAGGAGACAGGAATTAGAAACTAAGCATTTTCCCAGAAAACATGCTATAGCACCACACTACAGAAACGGTATACATTGGAACTTGTGTCAGAAAAGCAACAGGAATGAGTTTAAAGAGAACACCCAAGACAGCAGTGTGCTGTATTGCGATATCAGCTAAATGCAATTAAATACAGAATAATGGCTCTGTTAACCAATTTTCCCCTAGATTCCTGCAAAACTGTCATGTCTCAGCCACTATGCATGGAACTTACACAGATGATTCTCGTGTCAGGCTCATTTGTAGCTGAACCTGTACGGAGCCTTTTCCTCCTTCATAATTCCACTTATTTGACATGGTTTAACTCCAGACAGCAGTTAAGCACCCTGCAGCATTTCAGAACCCTCCCATCTCAGTGAGATGGGAAGGAGAATCACAAAAAACTTAGTGGGTGGAGATGTGAAAAATTTCATATAACTCAGAAAAAGTGATAATGATAATAATGAAAAACCATAAACTCTAAGAAGAACAAGTGATGCACAATAGAATTACAATAAAAATCATAATTTATGAAAATTTTTAATGGAATCAGAGAAAAAACCTTGAGACTTCATATAGCATATTCTCTTTAATTTACTTGGTTTTTTGACTCACTTTCTGAAGCTAAGATAAAGTTATATTCCATTTTGGATGCCATGGTTTTATATTCTTTATTTTTGCTCTGTCCTTGACTTTGTAAGTTCATTTTTCCCTAATTCTTGTTTTTGAGAAGTACAAAGAAACAGAGAGCTCACTCAGACAATTCCCTAACCCCTCTCTCTTATGCTCTAAGTGTTACTAGGAAATTGATGTGTGGCATAGCTCAGTTTCATTTTTACATGTTGGGGAGGGGGCCTTAGATCTATACAGCGTGATCTGCAAAACACCAGAGCATTCAACACTGACATAAGAGAAGATACACTGCTTTCTTTCAGTAAATTCAGCATAAAGATATAACCATAACGTTCCCAAGACACTAGATGGAATAGAGATGTGGGATAAGGATATTTATGCTGATTAAAATGATACAAACAAAGTTTATGCAGCCCTAGCCCATCATTCTTGCCTATCCCATTATTACTTCTCTTTCAAAAAATGGTATTGACTGTTAACTATCTTTACATTATTGTGTTCTGAGCACATCAGTTTATTTCTTGCTCACAATGGCACCTAATATATGCAAGTATTAGTATTACAACTTGAGATATCAATTTTCCTTGGATGTTTTTCATCCAAGAGCCAACTGTGGCCAGCGTGAATGGTAGACAGCATTCAGTGAAATGCTACTCTGAAAGCACTTAGTAACTTTCTCCTTTTATCTGTATTTTGTTTTGATACAGGAAGCAAAACCAAAAGGATTTTATATTTAAAGAAATAAAAAGAACCTTCAGATATACTAAGTCAGAAGGTCTCTAACAGAACCTAGTGGAATTCATTTGTGCTTTCAATTTCACCAGAGTGCAATATAAACAACCATAGGAACCACACAGCCAACTTTCAAATTAAATCCTACAATGAATAATTTATATTTTTAAACAAGGATTAAAAGTTCCATTCAGTTGCAGAAAATCAGGGGTGGCTTTAATAATTTACATGCTTTCCAAAGGTGAATAAAATGCCCTCCTGAACAAAAAAATCAAAACAATGTAAATATTTTCTTTGTTAAAACCACATTGTGATTGACAAAAGAGAGGATCACTGTCATAAAACTGAATGCACATTCTGTGGGAGATAGGCAGAGGAATTCAACTATCTTCAAAGTAGAAGCTTCTGCATGCACTTCCTACACTTAACCAAGAGGAATATGGAAAAATAAACCCCATTATTCACAGGGAAAATCTGCATATATTTTTTGACCTTTACTGAAAATCTTGGAGTTCTACCACATAATTTTTTGCGTGTATGCAGGAAACCACCTTGTTCCCTTATAGCAACTGAAAAAGAACTCCAGGTCAAATGTTCTCAGTATTACCAGGGTCTTCTCTGACCTTGCAGAAAGACATTAAATATAAAAGACACACACTCTGCGAAGCACTATTACCTGGCTACAAGGAACACACTCTGACTTGAGAGGACCGACTTAAACTAGAGCCACCTCACTGGAGTTTTTGTAGGTAAACTGGCTGCCTTTGCTGTAATTCACAGCCTGTGTTCTTTTCAGTCCTAATAAATATTCTCCCGCTATCTTTATCCTGAACATGTGTACCCTGCAAAAAAGGGCAAGGAATATTGTACCTGATGAAATAGAGTTCACTCCTCTGGAGAACTCAATGCAGTCACAGCATGAGTGATCTATATCTTTAATGCTCAGGTAGCATTAACGTAAAATTTAATGCAAGACAAATGTCCAGTGCTGCAGACATAGTTCATAAATTAAACACATATTCTCCTTTGATTTTCATTTCCCCATGAAGAAATAGTAAAGAATATGGCTGCTTTCTTCAAACATATAACAGAACCATTATTTGCAAGGAAATACTTTGGACCAGACAATTATTTGTAGTTTTGATTTAACACTTTTAAGAACAGTCAAGCATTTTTATTCCCTGCTCACTGTAATACAGATACTAGTTAGATCTCACATATATCATCTGAAGCAATATATGAATGAAACACAGTTTCATTTCAAGCAAATGACACTGCTTATCATAGATCCATTGTAACAGAAAAAAATAACGGCAGTAAAAAATGAAAAAATTTCAAAAACAGGTGACAGTGAAGATCAAAGTGAGTCAAGACCAAATCCAGTCAAAATATACTTTTTTAGGTTAGATAATAGTAATCTCCAACTTATATTTAAACAGACATGATAAATGAAGCAGAATTTTAAAAAATGCAGAAACGAAAGGTGGAAAACAAGTTACTCAGGAGAGCACCAGTAAAAGAACAAAAATACATTAAGTCTGAGCCTGGTTCTTAATAAACAACTCCCTGAGCTAAAGGGACCCAGTTATAAAGCAGGAATACCTAGCAAGAAACCCCAGGCATAAAGACAGTGACTTTAAAACAAGTAACAGGCAAAAAGACATCTGCTGCACTTTCACTGCTGACTTTCACTGACTTTCAAATTTTGAGTGCAACACTGAAACCAGAAGTAATTTTTTGAGAGTTAAGGTCAATATTGTGATGGTACACCAAGTCCAGTAGAAAAGATATTTGTATGGCTTTTAGAGATCATTCTTGATCTTTCTAGAGTTCAGATTAGTAGAGCTGCTGCTAGTTACCTTGGAAGAATTTGTTCTCTTAGGTTGGTCTGGAGACAGGAGATAGACAGGAAGATTTTTAAACATATTTTATTGCCTGTAGATAGTCATACATTAATTTCACCAAAGAATTAAAGGCCCCTATGTTTCTATTGTTTTACTGTCTTCCAGTTTTGTTTATTTTCCAAGCAAGACTGAAGGACAGTTATTTACTAAATTAGCTGCCAAAATACTGAACTAAGGCATTCTGAAATGCTGTAAGCACCTGCAATTTTGCTAAGGCACTTAAATAATCTTAGGACTCAATACTGCAGTATATTGAAGCACTTTGTTCCCAATCTGATGATTGGGAACAGAAATAACACTTAATTCTCATATCCCCACAGAGAGCTTTTCCTCAACCCTAAAATAATGGATCAGCACTATGAAAACTGATGAAGTTCAAGTGTGAACATTGGGACAACAAAAATCCTACAGAATGCATACACATGAAGTGACACAGGCAAAAAAAAGAAACTCCAAACATCTCCATAACACAGTGTTCAGTAATGTTTGATAGGTGGAGAGGTTTTACCACTTTCCTTGCCTTGATTTCACTTTATCCACTCTTACTCATGTGTCCTTTAAAACTTCCTCCTGAAGAGCAATTATTTTTAGACAAAAAGGTGTTTGCACCAATGTCAAGAAATTAAATTACAGCAAGATCAAAATTTTCAGTTATAGACAGAAAAACAACACAGAACTATGAGACACTTCATTCTGTATGAATGCATGCAATTTGGAGTCCTCCTCAAACAAGATTATGTCCTTATTTACTTCTCATTTTTCACAAGGTCTTGACTTTATTCAATATTTTATTCAATATTAGACTACACTGCTCTACTCATTAAATTAGGACCCTATCCTGTGAACCATCAGATAGCTCCTCTTTTATGCTATCCCTTTTCCCTCTCATTTCAAGCCCATTGTATATTAATTACTGGAAGTTTTTGTGAAGTAGTCTTAAATACCATTTTACCACCAAAATATTTAATGGGTTTAATTAATTACACCACGAGTTGTAACATGTCATGATGAGCTGCAATTTCTAAGATGCAATGCAGGGTATCCTCTACTATTCCTGATATTTTGAAGGCGTTTCACAGCTCTTGTGAATTAGTGGAATGCTATACAAGTCAGCAAAACTATAATAATTTACACATACTAATATATAAGACATTAATTATGGAGTGGGGAGGGTGGCGGGGGGGGAAATCCAAAAATCTCTTTTTCAATTTGGGTAGCAGAGCCCATTTTATTTTAAACATACCAAGAAATCTTAGTTTTCCACAGTCGTACTATGATATATTTCTGGCTGTCCAGAATTCCTGAGACATATAAATATTCTGCGAGAACAGTGATATTACAGTTGTTTTCAATTGGATGAGAAGAACCAAGCAGCTTTCAGGAGTAATACATTCACTAGTGCAAAAAATGATAGATGAGGGTGGTCAGACTGAGGGAAGACAAATATCTTAATATGCTTTCAGAATCCTCTGCTATGTGGTCAGGGCACAGCACCACCAGCAAGTCTTTCAAATCCGGTAATTTCATCATGGAAAATTCTGACTGCTGTCTTGAAAATGGCAAAATAGGAGGCAGATAAAGCACAAATGCTTCCACCCAGTCCAAAATTTTGTTGAAAAGCTAATTTAGCATGTCTTATTGGACTGCAATTATTTTGAGTAGTCAATCTCCTGTCTGGATCATTTCCAGCTCAATATATATAACATTTACTTAAGTAAAAAGCTCTCATTTCTCCAGGGAAAGTATTCCTCTTTCAAGTTATAAGACTTTTTATTATTATTTTTAATAGAAAACCATCCACTTCTTTTTTTTCTTTTTTTTAACTGTAATAATATACACAGACTGTTAAATGAAAATGGAGGGGAATAGCCATTCTGCAAAGATCATCCACCCTAGTAAAAACTACAGAAAATTGCAGAAGATAAAATATTCTTCCAAGAGTATTCTTACTGGGGGATCTCCAACTTCTCACAGCTCTGAGCTGTGAACAAGCACAGGTAAAGCTGCTGTGGGACAAAACATACATCCTCTTGGGCTAGAACACAGGCTGACCTCCTGCACTAATTCTGAAAATTCACCGTATTTAGCAAATGGTGATAGTAAAAAGAATTTCAAATTTATGTTTCTATATTTAACATCATTTCTATTTCTAAAAAAACATTCTGATCCAATAGGGAGGAAAAAAAAAGACACACACAACAGCATCCATTTACCAGATTTTATCTGATGAAAAATCTGATAAAAACTGCTCACAGAAAAATTACAACCAATAAATTTAAAAAAAAGGAAAAAAAAAGGCGCAAAAAAAAGCCCTGTAAATTAATCTTTGTGAGTTTCAAGTAAATGCTACATTGCTCAAGCTGGTATTTGTCACATACAAATCCTTAGTCCCACAAGGACAGACAAGAAATTTATTTGGGAACAGGGCAACTTCCAAGCATGCACATGAGAGAATTTGCTACAGAGAGGAAATAGCAACACAGAACATTTCTCCATTTGTGAAGAACTGTCAGCAAAGCAGGAAACAACTGGTGATGAACGAAAATGTTTGTAACTTTAAAGTTTACCAAGAAAGCAGATACTAGTGACCTAGCGTTGCTGAAACCATCCTCTTCCTTTTTCACTACGTTTCTCTTGCTTAACTTATTTTCAGGTGATTATTGGACGTTAGGGTGAATATTGCCATAAGATTCACAAACGTACAAGGAGAAAATAGAGTCCATAAATTTACAGAAGAGGACACAAAGGAAGGTACTTAGTGTAAATCCTGCCATTTTCCCTCATCCCTTAAGTTGCTGTGTTCAGCCAGGTGGAGAGAGGAGAGGGAAGCCTCTGTGTCATGCACCTCATCTGCCTGTGGGGCCTGTCCCAGGGCAGACAGGACGTGATTCCAGTAGTGTCTTTCTCTGTCTCTCTTTCCTGCTTCCTAGTCTACTCACCTCCTCCTGGAGCTCTGCCACTAAGTGGAGGAGTTTCGCTACCTGGGTGCATCTCCCACAGCTCTAATTACTGCTGCCACCCCTACTGGCACAGGAGCAAGGGCCACCCTACAGCCTGGCACCTGGGTGTCAGCTTGTTCCCACCAAAGCTTCCTCCTGGCATCTGTGTCAGCCATGGTGAGTGCAGAGCTTAGAGAAGAGAGGCCACGACTTTCTGCTGGATCATCAAGACTACTCTTCCCTGGTCAGGCTGGCTGGCAGAGCTTCAGGTCCTTCCTGCACACCCTACCTTGCAAACTGCTGCACAAACTGTCCTACCACCTCCTGTTTGCCTGCCCTGTTTGGGATGCTCTTGGCTGCTAATGCTCCCTAAGGGCTCCTATCAAGTGTGGAATGGGGGGCTTGGTCCTCAGCACTGGTGAGGCTGCGCCTCAAATGGTCTGCTTTTGGGCACTTCCCTACAAATCAGACATTGAAGTGCTGGAGTGTGTCTAGAAAAGACCCTCCAAAACACATTCAAAGAGCAATTAAGCTGGTGAAGGATCTAGAGAAAAAGGAACTCAAGCACATGAAACACTGCAAGAGAAATATCAGCCTACACCGCTTTTAACTAGTATTAAAATCAACTTGAGTCAGAACAATCAATAAACCTTCTGATGCCAGAATTTGTTTCACTTTCATTCACCATTGGTTTTCAAATGCATATGGTAAAGCACTGAACACTGGAAGGTAAAATCTGGGAATGTAAAGCAGCTTTGTGCATTTTACTGGAGATGAGAACTTATAAATTTTATTCTGCCTTACAATTTCATAGGGAAAAGAAAGACCAAAATCCAAAAAGCAGAAAATCAATAAGGGAGATATATGAATCAGGATTTTTTTTTTTTTTTTTTTTTTTTTAATCCCATAGGTGTTATTTTGAGGACCATGATGACATTCCTACTTTTCCATAAAATATTTATCAAACGTATTTGATATTTTTGACTTTGTTAAAGACCAAGTTCCCCAAAGCCTGTACTGCTACGGATGCAATTACTCATCATTATAGCAATTACACAAGACAATTTAGTAAAAATTATAGAATCTGGCCCTTATTTTTTAGTTTTAAGTGCAATTTTTACCTCAAGCTAATTTACATGAGAACAATTTGCAAACAAATATATGTATCATCAAGTATTCAACAGATTTGCATGCAAATGATCCCACGTAAGGGCTACCTGCATTATGACCTGAGGCTGCTCCAGTGCAAAAATACTTTGCCAGTGTCCAAAGAATGCGGCAAACATCTGGCTGCTTATTTTCCTTATTATAATGAGAATAACTAATGGAGATATCAAAGGCTGCCATAAAAAGAAAAGGAAGACATTTAAAGACAGTAACAGGAAAAAAGAGCGCTGAAGAACTAATATTTGCTTCACATTAGCATATGAATATCAGAAAAACAGTTACTTTTAATTACACAGACAGGAACCACCTAGGTGTTTCACAGCTAATTCCCAAACACTAGAGGTAAGCTGTGACCATCACTTTAGTTCTTTATACTCCATGTAAATGGAATTCAATAATGTAAATGAAGGACTTTCAAAGCTGATGCCAAGCATTACATGTTAAATGGTATAATGTATAGGCATGGATTTCTCATGCTGAAGTTCACTAAGAAAAATTCCTTTGGAGCACTGCTTTACTCTCACTGTTTCACTGAGGTGAGATGAAAGAGAAGTTTTCTCTGTAAATTTTAATTTATCACAAGCTGCCTGGAATCTTTAAATTCGTGTTAACCTAGATCACTCCTAGGCCCTCAACTTACATTAACCTCATCAGCCTTTATCAGCAATTCCAATATCTTAACTTTCAGAAATGCTGAAACAAGATTTTGGATAAGAATCTTCCAATAAAGCGTTTCAAGTCTTGTGTGTTATCAGATGTGCCTGATGAGGAAAAATATTAAGGTCATTGTACCTGCTTACAGCATTTCCTCAAGACTCTAGAAGTTGGAACACTACTTGAAGCAATATGCTCTCCGTATTTCCCACTAGCTAAATTTTATGATCCCTTTTGATATCTTAGGGAAGACAAGCCACCAATTTCAGATCATTTATCTGAAAATAAAAGTGTACGTTGCTGACTTGCTTATTATCTGTACATTTTTTCCCACTAGTCAATCACTCCAAAGATATTTATTTCTCTTGACAGCTACTTTTGGAAAGGCATTTGACATCAACATGCATCTGAAATCCTCCAGGGAAAGGATAATATTATAAATAAAATACATGGATCAAGGAAGGAAACATACGCACCAGCTATGTTATACACCGGTTGCTCTAGAGATCAAATCTTTGATACTAAACTGGCATAATGGAAATGTAACTCAGTGAAGACAGACATGATTTAACTTAGACCTGAAGAGAGTCCCAAAGTGTAGAAAAGCTAAAGACATAATTCCAGTTAGTTAAAACATATTCTCTCCATGGAAAACTGCTTTTTAAATTACTTCTTTCTTTCTCATAATGAACATCCAGCCCAGAAGTCCACTTTATTTTCTGACTATTAACATTAGCTTTTGGGGAGAACTTGTGTTTCTGGTTTCAGAGTGCCTCTGTTTCTCTGCTAAATTCTGTGATGCAAAGCCTTTATCATTCAGGCAACACAAGTTTCTTTTTGAATCTGTCATTTTGAAACTCCTTTGAGTTTACCTGAATAAAGCTTAAGAATAGACTTCAGGATTGTATTTATTGAATATGTTCTACATTCTTTTAAAAAGAAAAGCATTAAAAAGTTCAATGCAAATATGGCTGTGAAAAATATTCTCTCAAAAAAAAAACCAAAAAACAAAACAAAACAAAAAAAAAAAAAAAAAAAAAAAAAAAAAAAAAACAACAAAAAAACCCACACCAACAACACCTTCTCAAAAAATTTCCATATATTTAAAAAGCAAATGTAAGTGAAGGAGGCAATCAAAATTACAGACTCCAAAACAAATCCTACATTTAGTATATTTGTATAAATGCTTATGACTTCCGTAACAGTGCTGAAGTGTCCTGAGAGTCTTTGTTATATCACATAAATGCCAAAATCTACCAATTTACCAGAGGTAAAGTGTCACCATACCACTGATATTTATCCCTTGGATATCACAATTTTAATGAAAACAGATGAATAAGAGCACAAAATTGCCTGGCCAGAAAATGCCTGGGCAGAATTTTAAACCCTGGCATGCTTAACACTGTTGAACAAATCAGATAGTGGACTGCTTAAAACTGGTGGCAAAAGTTCTGTTAGGCTCCTAACAGTAAGTTCCCAGCAACTTCCTGATTTGTTGCAAACTGTTCCAGATAAATGCTTTACAAATCAGATTTTTTTTTACACTGACTGTATGATATCAATAAACAAACTGTAGAAATGAAAATAAATACGTGAATTCTACAGGTTGCCTGTCAAGATGGACCTCATGCATGTTCCTTTAGTTCTGCCATAAGAAATAGTAAAATACAGCACAGTCCTGAGATTCATCTATTTTGAACGTATCACCAAGGTTAAGTTGGCCTATGCACGACATCAAACTCTTCCATAAAAAAAAAAAAAAAAAAAAAAGATGTGTCATTGTCCTAGAAGACCTCCTTCTGGCAGGAAAAATTGTATGCATTCCAATAAGGTGAAGTGCCAAGTGCTGTACTTGAGTCTCAACAACCCTGTGATCTTAGGGGTAGAGTTGCCCAGCGTAAAAGAACCTGGAGGTGCTGGTTGATAGTGGCTGAACATGAGCCAGTGGCATCCTGGCCTGTATCAGCAATAGCGTGGCCAGGGTGGTGATCTGCCCCCTGTACTCAGCACTGGTGAGGCCCCACCCCAAATCCTGAGTTCAGTTCTGGGCCCCTCACAACAAGAAAGACACTGAGATGCTGGAGCAGCTCCAGAGAAGGGCAATGGTGTAGGGTCTGGAGCACAAGTCTGATGAGGACCAACTCGGGGAGCTGGGGTTGTTCAGCCTGGAGGAAATGAGGTTCAGGTGAAACTTTACTGCTCTCTATAACTGCCTGAAAGGAGGGTGTAGCCAGGTGGGGATTGGTCTTTTCTCTCAAGGAACAAGTGACAGGAAAAGAAGAAATGGACTCAAGTTACATCAGGAAAGGTCTAGGTTGCATATTAGGGAAATTTTTTTCTACAGAAAGGACTGTCAAGTATTGGAATAGGCTGCCTGGGGAAATGGTTGAGTCACTATCTCCTAAAACACATGTAGCTGTGGTGCATAGGAACATGGTTTAGAGGTGAACACGGTAGTGCTGGGTTAATTGTTGCACTCCAGGTCTTTTCCAACCTAAATGATTCCACAACCCTGATTCTATCTGGCTTTCTTTCAGAAATGCAATCTTCAGTGTCCTAGCCCTGACTTCAAAAGGGCTAGGGATTGACACAGATTTGACAATGCAACGTTACTGCTAGCTGGGGATAGTTTCAGCCTTATTGTATGGGAGCAAGACAAAGAATTTTGAAGTATATTGCTTTCCTGTAAATTACCTCAAAAACCTTCAAAGGTGTCATTCTAAGCAACAGTGAGTGCCAAAGACCCAGTTCTGGCTCTACCTCTGTAGCAACAATACCTTCAAGCCTTGCAATAGGCAAAACCAGCTTTGTGGCATAGAATATTTTTCTCAAATTTCCAACTTTTATTGCAATGGTTAGCATGAAACAGTTATTACTCAGTTATGTTGTGAATAACTGATAATATATTTGCCAAGGAAAGAGAGTGTAAGAATGAAATTGTTTCCTTTTAAGAAAATCTAATAATTTTCTGAAAACAGTCAAATTTATCTGAGATCTCCCCTCAAAATACATGTTTCTCAAAAGCATTCTTCTTCTGTAAAAGACAATGTAGCACTATATAGTTGATTGTTTCTTTAGTAGGCAAACTACTGCCATATTATACCTAATTTTTTACTTTAATCACAAGTCTTTTGTACATTTGCTTACCTGTTACACGAATTACTCTCTTGTGAAATATGCCTATGTACTACAAGGCTCAGGAGGTAAAAGTTTCTTATCATAAATGGATTGCACAGATGGATTTCAACAGAAGTGGAGACTGTAAATATTTTACCAGTTTTGATTCAGTTCTGTCTCTCTTTCAGTTCCTAAGTGTGCTCTGGGAAAAGGAGGCTACAGCAGCTCAGGTCTGGTACGGTCTCCAGACTACTCATTACCTTAAAGAACATCCAAATGGAAGGGCAGAATGCACTGTGTGGATAACTTCCATCCAGCCTGCAGCACATTGTCAGAAGGATGTTGTCTGTTGTATATCTAAGTCCCTGGGAATAAAATCAATGATGCAAAGAAATGGTAACTTATACAGGGATGAAAATGTAAAACATGGAGCTCACAAAGGAATTGCAATTTTCTTCTAAATTTTGCCTAGAGAAAGAAAAATCTCACATTTTTTTCCCAGAATGGAGCATTAGCAGAGCCCCACCAGGAAAAGATTCAACCTGCGTGACTAATATGGCAACCTAGTAAAGTGGCTAACTAGTGAGCTGGAATATCGATATGATATCATAGCTGTCTTCTGTAGTGGTGGGATAATACTGAAAGACAATATAAAACTGCAGTCAACATTTTTCTAAAAGGAGGTAAAAAAAACTTATCATGCAGAAGATATTTAAATTACTCCACAAACAGGAATTTTTTTTTTTTTTTTTTTTTTTTTTTTTTAGCTAAGTGTGCTTACCTCTCAGGAAGACTTATTGAGAGATTAGTATAGTTATAGAATTTATGGAGCTTCACAGGGAAAAATAAAACCCCAACAGCAACAAAGGAACACAAGCTCTTTGGGAAAAAAAAAAAAAAAAAACAAAAAAAAAACATAGGAAACAGGAACCAATAGCTGAATGATAAAATGGGAAAAAAATTAGATGGAAAAAGTATGAAGCTGTATCATGGAAAGTTCAGACTGGATGTTAGGAAAAGGTTTTTCCTTGAACGGATGATTGGTCACTGGAATAGGGGCCCTAGGGAAATAATCTTGACGCCAAGCCTGCCAGAGTTCAGGGAGTGTCTGAATTACACTTTTAGTCATAGAGTTTTTCAGATTATCCTCTGAGGAGCAGGGAGGACAATCCTTATGGGTCCCTTCTAACTCAAGGTATTCCTGATTCTATGAAATTAGGCAGGTATTTTTTTATCAGAATTATTAGATTCTGATAAAAATAAGATACTGTTGGCAGTGGAATACTCAATCTTCTCTATGTCTTCTCATTTAGATGAGATACATACATAAAGATGTTATGAACCACATAGAATAAGTCAACAGAAATTGTCAGCATGAAGGCAGCATTATACAGTGAGCCTGGCAGCTTTAGAGGTCTTCTTTTTAAAAAATATTTGACTCACAGTAATGTAATTTTTATATACTCATGGCTCAGACATTGAACAATTCTTAAAGTTTCCCTTCCTCAGATTTATAGATTAAATCACTCTTCCCTGGGTTTATTACTTTCTCTATCTCAGCACAATCAGCAAAAAATTCATAACTTATGTTCTGGTCAGTCTTGGTTTTGAAATAGTTCAAAATACCAAGAAAGATAGATTGTGTTTTATGACACTGTTTTAAAGGAAATGAATTCTTTCAGCCTGCATCCTCAGCTACCAAGATAGTGTGTATCGATTTTATATGATTGCTATCAGTTAGTTACACAAAAGAAGAACACTCAAATGGAATCAGGTAACTTCACAGAAATGTATCTAAATAGCAACACAAATAAGCTCAACAGCATGCTCAATTTTCCACCAATTCTGACCACATGGAAGAAAAGTAATCTTTAACTTATGACATCAAAGGAACAGTCTATATATAGATCCCTGAAAAAAAAAAAATTAACCTATCTGGTTTAAGTTAACCGATTCCTCAAAAATGTTCATTTCTTTCTAAACATGGGGGAGGAGGTTCCAATCATCATTCTTTGTAACTTGGGGGTTCAAACCCAGAGTGGTTTATTTCCCTCTTCCTCCTTAGTGACTGCCACAGCTCCCCGTTAGTGGAAGCTTTCTTAGGTACAATATCCACTAATATGCAGTAACACATTCAGTCCTTCCTACTGAAGTTATTCAAGTCCTTGTAGAAAACCTGAGGATTATCTGAATCCGAGTAAGCACAGAAGACTACAAAAGTCTAACATCCTCCTCTGCTGATTCATCAGACATATATGGGTGGATGGGAAGCTTGAGGTATCCAGATCAGATTTTATTACTTATTAATTTATTATTTATTACCTGTTAAGACCTGTTCAGAAAGACTTTTCTCTAGAAGCGTGCTAACTGCCACAAAGTTGGCCATTATCTTTTGAGAGAGAGAACTGGTCTCAAGTTTCCCTCAGCAGCTCTTGACATATTCCACTAAGGTGGAGCTCTCTATGTAAGGCTGTAGCCTTCCTCAGTGACTAAGCATATATCCAGCAGGTAACCTTCACCCTCATCCCCTCTAGCTTAAATCTAAAACATGTGCTATTTTGCAGTATATGTGCATGTTTGCAGAAAAATTACGTGAAAAGTTAGTTTCTTAAAGAATGAGGGATTAGGCTGTTGATGGAACTAAAACCCCTAAATTAATAAATTACCTCCCACGTCTATACAACCCAGAATTTAAGTATCTGTCTAGAGTAGCCACAGTTGACTCCAATCAGCTCTACATTTTCACTTATATTCCTTCAAAGACCTTACAGAATTTTTTCCAAAGGAACCCTAATTTGTATTCGCAATCAGGAATTGATTTCTAATTGAATGATATGTGCAGTGAATTTCATAACAGACATCTGCCTGCACACAGTGCAACAAAATAGCATCCATCACATTCAGCAGCATTTCTTAGCTCACCCAGTCTTTTCCATGGGTGTGCAGCCTCAACACATTTGCACAAAATTGCTTTTAAACATCACACCGTTTTCATTGCAAACTCTGAATATGATCAGTGTCTAATATTTAATTATCAACATACTAGTCAGAGATCAGCGCTGCTTATTAAAATTACAGTGTAGGCAACTTCCAGTTTAGAACTTGTCTAAGGCTAGTCACAACTAGGTCACAGCTGATTATCTCACTGGGAAAGGGAATACCATTTTACATAAACTATATGGCCTCCACGTTCCATAACATTTCCCAGTTTCTTTTCTAAGTTCCAAAAGTTCTCCTCAATTTTAGAACTTTTACCAATTTTTCTTAAAGCTTTTACCATTTCTACCATTATTCAATAAATAGAAACAAGCTTATCTATCCACTCAGTGTGATAATTACACAGTTCTTCACTGAATTTGTTGAATGAAAGTATATCATGGCAGCACTGAAAAACACACAAGTATTTCTTAAATAAAAAGTACTAGCAAAGAGGCAGTCAGCAAGAGAGAAAACTGACTAGGGTGAAGCAAAGGTATACAAATGATAGAAGGGATGAAATAATGCACAAAACTAGAGCACACTGATGTGAAATTACCATGTTCTGCAAGTCTTGTCTGTGTATGCTAAAGGCGAAGGGGGAGAGGAGCAGACCAGTAGAGGGCAGAATATATACTTTATATTTTTCATACATATTAGCTCCTTAGGTTATTTACTCATTTTATAAGTTTTTCAGTTGCATTATTTTAAAAGTTTGTGGTGATTTTCATACCTTTTATTCTATTAATTAAAAAATATTATTCATACAAACAAGAAAAAATAGGAGGAGGACACTCAGCTGTAAAGCAGTGTATTGAAGTTTTTTTGGCCAGATTATCTTTTGCCTGCCACACAGCTTTCTTTTTTTTCCACTTCTAAACAGTCAGCATACTAATAAATACAATCCCAATGTACCATGAAGTTGAAGTTCCACTCTCTATATAAAGCATGAACCTTCGCACATGCTTGTCATTTAAGAATGTTTTTTACATAGTGCATTTAGAGTAACCTGAGAAAAAGAAGACAAAACAAGATCATAAAATCTACAGCAAAACTGCTGAAGCCACTCTCTCCTAGGACAGATTTCAAGGCACAGCAAGTTTATACACATTCACAACTTTCAACATGAGCTGAAACAACTTAGATGCGAGTGCAACTCTGGAAACCTTGCAAAAACTTCAACTCAAAACAGTCAGAAAGCAAAGTAAGTATTAGGTTGCATAGGAGATGAGACTTAGACAAAATACATTAAAATGCCATTAATGAAACTGAAAATCTGTGAAAATTTTGTTCAGCTTGATTACCTGGTCTCTAAATGATAAGAGCAGAAATAGAATAGTTCCAAAGAACATCCACGAGCCTGGTTAGAGCACAGACAAGGTGCAGGCAGTGCTGCCAATACGCGCTGCATCCCCCCTGTGCTCTGCTGCCCATCCAGGGTTGTATGGGAACTGTTGGTGGCGGGCAGGCTGGAAGCACTTGGCTTCCTTCTCCCTGCAGAGCTGCAGGTCCAGGTGTATTGAATGCTCTGGTCATTGCTGAGAACAAGACTTGTTAGGATACCTCCGGACCAACTTAGCCCAAACCCATTATCCGGACAACAAGGAAAGGGTGAGTGATGCAGGTGACTGATTAACAGATTAGAGGAGATAATTCAATTGTATATATTTCTCACAAACAAGAAGTGCTGGATGATGTAAAGATCAAGGGCAACCTTGGCATCAGTGATCAAAATACTGTGAAGTTTAAAAGCTGAAGAATAGTGAGCAAGATTAACAACAAATTTGGATTTCAAAAGAGCAAGCTTAGATTCACAGGGAGCTAAGCAAGCATTGAAGAAGACTAGCACTGATGAATGTAGAGCTCCTGACTTGACCTTAAACAGAAAAAGGAAATATACAGGAGGGGAAGGAAGGAATGGGCTATATGGGAAGAATAAGAAGACCAATCACATCAAGAGAAAAGCCAAAGCCCATATCAATCTGAAACTACCAAAAGAGATGAAGGGTAATAAGCAAGATTTTCCTAAGTTCCTCAACAGCAGAAGTAAAGATAAGACAAATGTGAACTCATTGCTCACTGAGGCAGGAAATCTTATATGGCAAGAGATAAGGCTGAGGTATTCACTGCCTTCTTTGACTCAGTTTTCAGTGGCAAATGTTGTCCTCAGTCATACTCCAAGCGGAATCTCAAGGAGAGAAGTTGTACCCACAGTAGAGGAAGAAAGTGTTATGGATTACTTAGGTGTCCTGTATGCACAGAAGTTTTTGGAATTGAAGTTTATGGAGCTGGTTGCATCACTGTGAGACTGTTTTCTATCATTGTGGCAATCATCAGATTCCTGATGGCTAGAAAAAAAAGACAAATGCCATTCATCTTCAAAAACGGCAAGGAGGATTCAGGAACATACACACTGGACAGCCCTGCCTTATGCCCCAGGAAGGTTAGGGAGCAATTTCCCCTAGAAGCTATTTCTTAAAACAAGAGACAAGAAGGTGACTGCAAGCAATGATTTGTTAAGAAAGAAAAAAATAAAAACGCTTGTTCCTAAAACCTGACTTCCACCCAAGTCCAGCTGGAGATGTGATGATTGCAAGGTACTCTAGCTACATGTTTGTCTAATTCCAGACCTCTCAAATTCCTCTATGACTAAATAGGAATATTGCACAATAGTTAAGTCTTCTATGAAAGCTTTTAATTATATGAAAAACAATACCTTTTACATGGAATAGTGTTAATTCTATTGCATAGCTTCAGATACTGACAGACCACCAAAAATGATACTGCTTCATTTGGGAAGATGTTTGAAGTCAAGAGACAACTTCAAGTCCAGTTATTTAAGGAAATTGTTTCTATATAAATCAAAATTTATCTGCAAGTTATAGTAAAATTTGGTCACATGATAAATAAGAAAGATGGGCTTACCTCTTTAATGAAAACAAAATGTTGCTCAGTACTGTTTCCCTTTTTCAAACCTTGATATAGACATCAATTTTCTATAAACATATATTACCTCCCCAATATAAACAGATTGGATTTTAGCCACAAAGGCACTAGAAGAAGCCAAGATTTCAAATAGGTATTGGTACATTCCTAACAAAACACAAAACAAAAAGAAAAAAAAAAAAAAAAAACAACCAACCAACCAACAAACAAAAAAACACCAACCAAAAAAAAAACCAAAAAACCCCCACAACATAGCAAACTTCCCACCATTTCTCAGACAGTCACAAGAGAATTAAGAACTTGACCATGGCTGTGACATTTAGTTCTCAAAAAGATGAGGTAAACAGTCATCCATTAAAAAAGCAGGCCATCATATTTCTTAATTTATATGAAGAGATAACAGTATATTAAGAAATCTTATTTAACATCTAACATGCATTTCCTCAGAAAGAAGGTTTGAATGGAAGAAAAAAATATCACTCAAAATGCCAAAGAAGATAAACAGAAGTACAGAAGTATATATATGACAAACAATTTGAAGTGATATTCTAAACAGAATAAAAAAAAAAAAAAAAAAATTTCAGCAAAGCAATTAGCATTTTATTGTTACCATTTAATTTTTCTCTTAGAGAAACACAATGATACAATATTCAATTTAAAGCAAATTGTGATTTTTCATGATTTCTCTGCTCTTTGAAGAAAGTAACAGTGATTTCTTCCTCTGGAAGTTCTAATGATCCCAAATACTCCATTTCTGTTGAATTTTTGTGATGGTCAAACTCCACACTAGTAAAACTTAATGTGACCGAGTCAAAGAGAGTTGTTTTTTTAAAAAAAGTAAAGAAAAGCAGGTGCAAGGAGACAGCATGAGTAGTATTAATGTAATTTTTAATAATGTTGCTGAGTGTGAAAAGAAATTAATATATTCAACTCCATTGTAAAATGTAGATTATATAAAAAGCAATGGTGTGTAATGGTATGTCACATCTGACTAACATAATGTCCATATGCCATGTGAAAAAGCAATCTTCTCCATCTCCAACTAATGCATAGAAGAAAAAGTTGATTTCAGTTTCAAGTACCTGGAACTCCTCTCCAGAATTTTCAATTCCCATTTGGCCATCTTTCAGTCAGATAATTATATAGAACTTGACAATTTGGGTGATGGGGGAGAAGAAAGCAGCTATTCATAGTGATGGTGAGTGAGAACAGGTGACGTCTTTCTTTTCTTATTGTAACCATTCAGCGCTAGCCGGCTTATTGCTCTGGTCTTGTTAACTCAATATTATTTACCTGCTTTATGTTCAGTGCCTTTTGTATTTTTTTACATCAGTACACTCAGCTTGGGTTTTACTTTCCAGTTTCTTGAACGTACTTTTATGCCGTACCAAGAAATTCTTTATTTATTCTCCCTCACTTCTATATCTGTTTGAACAGTTAATGCATTTGTCATGTAATTATTTTTTGTGGGTTTGTTTGCTATGTTCTTCCTACTGTGCTGAATGTTTTAGTTCTGGACAATATTTGAGACAAAGTTTACACTTTACAAGTAAAGTGCTTTGCACTGTAATTTTAATCTAGTTAAGTGTAAAATTACATCTACTGTAAAGCCAAAGGAGGGAAATGAAGATACTGGATTTCAGAATAACAGTTTAGGGGAAAAAATCCAGCAGGTTGAGCGAAATCGAGTGTAATGAAATGGCAGAGAGGAAACAGCAGAGAGAAACTGGAATGCGTAAAATGAGATTAAAGTGTGCCCAAAGGATGCAGAATGCAGAACATACAGCAATAAAATGAGGAGTTTTAAAAACCAATATGGCCAAAGGAGGGAAAATAGGAAAAAAAGCCAACAACCTACACAGTAAGGAAAAGCAATACCAATGGAACCTCACTGAAATTAGGTATGAAAAGATTTGTGTGGTCATCTTGACCCACAGGTTTTGATAATATTGAAAATGTCAAGTACAGAGAAAGATTTGAAGGACTAGAAGGAGAAGCTGTGAATACTAAAACTAATTAAAAAAACGATCCTGCAGTGTCAAGACAACTGTACCAAAAATAGATTAAGCAAAAGGGGGACCAATGTAAGAAATTGGGAGGACCTCCATTTTTCCTGCCTACACATGTTCCTATTGCCCATTAAAAAGTGGGAGTTGAGAAATTACAGATATCCAGGGCAACAGCGATCAGTGCAGAAGGCCTTAGGGTTTAAGTGGGTTTCAAAAAACTGAATCTGTGAACAACAGTAATTTCTGACATTTAAAAAACACACATTTTTTCAAAATTCTGATTTGGAGTGAGATAGGTGAGCACAAATTTTGAGAGTATTTTTATAAGACAGAAAATCCCAGTTAGGATATTTAAGGATATTGTCACAATATTCAAAAATGTATCATTCAGTCTTTGAACAGTTACGATTGTTTTGGTTTTAAGTTTTTCAACATCAAACATTACTTTTTCCATATTATCCCACTGTACTGTGAAGACAGTTTTGTTTATCTCCACCACCCCATGGGTGTGGGCTGGTCCTCTTATAGGTGTCATGCAGAAGGTTGCTGAGGAAATAATTTTCTCTTAAGGGAGCTACAATACTCAGGAAGAACAGAAAATATCATAGCAAATCTTGATCACTCTTACAGAGACTGTCAGTTCAAATAAGTTTTGAAACTACATTTTACTAGACCTTAAAAACTTGTTATTTCTAATGATTAAAAAATATCTAGCAAAAATAAGCATAATTTATTTATTTTAGTTAGAGAAAGTAAAAGATTCTTCTGGGAAAAAAGTAAGATTTTCAATTTTATTGAGGAGTATTTTCTGTTATCAACAATTTCTGAAAGATTAAGCTCACAAATACTATCACAATTAAAAAGCACTCAACAAAAACCCAACCTACCTCCTCCAAAAAACTGGTTTCCATCCGAAAAATACTAAGAACATTTTGTCTATTATACTGTGTATCATTACCTTCCTCTCCACCTCTTTCTCTTTTCCTCTCTGGCTTTCTCTGTCTGAATGTAGTTAAAATTCTTATACTACATGGGTGACTCACACAGATATTCTCACAAATTAAAGGCTACCACTTAATCCTGTAAGCCTTTGTAAGGATGGTAGGTTTCTGGAAAGGTAGTCCAGAAAATCTAAGCTGTGATCCATCAGTGAATCATCTTTTGATAACATTACTGTCTATGAGTCTAGAGGGAGCCAACGGAGATTAACTGAGTAAGTCAGATTCATGAAGCTGAACAGGTTAACAATGTTGTATTTTCCTTGTGCAGTCACCTATCAGACAAGCAGCTTATCAATAAACTTTCAGGAACAAATGTTTTATGCTAGCAGGTATCCATCAAGCCATTAATATATTTGTGAGTTACATATAACAGGTTGAGAAAAGATTTAGTAATTTTTTTTCAAATAATAAAACAAGATCTTTTCAGAAATAATAATCACATACTGAAGCAAGTGATTGGTAATAAGAGAAGCTTGGGTTTAACAGAATCCTGATTAATACATTTTTTCCTGCTTGACTGCTGACAGAATGAGACTACTGAGCTACCTGACCCAAGAGGAAAGCTAAGGAGGGGAAAAAAACCAAAACCACATGAAATTAGAGCACAGGAAAAAAAGGACTAAATAGTTTGATGGACTTACAGTTCAAGTGACATTTAGATATAATATCTGTTTCTGGAGAAAATTTATCACTGTTGCTACCAGCAAGAAACTTAAGTACATCTGTACCTCTCCAGTCATAGGAAGATACATTTGAGACTCTTCTACAGTAAAGCAACTCAGATAATTGCATAGTCCCTGCCACTGTTTCCTAGCACTGTAGCACCATTGTCTGGAAAGGGAACTGACCCTTAGCTACCTAGAATTATCATCCAGAATACTTCAGAGGTAATTTAACAAAATTAACCTGGAAAATTTCCCCATGGGAGGAAAATAGGGGTTTCTGGTAATTAAAAAACACTTAGAAATGGGATTTTAACAATACTGATTTGGGAAGGGGGGCAGCTGACAAAGAGAAAACAAGTTAAACTAAAATTTTAAAGCTTAGAGTGAAACCAGGGCTTTTTTTTTTAGGCATAGTACTAATTCTCAATTTTATGCCTGTTACTTATATCATTATTTACATGAGAGCATGATTGAAGACTGAATTTCAAAGTTAGCTGATCATTAAATAAACTGGCTGTTACCCAAGTTGCTCTCCAACTTCCTCATTTCTCAGCAAGCCCTCTCTTTAGACATTTGAACATAAGATTTCAACGCAGCAGAATAACCAAAAGGGAATTTTAAGGATATGATCACATACTTTGATTTCCTTCTTTTATGCTATCAATTAGGTCATCAGAGCAGCAAGCTGATCATTCTTGTTTTGATCATCTGGGATTTTATATCAAAGGAGCATAGAGAGACATTCTGAGCTGAAAACTGTCTATTTTGAAAGAGGAAAAAAAGTCCAGGTAGCGAAGTGATAAATGGATGTTCTACCAATTGCACACTGATAATCTTCTGAGTATTATTTACCACTGCAAAAAGCAGAAATAAACAAAGATTCCAAAGCTGATCTCTTATACAAGATGCCCTGACTAACCCAATTATTTAATACTAACTCAATACAAACCCGTTATGGTAGTGAAGAAAACAGATTGTGGTAAATCAAATACAATGATTAGCAATGACAAAAATAAGCAGTCACTATAAACACTGCCTCTAAGATGTAAGTAAGTAAGCTGGTATATATGGACTTCAGTGATCACAGGCACGAATATTTCTCTTGTTTGTTTTCTCTGTAGTTGCACCACACTCCAAAGAACCCTTAGCAACTGCTGCAGACTTAAACCCTCTTCAGTGCCAAATATTTCTGTGAAGGTCAGTATTCTTAAAGCACACATGAAAACTACAGTAGGTTTTGAAGATTTATCTAGAAGTTCTTTAAAAGAAAAATAAAACAAACAAAAAATTGCCTGAGAAGTTTTCTATGAATGAATTCTCCTTGAATTCTATTCTGTTATTAGCACAGGATGAGATCATTCAAGGTCAAACATGTCTCAACTCCATTATTTGCTCGAGACCTGGGAGGCGTCAGAGCTGCCTGATAATTTACTCTGATAGAGATCCTAGAAATACTAAAGGCAATGGGAGAAACACGTCCAAGGCACAGACTTTATTATTCTGTCACATTATTGCCTTACTACTGAATCTTTCATCAGTTCAGTGTTACTCTGAAATAAAACTAAAAATGCTCAGAATTCATTCTCACTATTAAGAAGTAAACTTAAAAGCCATGAGTTTTACTGTGACCCTTTCACAGTAAAATGAGAGATGGTGTTCTGCTCTTATGAATTAAAAACTCTTAACCAAAAAAAAAAAACAAAAAACCCCCACAAATAATAAAAAAAAACCTCCAACAACCCCCCCCCCAAAAAACACCCCAAACACACAAAACAAAAAAACACCAAAAAACCCAACAAAAAGAAACAAAACAATCTCCCTCAAAACAAATAAAAAAAAACACCACCAACAACAAAAAGTCCCCACAAAAAAAAAAAAATCCAAATATTTCTTCTTGAAAAAGAAAATTATGATGAAGAAAAAAATTAGGTTGGTGATACAGAGACTAAAAAACTTTTAGGACTTTTAGTACTGTCAAATCATGTATGTTCTTTTCCATTTCACTCAGTTGTGCTTCAATCTGAGTTGACAGGGCTTCACTTCTACATCTGCCAGAGTTATTGCTATTGTAAGTTTAACTAGAATGTACTATGCCATATCCTACTTACCTGTCTTACACTTCATGTTGCCTTGAGCAGAACACACAAACCTGCTCTCAGAATGGCAAAGAATAAAAACATACAAAGGAGGCCCAACCAAAATTGTTTTACTTTGATCCTCAGCTGCCAGTATTGCAACCTGAACTTTTGGCTCTACTTTCTCCAGCTGAAACCAAACAACACTGACGTCCGTAAGTTCTGTGCAGGAATCTGGAAACACAGAGATAAAAAAAAGAACCGCGAAACAGGGATTTTTTTGCTTCCATTTAATCCATAAGCAAGAGATTCATCAACCAAAATTTATTTTGATTTATGCTTGCTTAAAGTCTGTTTGCAGGTGGGAAGAAAATGTGAAAGTAGACACCAAAATGGGAACTGGTATACCTAGTACACATAGAAATATTCTGGATCCTTGCACACAGAGAACTGATTTGAGGTGTCATTTCCAAACACCCCGTGAAGAAATGGCCAACAGATTTATTAGATAAATCAATTAATACAAATAACTATGCTCATCAACTGAGTACAGAATAACAATCTGTAAATTTAAGAGGAAAGTGTCGGAGTTTGGTCTTGCAGTTCCTATTAGAGGTCTTAAGATTGCTAAAGTAGTTCAACAATAGGCAGGACAAGACTTCTGCTCTTACTGAAAGCAGGATGAAGAGGACATGAACAGCAGTATGCATAGCCATTAAAAAAAACAAAACAAAAAAAACGCACGCAAGACATGTGCATGTATCATGTGGACATTTGTCTACAATAAACAGCATAGTTACAGAAATATTGGATTATGTGAAAACTTGAATTCCTGCTGGAGAATTGGTAAAACACGAGAAGAAGCATTGAATATGTTAAACTAGTATACAGATATGCAGTTCTGTTAACACTAGTTATTCAAAAGTCCCAAAGAGGTTAGGTTTATATATTTTGTCAGCAGAATGACAGACAAAGCATTTGCTCTAAACCTGTACATGGGAATCTACTTTGGAAAGAAGAAGTTAACCTACTTGTACACACAGAGGTGGATAAGTAATTCAGAGCCTTTTCACAGGAGAGATTCAAATGTCCATGTGGACACCATAAAGTAGCTGCTTAGCTTGAAGAGACGGAGATAGGTCTTGAGAGCAACACAGAAAATTATCAAGAATATCTGAAATAAACATCTCAACAGAAACCTGTCTACCAATTCATTTACTCATTACCTCCATCCATAAGAGTGAACATCACAAATAAAAAAGTGCTACTCCCAGACTCTATGTTGAAATTGCAGCATTTTCTACCTGTATGTTGGAGAACAGTTTTTGCCATTAAAGAAATAACAAGGGCCAAGTCTATCAGACTAATAATTCTGGGTCATGTCTCTATGGACTATTTATCTTTTTTTTGGTCTTTTGTGTGTGTGTGTCTTGGGTTGTGTTTTTTTTTTTTTTTTTTTTTTTTTTTTTTTTTTTTTTTTTTTTTTTTTGGTCTTTTGTTTGTTTGTTTTGGGTTTTTTTTGTTTTTTCCCCTGTATATGCTTGTGTTTGTGAAAAGAGCACCCAAGCAACGTCAAAGTACATTTGAGTTTGTGTGATTTTTCTACTGGTCAGTGTAAGTAGCTGTGTCCACAAACAAGATTTTGAATGAATCATCAAAATTATTTCTCTTTTATGACATACTGGAAGTGTTAAATTGTCTTGTTACTAGGAGGTAAACAACTGTGAATTTTCTAGGCATACAGACACTTAGTTTACATAATTTTGCTTTGTTTAAAATGGCTATCTTGTACTAAACCAGGGTTGGGTTTACCATTCCATCAGACTTACTGCAGAGTACAAAGATGACTTTCTGACTGGAAGACAAGGGGGAAAGAGAGGTGTGATATTTTCATTTGTCTGGAGCCATGCAGTCATGTCCAGTTATAAATCTGTTGTCAGTTCCACTGATCAATAATGGTTAGCAATAAGCACCACTAGTCTCCAGCTTGACACTGATGAATAGTATGACCAAGAATGGGATAAATCTCCTGATAACAGCATGTAGATTCAAAGAAGTCATCCATCTTCTTTCTTTCTCCTGTCCTTCATCCCAAGAACTTATTACTCTAAATGAGTACTACTACTTTTTTTTCCCTGTCTCAAGATACGCTTAGCCCTAAATCTGCTTCAGTGCTGCCTTGCGCATATGCATCTTCCTATGCAACTCACTAATTACTCCATTCTTCCACAGCAATTTCTAAAATTAAGAGCAAGAACTTCAAGTACATAAGTATTTCTGTTTTACTACAAAGAAATTCAGAAGAGGGAAACAATAAGAAGCATTCATCATGCAGCAAAGGTACCTTTGCATGAATAAAAAGCCTAGCCAATCTTTAAGGCTAGGTGTTGAAAAATTTATTTTATCTGTTCCTGAGAGAAGAGTCTTAGATTTCTACACCTTTATTCTATGTATGTATTTAACTTCAAGTAGCTTGAACTTTAGGTTCCCAAGTCCACATGAACAACATGGTTCGCTATGGGTAGCATCAACTTATGTCAGTGCGACTAGGACAACTAAGTTTGGCTTGCACATTTATGCAGCACAGATGGACTCTATTCATCCAAAACATTGTAAGATAACTTGTTGAATTTCTTTCAGTTTTAAAGCTAATAAAGTTATTATTCAAGTTTTAAAGCTCATATAGTTATTATTAGTGCACATCCCACTGGATTTTAAAGAGATGCTTCACAGAAAGAATTGAGGCACCTTGATCAGAAAATACTAATTCTGCCCAATTTCACCAAGAATAACACTTAAATTCTTCTTTATTTCAAAATATCACAAACACTTTCAAATCAGAAGTAAAATAATGCAGATTTTTCATGGGATTTGCAGAATTTGATGATGAGATCCAGTTTTATTTGAATGCAGGGATATTTTTCTGTTCAAATGCAATTTTGTGTAAAGAAATGCCATCTGCAGTTTAAAGATTGAAGTCAGATGTCTATAAAACTGAAGACCCCATTCCTCTCTGAAAAAAATATTTATTTAAAACATATTTTGTTCTCACTATAATTTGGGTTTAATTTTCTTATTTGATCGTAATAGAATTCTTTTTTAAAAGCCTAAAGTAATTTTTAGAATTTTTTTTTTTTAGTCCAAAATAGAAATCAGCAAAACACACTGTTGTACAACCACAAAATTTTCTTCAGCTGCAATGAGTTGGAAAACTTTATTCTCCAGATCAGCTGGAGAGGTGCTACCTCACAAGGAAAGCAAAACACAAACACACTGGATTACTAAAGGATAAAGTAATACTTCAAGTATTTTAAGAGAAGGGTACCTTTATCCTTTCATTGTTCATTTCTTAAGAAGTGAATCATGTAAGATCCATTTCATGCCATCTCATCAACATTCCAATGTTACTTTTCAATTTATCTCACATTTGTTGAGCACACAGGAAACCTTCTCAATGACACCCTCTAAAACGTCTGTTGATTATTGTTGTACTCAAAAATTCTTCTAAAGTAGAATTATTGTATTCCCAAATGGACCTTGTGGGAAAGGAGAAAATGTATTATAGAGGACAAGTCACATCACAATTGCCAGTATTATGGCTAACACCTGTTTAAAGAAAGGGTACTATCAACTAATGATTTCTGTCAGATTTAAAATGCACAATCATGCTCTAGATAAGCTTACCTAATTTTAACACAGCAGTACACATCTCAGTATTCTTAACACACCAAGCAGCCCTTAAATTCTATGGCTGTATACCATTCATATACAGATCATTTTTTGGCCAATCTGCATTTTATATCCCCTAATTATCTATTCAACCAGTGAAGCACAGTGGTCAATCAACTGCACAGTAGATTAGATATGTAACTGGAGTGAACCAAAGCAAAAATAAGATTATCAGGACCGAGGTTACACCTCTAAAGTCTTGTACAAAACATAATGACAGGAAAAACTGAACTAGAGATGTCAAATGTTCAGATAAGTCTTGCTGTCAATAGTCATGATGGCAATAAAGAAGTGCCAAGATGACACTGAAGCAGTGCAAAAAAATATATGTACGTCTGCTGCTTTTTTTGTGTTTTTATTTATTTATTTAAAATTTGGCCTCTTCCTCACCTTATCTTTTTTGTATGAGAAATTTAAAGCACTAAATATCAAATCTATAACCACCCTTCATTACAGCCCAGAAAAGTGAATTAATTTGTTAGCAGTATATTTCTAAGTAATCATGGTGCTGTCATGAAATCATGCTTTCCAAATCCATTTTTAAAACCATGCTTCCCCACCTTCCTTTAATCTTTTATGCAGCGTTTTTGTGCAATAGCAATTATTTCTCTAGCTTTCTCACCGGTATTCTCTAAATCTCAGGAGGGAATTATGCATTTCCTCTGGACAGTCAGACAGGGAATTACACTCCAAAAAGCAACATTTCTATGTGCATTTTTCTTACTGTAACACTCAAACTATATGACCACATTGATATATGGTCAAATTTAAATTGCTGTTTAATATGTTAGAAGTCAGATGATTAATAACATAAGAAGGCATATTATTATTATGCAAATAGATATGTCAATAGCATCTGGATTGTTATACAAAGTTGAAAGAAGATACTGTGTCACTCTATGTTCATTTTAAAGATATCCTTATTGTGTACTCTTCATATTTATGTAATTAGTAGTATTAATTAACAGTAGTAATTAGTAGGAAAATTCAGCACTCTGCTAAAGGGATGTAAAGCCATTCTTGTGGACACTGGGACTATCATGCACTAGGCTAGGCTGGGACTGAAGGGCCTGGAAGGCTCACCAGGGTGCCAGTTTTCCCAGAGCACTGCTTGTAATAACTACTGTCTGTTCTGTCCTGCAGTGCTCATGACACCCACCTGGCAGATCTGTCCTTCCAAGAGCACCAGAGCAGAGAACAGCCCTGGGAGAGATGTGGGGAGAAACTCTTATGCAAACACTGACCAGAAACTCTCCAGAACATCCCTTTTCTAGTTTATGAGATGCTTGGTGTGACAAGGGAAGAGGCCAATTACTAATTGATAGCCTCAACCTATGGATGAGGTTCTGCAGGACTCCCATCAGGTTTCTTTGAGCTCCTCATCCTCCAGCCACCTCTCCAGAGAGTGGGGGTCTCCTGTTGGTTCCCTGATATTCTCTAGCCTAAAACATGTTCTCACACCTCAGAATGTGCTTGCAGGGCATGTTTCCGCCCCACTAACATGGGCTGAATTCCAATGAAACTCCTCTGGAGCTTATGCAAGCTGTTTAGTGGGATGACACTGTTTTGCCGCCCATGGGCGGCATTCACTTCCTTAAGTGGGAGCTGAGGACATGAGATGACCATGTTTGGAAACTGACCTCTTTCCCTCCATGCAAAGCTTTGACCTTTGCCTTCTCCCACCTGATACGGCCACTGCCATGCTATAGCTCTCCTACAGTCTCCAGTGTCTCTCACAGCTCCTGCTACAGCAACACAGTACTAGACATTACCAATGTTTACATTCCTAGTTTCTGCACCACCAAATCATAGTGCAATTGCACAGCTGATGAGGAAGCTGAAATTAAGGTCAAGGTCTCCAGTTTCTTGAGGTGGAGTCCTTCCAAAAGAGGACTAGTGGAAATTCTCCTCGTGAGCAGAGACTGAGGTCAGGCAGACTTCAGTGGACAGAAAAGAAATCCAGGTGGGACTGTCAGTGTATGGGTCTTGTTAAGATATGGATAAACAGAGTCAGAAAACACTGATCAACCCACAAAGGCAGGATTTAAATGTAAGTATTGAGAACATATTTTTCATGTCTTATAAAATGCACTGATTACACACTAGTATATCTACCAATACTAGATTCCTGCGACATCATGTTGAATGGTGACTGTTTTGGCAGCAAGAACTAGGCAGTCCAGATTTCCATTATTAGTGCAAAATTGTAATCTATACTTTAAATTAATCCTAAATAAATCTTGGACTTGTCACTATTTGACTTAGATTTGGAAATTAAAATACCTTTTCAAATAGTTTCTTAGTTAAAGCACATATAAAAATAAAGAAAGTCCAGATTCTTCACTCCATAGGTGTCAAGCTACTTCATGAAGCAAACATGAATATTAATTCCATATCTAAGAATAGTATATTTCTTATACAAATATCCAACATAAAATAGGAAGCCTTCACATACTGCACCCCCCTATCTGATTCCTTAACATATCACTTTTCTTTGGAATAAGATGAAAAACTTTACAAAGGTTCAGTGCTACCATTGGAAAGCAAAACCACACATATACAAAACTGGAGAGTTTCTAAAAATTAATATTACGGTTTAAGATCCTATTAATTTTAAGGATTTCATGCCAAGGGTCAAATAATAAAAATAAGTAAAAACCCAAACAAACAAATCCCAAAGCAAAAACGCACACACCATCCCACCACCCCTTTCAAGAAAAAAAACTACAAAACCCAAAACATTTGTCTAAGCAAAATTTCTTGCACCAGCACTTAAGTACCTGGCTGAAATCACTATAAGCTTGGTTCATTACTTCTCTCAATTCTACCTTGTTCCTCTTGTGCCATTGCTTTCTAAAACTGTATAACTTTGTACATGTACCCTTTCTTTCTGAACCTCTTTTTTTTCCCTGATGTACCAGATACTGTACTCACCCTATTTCTCTTCTGTTAATCCCTTGATGCACTATGACTGTATTCTGTCCTCTCTTTTCCTCTTACTATAACCTAAAGTCTAAGCTCAACAGATGCTAGTGTCTTTAAATTCATACTAGTTTTTCCTTTAATCTCTCATTTCTCCTTTAATTTTTTTAATGAAATGTTACGGAAGCATTTTAATGGAGTACAAGAGCTCAGGCTAATGAGCAGTTATGAACAATTCATAACTACTCTTCCTGAAGACAAACCATAAAAGAAGATTTCCATCAGATTTTCGGTTTTGTGAGTGCCTGAGGATAGCAAAGGACAGTGGGGACAGCTATAAAGGGAATTAAGTATATTCCCTATTATTATAATGTTTCTGCCTGCTAATTAAATTCACCCAGAAGTAAAGATCTTCCAAAACCATTGCATCTTAAACTCTTCCATACATTGTGTAAACATGACGCACCTTGAAACCACAAATTCCTTCCTGGGTGTGCCAACAAATCCTTCTACACTCATAGACTTACTGTGGATTTTATTGTCTATTTGGAAAAAAAAATCTAGTCTTAAAGAGTTGATAACAAACTTTAGAAAAAGATTAAAGCAAAAAGTCAGGATCCAGGTTTCTATACAGCCTACTTACAATACAAAGCAGTGATCCTTTGAAGTTCCTTAAATAAAGCAAGAGTTGGTTCCTACACTAAATTAACTTTTTGAAGTAAAAATCAATTTAAACAGAATCCATTTTTAAAAAATCCCATTTTCTACTATCTGGATTGTTTTGCTTTATATATATTCAATATTTCTGACAACATTTAAAACCTAACAATTTTGAGTACATTAAAAAGTTAATATAGCTGGTTTTCTCAGAATGCAATGTCTGAGTTCCATAACAAAAGTCAACAGGAGAGAGGGATTTGCAAGAAAAAAAGAAAATTTATAAGATGCTCAAGTAAAAGTTTTCCTTTAAGTACTGTTTATCGGTATACCTGTGTCAGATTATGGTGCAAGTAGATGCAATTCCCATCTCCTGTTGCCTGCAAAATGAAATATAGTGTTGTATATTACCTTGATTAATACAGGAAGAACTCCTTTCAACTGAGCAGAATTTAGCCTTGAATAAAAGGGTCATACTGTCTTCTTAATAAGCCATTTCTTGAAAGCAGAAGTAAGTATAGATAACATTCATTCAGTCTTATGACTCAAAAAAAATTACGAAACTGCAACTATTCTACAGAAAAAAAACAAAAGCATTTTTATTAAATACAAATTGGCTGATTATTACCAATAATGAGAATAATGAGTCTTCCATCTCCACTAAACTTTTCATGCTATCACAAACACAGGTGTGAGTACTTTCTCATCCATATTCCCTTTCATTACTGGTATTACATTTTTCATTATATGAAATAGCAAAGAAAAGGACATATGGGGGTAGGGGGAAATCAGTCACCATCTTTTAATTCAATTGAAGTGATGAGAAAAGGAAGACTATTTATCTTAATTAATGTTCATCTGAATCACATTTCTGCCTCCTGAAAGTAATACAAAAGCTCTTCAATCAGAAGGAAGAATTCTGTTTTGTTAAAGGGTACAAGTGATAGGAAACATTTATTTTATTAGCCTTATGATCCTTGACATGCAGTTCTTAGACTCAGCTAAGACTTATACGAAAAAAAAAAAAAAGCCAAACAAACAACAAACAAGGGACAAAGAAAATGGCATATTGACACTGTAGCAGTTTCAGACCTAATACCAAAGTGAGACATTAAGACAGACGGAAAAAGCAAAGCAGAAAAATACCTATAGCCATTCTGAAAGCAAGTGAAGTAACCTGCACTTAGCAGTAAACAGAAAGGTTTTTGATTCAGTCAAGACTTTGGAAGGTATCTAGCCCAGAACAGTCCTTACTCTGCAGCCTAAGGCCTAAGAGCTCTTACAGACATATATATATATATATGTATGGGAACTGGGGTGGAGGGAGTAAAGAGACCTGGGTCACAGACTTGATCAGTCCTGCAACCACCTCCTGGCTGATGACCAGATGAAGCTGAAAAACAGCTTTTTACTTGGAGAACTCTCAAAAACAAATATTTGTTTCTAGAATGCCAAGCTTCTGAAATTGAAAAAATCTGCAATGGTCACTTCTTAAGATCCAAGTAATTTCCAGGGATGTAAAAACTAAGGTTTTCTTCAAGTTCTTCCCTTCTTCTGGCTCTTTCTGATAGACCATTGTGGGGAGAAAACCTCAATGTGCCTTACTGGAATCTGATTATTTAAGTGCTGTCCTATGACACCAGAGAGAAGTCAGTGCTCTTCCAAAAATGGCTGAAGCAGGGAGTTTCAGACTTGCCCACATTTCACGCCTTTTTTATGACTTGAAAGGAAATCAATTACAAAATACTTCTCTGTTTCTCTAGAACTGCTCAAAGTACCTAAAATCCTTCCTCTATAATACTTTGCTTTAAAAAAGGAAAACATCAGGTCAAGCAGAACCTTGCATCTTGGCATCTTCAGATATCTTTTGGGACAAGCTGGAGCCTGGCCTTTCTATTTTACAACATTATTGAGTACCATTTGTGATCTTCAATCTAGCCACAGCAGATTAAACTTGTCAATTAGTCCGACCTCTCACTTGCCCTTCAGCCACTTTAGAACACTGGGCTTAAGAAACTCAGTATTAAAATATATTGTTAGATGAGTATCATTAATCTTTATTGTAAAAGAACAAGAAAAGTTCTTCAGCACCCTGTTCTTTTCTGTAATGGGGTAAGAAACTAGTAGCAACAGGCTCAGGATGTTATATACAATCTGTAGGAATTTTTATGTTCATTTTTGGCTTAAGCTCAAGCTGTTTCTTCCTACTATCGCTTCAGCTGCGTATCTTCATCACATGCATTCAAGCTGTTCTAGTATCAATACCTCTGTAGCCTTTTAATATCTAGGAATAATCATATTATCTTCTAGTCTTTAAGATCTGGTAATTGACTATATTATTCAGGCTTATGCTTTTAGTATAGTAGTTTAGAGTTGAACCCCAGAGAGAGCATTCTGGAATACAATTATACCTTTTTGATTTGTGTTTTTTTGCCTTCTGTTACAACAGCAACCATGCAGACAGATCAGAATGAAGTCAGTTTTTCATGCCAATGTGTGATATTACATGCAGAAGTCCCAGCTTTGACCAAAATTACCTTTTGATGTTTGTTGACTTCTTGCTCCTTTGCCACCCATTGAAAGAACTCATTGCATTGCGCATTCTAGCTTCTCATATCACAGTAAGACTGATAGTGAAATAAATATTGTAAATCAAATCATTATTTCTGTTACTTCAGTAACTTTAGGAAATTCTGAAGTAACATGGTAACAACTGTGAAGAACAGCATCTAAGCTTTTTGGCAATACTTGAATAGCAAAGTACCATACTTTATGAATTATAGTGTGTATTGTATTAAAGCAGATCAGTTTCTTTACTATAGTCTGAAAGACAAGGATCAAGAGGTTCAAATCCACTCTGCTGATGGGCTTTTTTATCTTGCAACAGAGATAACAAGCAATAAGTTTAAACATTGCCATTAAGTATGATGTCTTAAAAGCATAAATATTTTCCATTAATTTGTCTGTGAGACCCCACTTTTCTCTCCAGGTTCCAAAAAAAACCCCACCCAAAAAAACCAAACAAAACAAACAAATTTAAAAAAAAACCCCAACAACAAAAAACCCAACCAACCAACACCCAAAAACAACTCCACAAAAAAAAAAAAAAAAAAAAAAAAAAAAAAAAAAAAAAAAAAAAACCACAAACCACCACCAACACCTCAACAACAGTAAGACTAACTAACATGCCAAGAAAGAATGACAAGAGATCACAAGAAGATAGGAAACTCTTCCCTCCAATGATTTCAGAGTGAGAGGACAAGTTAGAACCAGAGTAGCAAGGAATGTGAACATTTCACCAGGATAAGAATATTTTCCATTACAAAGTTTCTGATAAACCCCATATCACAGTGCTTAAAATCCAAAGCTGCTCAGATTGTATTCCATCCAATGTACTTGTTGGTTGTATTTCTTGGGTATGTAATTTACTTGACAGGCAGAGTTTAAATGCTTTAAAATAAACCATTGTACCAAGAACAGATGCAGCGTAGTAACAGAGCTTTAAGCCTTACTGGGCTTTTAAATGCAACCAACTTCTTAGGGTGAAATCTTTAGAAATGAACCCTAAACCCCGTAAATAGAAGAATCCATTTGCATTGCCTTTTTTTTCCCCCCTCACTGAACAACTCAAACCTTTTCCATTATTCATATGCAGAGGCTCCTGTAACTTATTATCTGTAGTGCAGAAGATCTGGCCTGCTACTGTGACTGCAGCACCTATGGCTAATCTAACTCTGGGCTGAACACTGATGAAAACCACAGTCAGCAAAAGATTCTGCTGAATACATCAAAAGAGATTAAAACATTACACTGTCTTTTTATAACTGCTCATCCCATCCTCTTTTATTTCTTCCTATATATTAGGTAATCTAAAGTGGTTTGTGTTTTTTTGCTCTTGTTTTGATTTTTATTTCACAAGTACTTTAAAAATAACTGTATCCTCCAAACTCTGTGATAAAGGTTGCCTCACTTAAATGAAAGGTGTATAAATACATTCCTAAAGTCAGCCCTAGTCAAACATGAACTTGATTCTTCTAAGCCAGATAAACACCCTAAACCACATTACCAGTCTATTATTTCACATTGAAAAGAGCATATCCCATTCCACACTTCAATTATTTCAACAGGGTAATAATTTATGTGAAACAGCTGATGACTAAAATAAACATATTAGAGTATATAAATTCTGAAACTGCAAAGGAAAAATAAAAAGGGAAAATAGAGTCAAGGTGATGAAATTAAAAATTTCCATGACTATTTTATTATCTTACAACAGAGACACACAAGAAATAAGGTTAAATATCATTCTGGTTAAGTGGTCTAATTTTGGATACCAACTGGAACAAAAGATGGCAGTATAAATGAAATCTTAGATTTCTTTAATATATACTTCATGCTCTAAAACATTTCCTTCTCCTTCTTGACTTGCTGAGAAAGGCTCTATAAATTTTTACTGTTTGTATTTCAGTGAAGCTGACAATGATTGTCAAAGTTACCTATTTCTCTTCTATTGATTAAGAGCTTTTATTGATTAAGTAACCACTCAATTTTATTGCTAGATGAAGTTGTGGGGGTTTGCATAATTTTATTATTTTTTTAATCTAATTCTAATTTCCATAAAAATTTCCATATTTTATGGAAATACTGGTGTAGACCAACGCTAACATTTAACTTCAGTAGTCACAGTGCAAGTATAGAGTTTCATGGATATACTGAAAATACTGAGATGAAATCAGTACAAGCAAAGAAAGAGATAATGCTATTTTAAACTAATAAAGTTCTATTGAAAGATCATGATCTTAATACAGAAGCATTTTCTAGTAAATATACTTTCCCATGTAGTTGTCAGACCTATTATGAACTATAGTTCTAAGCCAGATGAATTAAGTATTCTTTGCCAAGGAAACAGGCCTTCTACTCACGAGCTGCAGAAATCATCATCTAGAAATGAGTAAGAAAGGGCACTGTTTTCTGGCAGATATCTACAGTTTAAACATAGACATAATCCAAACTGTTAGCATGATCTCTCTGTCCTTATCTCCAGACAAGCTAAAGCAACATGAAAGTGATAACAGCCTGCAGTTTCCTGCTTAGGTCTATGAATGGCAGCTTGTATGCAAATATAGGCAAAAACCTCCCAAGCTGGAACAGGAAATCCTACTAGCAAGGAAGATGTGTGCATATAATGGGGGAGTCACGATACTTAAAATGGTAGGGTTTACATTGGCCATACAAGACACAACATAAATGGCCAGGGAGAGCAGTCAGAAAGAAATGAGCATAGGACATCCCTTTCATGTACAGACAGGGATGACCAATGTTGAATGGAAAAATAAATATACTGAATTTGAAGAAACAGTTTCTTTTGGCTTTCACAGACTTCCTTAGATCAGGACCAGATAAAAGATCTTTTCTGAGAGGAAGAAACTACAGTTATTTTAACTGATTTATCTGTACAACATAGGTCTGGATTAATTACCCCCAACAGTACTAATGATCAGGGTTTTTTTTTCTTTTGCTTAAAAAAAACCTTCAAACTTTTAATTATTCAGCAAGTTCTAGTGTAATCATTAATCTGTAGAATTTAAGACAGGAATTGACGTATTCTTTAAGAAAATAAAATTGAGGCAATTTGTCCATTCATTTTGTGGAATAGTGTACCATTTCCAGCAACATTCTGCGAAAGCCAGAATTCCTTATCCTGGTGGAACAGAATTCTGGTGTCCTCACTGAAGTTAGTAAATCCACCAGCATACAGGACTGAACTCTTTACTTCCAGTTTAGCGCACAAATCCTGTATGAAGTTTAATCCTCTCAACTAATAATCACACTGGCCATAAAGCCTTATACATGCTCTATTAGGAGCTCGTATTTCTTTTTCTGTTCCAGTCTAGCAAGACTTTCTTGTACTGAGAAGGTGCAAATGTGTTCTACATTGTACCTTGCACTTTTCTTTGCCTTGCCTCACCTATCACCATCTGAAGAACTCTGCAATTTCTTAGTAACCACAAGACATTACCACCCATTCTTTTCCTTCTCTCATGTTACAGTCCACCAGCGACTTTATAATAAAAGAAATGTTCAGACCCAAATATTTAAAACCAGTTATGGGTACAGAAAAAACATTGTTGGATCTTACACAAACACTTGAAAGGATGCTATAGTGAAATCAATATTGCTTTACAGAAGGCATAAGAAACCTGAAAATTATCACATCCCAGCCTCAAACTGGAAATAGATCAAGATCTGTTACTTATTTTTGATCAGTAATAATGGCATACAAGAGCTAAGATATTAATCATTCATCTAATGGAAAAGGAGCTTTTCAAATTAACATCAAGGTATCATCCTTATATCCTATTTATTTTCTTTAGCAGTATGAAGTACTAAACTAGTCTTTAATTTAAAAGTACTCAGCTAAAGAAGGATACACAAAGGAACACCAGAAAGAGTAAAAAAAAAATTATTCCAAGGAATCACATTTTTATTACCAGAATTCAAATTTCTACAGAACTGATATAATCAAGTTACTTGTAAAATGTGCTCACAAGATATATGCATGCCTGTGCATTCACACTTTGCAGCAGCACTCCTCTGCCTTATCAGTGAATCCTACAATGAAGTAAAATTTAGGGATTCTCCAAAGTACTACCAGACAGAGGAAGACTTTACTTTTATCCAGTGATAGTCTGAAGTACAGACGTGTACTTTCAAAACTATCCGTACTTTTAAAGTATACATCTACATCTACCTAGATTACCTAGTTATATATCACCTATCTGTACAGATAACTAGCACTTCCTCTCAGACGACTTGAAGTTAACTAATGTTGACTATCAAAGAATATTAGTGAGAAAAACAGTGGTAGATTCTGAATTCACTGCTGTGTGCATTTAGTTTGGTTTCCAAACTATATAATTTTCTAACTTGAGAGAAAACATCTCCTAGTCCGCTCTGTCAGTGTTACTAGTTCCAAAACCAGTATCTGTAATGTCAAGAGAATGAGACAATTTCAAATCTAACAAAGCCTAAACTTGATCCTAGCTATCTTTTGTAACATAATACAACCTAGAATGGTATCACTTTGTATATTTTTATGTCACAGAATAAGCTAAAGTTGGAAGGGACCCACAAATATCATTGAGTCCAACCCTCTGTCCTGGACAGCATTGTCTCCAAGAGTTAAAACGTGTGCCCAAGAGTATTGCCCAAACCCTTCTGTCCCTCTCCTTCCCCCAACAAATCCCCAGCCCCCATATCAAGAGAAAAGGCATTGGTTTATGCCATATCAGCTAGAGAGCAAAGTGTACTACCCATCTTCAAGTAAATTTAATAGTCTGTAATATCTTTGCTATTTCCTTCTCATGTCTTCCTCTCAAGGATCAAGCACAGTCAAAAAAAAAACCCCAAAACACTTCAAAAAAGGAGTTAGAGGGTTTGCTCCTTCACAGTTCATGAAAGCAATCAAGAACTTAAGATCATGTACCTGTGATTGAAAATAAGATTTTAACAAGCAGGGAAATGAATAATTCATTTTCAATGTGATCTCTGGACTGGTGTCCCCTGGTTCTTCTCAAATTCACCCTTCAGAAGAATTACTCTGAAGAGATTTCACATGACACAAAGATTCCTTTGTACTTGTCAGAGAGTCAAGGTGGCCTCCCATCAACAATATGGCTTCAGGTTGATTTTCTTTCTCCTTTTCAGAGCCCCTCTCCTGAATACTGATTAAGACCAATCTCTGCTGTGTTCCTGTGACTTTTAACAGAATCAAAAAAAAAAAAAAAAAAATCAACTTTGTGAAGACATTGACTGGAAACTGAGGCAGGACTACGTGAGCTCGCTAAGATTCAAAGGATTTTCTACTTTCCCACATGCATTTTCACTGCACTGAGCCTCAAAATTGGTATGAATAAGACACATTTCTGCCCTTCCCTGAAACATTTTATATAGAACATTTGTGACAAGAGCAACAAGATATTGATTTTTTTTTTGTTATAAAGCTCTTTTCTTACCATTGCAATATAAGTGGAAAGCCAAGTCAAAATAATATATCATGGAGCATAAATTAGAGATATGAAATTAAATACTTAAGAAAGTGACGTTCTTGAACATCAAGACATACTGACATTAAAAAATATGACCTTGACATTTTTCTGTATTGTTCCTGTGTGAGCATCAGCCACTTTTTTTCAGAAGGAAATATACTTTGGCAAGTATTTTTTCTGCTTATTTCAGAAGATATAAAAAGATATCTGATACAGACCTTATACGTCATTTCCAGATCAGTAACAAGGTCTTCTAGAAACCCAGAGTTACCTGTTTTATCAAATGCGCAGTGCTTTGTATTAATCACTATAAGAATGATAATACTTAGGAAAGGCTGTATTACCTATATTTTCTATTTTGGACACCAGCAAGATTTAATGTTAGAACACATGGAAGAAAGGTAGGCTATTTCTTTTTGAACAAAAGCTTTCCAATATTCCCATCACTGGCCCAACACAAGGTGGATAGGAATGCAGATTTCCTCCCCCCCACCCCACCTCCACTCTGGGCATTGGTTGAAGGGATTTACCTAGCATAGCAAAAGAAATCCATGGCAGAAAAGATTTAACTAGGAGAGAACCCATCTCTCCTGGAGCACATATTTACCTTTTTTTTTTTTTAACTGGAAATTTTCTTGAATTTTGGCAAAAGTGAGCTCACGGAAGTCAAAAGGGAGATGACTGTATTTAACAAGCACTAGAACATCTGAGACTGGGGAAAGAATCAGGAATCTGTAGAACAGACATATTCCTTTGTTACTGAGATCTTGTTAATATCAGAGAGAGCTTACCCTGAAAAGCTAGCTACTGAAGGGGAACAAAAACTATTAAGGCATAACAGATCATGCTTCATTGATAATTTTATATATTAGGCAGGATTTCAGAATAATTTTGATTATTAAACCAGTACAATCCCACACTACAGCAAGACAGACCCCATATTAGTTAAACCTTTCAAGGAAAGCTAAGAGCAAATAACAGTATACACAGAAATACCTGTACTCCTACACACATTTCATTAATGACCTTGAAATGAAAACCGCTAAGACACCATAAGAGCAGGTATTTTTAATAAGAAAAATCTGTATAAATTGATAGCACAGCTTAATACAAAGCTGGATTTTACCAGAAGTGATGTAAGACCATATTCACTTTATAAGTATAAAATTAAGCATAAATATTTTCAGATATTTTCAATTCTCTGAACAGAAAAGAAGGTATGATTCTAATATAGTCAAATTATAGCAAGTATGCTACTAAAGAGAAATTCATACAATCAATCACTTCTACCTCAAACTCCAATGGTACACAGAATTAGCTGATAACTCCTGCCCGATTCCAGATTTATACAGAGAGGAAAAGAAAAAAATTATGGAGAGCACAGAGAAAGTGGAGTACTAGTGCTAGGTTTCCAAAGGACTATCAAAAAGTTTAATTTTGCTATTTCTTCTCTGCACAAAATAAACTCTCCCCCCTATCCCCAAGAGAAAATTCTACACTGTCAGCAGTGAAGTGAGAAGCAGGATCTCTTGGTTCTCCTTCAGTCAGTCTCTGTTCTTTACTATATAGTAGATTTTCCTAAGACAAACAAACAAACAACAAAAAAAAAAAAACAACCAAAGAAACAAACCCGCCAAAAAACACCCCCTAAAGAAACCAACCAATCAAACAACAAAAAAATCCACAAACAAACCAAAAAACCCAGCAAAACCAACAAATATCCGAAAAACCAAACCCAAAACAAACAACCCCCAAAAGCCTACTAAGACAAGCATTAAAATAAAAGTCCATGGTTTTCAAAATACTATGTATGTAAAACATACACACAGGCATATGGGCATTTATTTCTTCCACAGCACTTTTTGACAAGGTGTTCAGAAGAACTCAATGCTGTTTTGCAATTCACAGAAACTGCTGCTATGTAAGAGCGCAAAATAAACTGTCCAGTGTCTTACACACATCTTCAACTAGCACATCTAAGTGGGAGCACATATCAGCCTTTGAAATGGAATCGGTTAGACAGCGTTTGTTCCTCTAGTCCCTAAAGGACTACAGACTATTTCCACATCAGTAAATTCAGTGGGAGCTTACTTGCTGACACAAAAAACTCAAACTGGGACACTAGCAGGCACACTGTAGGCTACCGTGTGACTCGAGGCAGGGTTGAGAGATACTGATAGTATTTTAGCCACTACTCTTACTAGGCAAGAGGTATTTATACCAGGAGACATCCTAGTCCAGAAAGGCACATCAATATCAACTGCCCTCCTTTTTTCTTTAGGGTTGACTTCGTTGTTTTAGAAAGGACTCTTGGTAATTTACCATTCACTCCATCCAACCTCAAGCCAATCTGTCCAGGAAGCAGGAGAAGAGGCAGAAAAATAAGTATTAGAAAAGGACCCAAGTTGGAACAATTCAAATTATGGTGTGACACGGTAGGTTGAGGCACTGGCCACATGAGAACTTGGGAAGCTGGTATGAAACTGTTGTGGAGAAAGACTGCAGGAGCCATATTATGCTGAGTGTATGGATGTGAATGTTGGGTAAACTCAAACTCTATCCCCTGTATTTCATATCTGCAGAGATATATCTTGCCCTGAAAAAGTGTAACAACTACTCTGCTATTTTGTTTTCTTAGTTTTTTTTCCTTATTTTTCTCCAGAGGAAAGTTAATTGCAATCAAACATACTATCATATAAAATTACCCAAAGTAATTTAAGTACTGAGGAAAAAATGATCCAGCTGTAATGCAAACCAAAGAAACTCTGATCTTGAGCCAAACAAGAAGGTTTTGGCTTACCCGTGTGTTGCTATCTAAAATGACCCCAGAAGTCACTCATCGTAAAATGTACTAGGCTAAGGAGTGGACATGTGATGTGAGGTGATCCTCACCTGGGCTATCAAAGCCAGAGCTATCTGGGCCATCTCCTCATGGGCTCATACCCTAGGAGAAAGAATGCAGGCAGTGCTATTCTGCTCCATTACAGAGGATGGAATAGTACTTTAACTGAAAGGCAATGTTAATTTTTCTGCAAACAGAACATAAATGAAACAACAGCTCATACAGCTGTGAGCAGTTGGCCTTTAGTCAGGCTCTGTCTTGTGTCAAGGTCTGTCTCTATCCTGGTATTACTATTCTGTGTGTCATCCTCCTCAGTGCAGCCTTCACTTCTTGTTTCTGAGGCTGTGGAACAGAGGGTTCAGCATGAGGGTCATCATGGTGTAGATCATAGTTGCCACTTTGTTTTCATCCACTGAGAAATTAGGTCTGGGATGCGCATAGATAAAGACAATAGTCCTGAAGAACAGGCTGACCATAGTCAGGTGGGAAGCACATGTACTGAAAGTTTTCAGCCAGCCATCAACAGAGTAGATAGATGACAGCAAGGTTGATTATCTGCAGGTGATGACTAAGTTTAGGAGATTAAGACAATGATGGTGTTCAGTGTGCTGAGCACAAGGGCAGGGTGAAAAGCACTAGCTTGCTATTGAGAGCCTAATGCAGGAGCAAAAGATCTCTGTGGGGATACTACAGAAGAAGTGGCAGATTGTGCTGGTGGCCATGTTCCCCAGCACAAGGGACTCCGCTGGAAGCACAGTCTATTACTGCCACTCCAAGGGCTCTCTAATCTTGCTGCTCCTCAGAATGCTCCTGGCTGCATCACCAGTGCCCACAAACAAAACTGGTTAAAGGTTACTTTGAGAAATTGGAAGATTCTGCTTGAAAATAGCTTTTGAAATCAAACACTGAATTTTTTTTTTTTTTTTTTTTTTGCACCTTGCAAACACTAAGAGTGAAAATAGTAACTGAAGTAACTGAAGAGTAACTTCTCTGAACATTCAATTTTTCTTCAAAGTACCCTAAAACCTCACAACTGTTTTTCACTGCTATTAATCTGAATCACTCTTTAGTGGTCACAAGTAACTAACATTTTTTATGTCCTTTGCTCAATGTTATTTCCATCATTATGAAGAGAGAGGTAATCACTAAGTAGTCAGAGGCTGCATTAGGGTCAGGGTCTTTGAGCAACCTGGTCTAGTGGGAGGTGTCCCTGCCATGGCAAGGGGTTGAAATGATGATCTTCAAGGTTCTTTCTAATCCAAATTGTTCTGTTACTCTGAAAGGTTTTTGAAGAGTAATATGAGGAGTAACAAGCTGGGTTAGGAAAGAATCTCCATCACATTTCTTTAACATTTATTTTCCAACAGATGAATAATAGGATACACACTGTATGCTGTTATACCATGGTCAATTGAGTACCCCACTAAAAAGCACAGGATAACTGAATTCAGATGGCTAACAGTAGATTTTCACCAAAATTTAATTCATGTTTTTTTTTTTTCAGAAGATGGAAAATAGTATCTTCTACTGGCAAACATAAGCAGAATATAGACATCTATGTTCAAGATTTATTCTTAAATATGCTTTTTAAAATTCCTCACATGGTTTTCCTATCTTTTAAGTATACATTAATAAAATGTAATTATACTCCAGAAGAAGTATCCAGTTATTCTGATGGATCATAGATACAGGGTTAGGCAATTCCAGTCTGATCTGGAGTCAATACCAGCAAGGCATTCAATAAGAAAGAATTCTAGAAATGCATAAGCATCCAAAGGAAGGGCTTGGAAAAGACTGAGATACTCAAAGTCTTATCAGCCTGTCCCTACTAGTCAAATCGTCCTTCAGGAATCCCAGGCCCTGGAGATCAGAGGGAAAGTATGGAACATTCCATGAATGTAATTTATGCTCAGAAAAACACATCCTAAAGCATTGTGCGGGAAGTCCTTTGAAAGACTTAGCACTTTGTTTTTACGCCAGGCATTTTGACAGAGTGACATCTAATGTCTCCCTTGTAACTTAATTATAAAATTAATTAATTTAAAAGTTTATTTGTTGCTTTAATCTAGTCAGGAAAAGAATCCTGTTTGTCAGCAGGAAAAATATCTACAAGACTCTCTAGATGTAAATCAGAGGTTAAAAATAAGGATGCATTTTACTAGAATGTTTTGTATTTAACTTAAGTAAACTGGAAATGGAGAGAACAGTGATGTGAGTGATTCTGACACAACTACTGCACCCACTCAATGCCATCAAAAAGTGGATGCAGAATGCTCAAGGAATTCCTTCACAGACCTCAGCTAACCTGTAAGACACTGCGGTGGGACACATATTGAGAGAAGTTCCAAAAAGCAGGACACTCAAAAAAAGGGTTATAGGTTGTATGTATAACAAAAACATCTACAGACGTGATACATATACCAATCATTAGAGAAACCTCCTTGAAAGGGAACATTATGTCCTTGAAAGGGTAGTTATGAAACTTCCAGTATCAAATGAAATAATTTTCTCTGAAACACTTAGTACTCCTATTCTAAGCAAAGAAGGATAGTACTACACTCATTGCAGCCTATTGCCCTAATTGATAGGACTCACATGGATTTACAGCTAAAAGAGGGAAATAAGCTTGTTTGGTGCAGAGAAGAGAACTATAACTATGGATTTCTCAATTTATGTAAGTGAAAAGGATTATAAGTGTCAATATAACATAATGGTAGCAGCAGCACCTTATCTTCCAGTATAAGTCCTCTAAGTTATCTTACAAATATATTAGTGCAAAATAACATCTGTGAGGGCTGTGCTAGCTTTAACAGCTAACATTTACATTTGCACTTAGAGATGCCCCATCTGCAGCACAAAGGAAAGACCTAAAGTTAGAAGCTTACACATAGCATTTCCCTCAAGAATTCGTACACCAATAACATAGAAAATGAAGCATGGGTAGGTGCATATTAAATATTTCTTTTTTAGTTTCCCCTTTATTCCTTGAGATGGAAGCAGGCAACAGTCAGAGCCTATCCAAACCCATTGTACTGAAGGGAATCTAGCAAGCTACATTTCTTAGCTGCACTATCAAAACGCTTTGTGGAAGGTAATCAAGCAGCAAGTTATTGCAGGGCACTGGCAAGATGGGCTGGAATTTCTGGCCATTTTTGAAGAAGGGAGTCATGCAAAGGAAAAAAAGTAAATGAAATCTAAGACTCAGCTGAAAAGTGTGTGGCCAATTTTGAGTCACAGAAATGTTTAAAAGCATTATTTTCATTCTATGGTGCAATGAATAGTAATGGCAAGACTTTGAATGTTAACACAGATACATTCACTGTCATTAGGCAGGTAGACCAAAGTCAGAGCCTGGGGGGGCTTGAAATCTTGCCTCCTACATCCTACCCAATCTCTTGTTTTGAAAGGGGCATGGGGGATCCCTTACAGGAAAGCACTGATTTACTAGATCATGTAAATCATGTCTAAAAAAGAAAAAAGCCCAAATTGCTAATTTAAGTTCATAAAAGAAGAATGAAGTAACTACAATATAAAATTAAATAATTTACATACAATCGCAGTGCATTTAAGTAACTTCAATAGGAACATATGACCAGCTTTATCTAATAGCAGAGAAATGTTAATAAAACAGGATGGGTTTTTTATTTTCCCACTGAAGTGTGCTGTAAATAAGCAGCAGCATTCCCACAGCTGAGGAGAATTGAGTATGAATTATTTATACTGCCTGGAATAGATTTAGATTCCTTCAGACACTCTGTGAGTTTTGCAGTCAAGATGCAATCTTTCAATAATTCAAATGTCATCAGAAAAAAATAAGGAGTCATGTTTGGGAACATCGTAATAAATAAGTTTGAAGTGTTGAAAATATACAATGCAAGGGCAAAATAAAGTTATTGTTTAGCTGGCATTTGAATTAAATTGTTTATATTATTAGGTTGACTATGAGCTACAAAATAAGAGATTTTAAAATGATGTTGTCCTGTAGAGGAGTAGGATGAGCTGGCAACATTTATGAGTGTCAGACAGAGATGTCCTGAATGTAAATGTTAATACTGAGAGAGAAAATTTGTGCAGATCACCTTTCTGATTTTAATTTTAACCAGTTCAAGAGACTTTTTTAAAGTGAAATGTTGTTTTTCAAAGCTCAGAAAGGATACCTATTAAATGGTTACTGCAAAATCTGCATATATGAAATTATTTACAGATTTTATCCAGAAAATAGCTTTGTGGGATTTGTTTGTTTGTTTTTTGCTAACATGGTAATTCCTAATCATACCTTTCTATTTCCAGCAATTCTCAATCTTCCCTCAACAAGGTTGACTTTGAGGTAGAATTGTACCAAATTTTTCTTGAGAGGAGTTTAAACTGCCTTAGGTGTTCTTACTCTCCAAAGATGACTCATGTCTCAGGGAAAGTGAAACAAGAGGCCTCTAAACAATGAAGATTAAAACTCATTGATGAAGCAGATAAAAATGTCCTTTCTGTCCAGTATTGCCTTTCTTCCAGTTCTGTTTTCTAGTACTCTGTATTGTGTTGATACTTTCAGTGGCTCTCATGGGTTGAATGCTTAGACCTCTTGAATTCTTATAAAGAGTTCATCCTTTCCACTCTGTAGCAGCTTAGCTCCTGGTCTGCCCAGAAATCCATTTCTCTGTCTGCATTGCTCCTGTGGCTGCCTGTTTGCTCTAACCCACTCTGCATGCTCAAATCCACAAGTTGGGAATTCCCCAATCTTAGCACTCACAGCCAAGACCCTCCTTCTAAAAGACTCAGAGCCAAAGTAGGAGAAAAGCAAAAGCAGCCTCATGCATTTTAATGAGCAACAAAAAAATCATGCAGTAGCCCATTAAACAAGGCGACAAGTCATGCATTTGCTATACATGTACTTTTTAATCACATTTAATGACAATTGACCTTTAGATATTTATGTAGCATATATATATATATGCATGCATATATATATACACACACACACACATATACACACAGCGATAAGAGCTTTGGAAAGAACCAAACTGCACTGGTCCACAGAAAGAAGAATAGTCCAACCAGACATCACTCTCCATCCTCCCCTTCCAGTTAGCAGGACTGGGATCTTTGTAATGGATCTGGGATAGAAATAGATCACTGCTGAAATGATGGTCAAGATGATATTTTATCTTCACAGAACAGAATAGGGAACTCTGTCTTTTTATATCTGGTCCATTTATACTTAAATGATATCCTTGTTTCCTTCACTCTTGTACTTCATTTAGGTGGCTGATGCTGTAAAAATTTTTCTGTCTCAGTGGTAATGCAGTACTTCCAAATGGCAGACACAGAGTGGGCACATTATAAGGGTTGTTTTCACCTCTCCCTCAGGCATCATTAACAGAAGTGAACATCTGCTGGGTTCCAGAAATAGTAATTCTTATAAGCCCCTGTCTCTCACAAAACTACAGAATGTCTAAAAGGTTTTTAGAGAGATACGGCTGACAGCACCAGTCACAGCAGAGGGCTTTATCTGATCAGAGACCCTTGATTTCTGGTCTGCTGGTAAGATGTGGGAGGAGAATCAGATTCAAAACTAGCCTGCCAACAGAACTGCTTGAACTGCCTCCAAGCAATGAGTTACACACACACACTTTCACAAAACAAGGCTAGAAAACACAGTACATTCCTCACCTAAACTGTTAGTCATGTCCACTTTTACCTCATTTGAGAATATGATTTATTAACTCCTGAGCTAAAGGACTCTGAGGGCAACACAGAGCTGAAAGCACAAGGAAGGGAACTAAACCGTGGCATTGAAAAGCAGGCACCTCCATTGTCAGATATGTTTGCTTTGGGTAATCTTTCTGTCCTTGCACAATAAGGTCCTTTGAGTTTCACGCGTCGTTTTTTTTCCCCCAATCTATTTTTTCCTCCAAAAATAACACTGCAGTTACCACTGATGTAACTGCAATAAGAGCAAACTCTACAAAACATGTAGCAATTTCAACCCAATAGTTGCAGATTTTTCCTTAACTGAGTAAAAGTAAATTGAGATATGTTAAAATAAATTATCACACAGTCCTCAGGTATAGGGAGTGCTAAATGGGAACAGTAACTTAATACTGACAGCTTGAAAAAATATTCATTTCATGGTGTCACAATAGTTTCTGGAGCATAGTAGTGGAAAGACACATGCTAATAATATCCCAAGGTCCATGTAACCTCCTGCTGGTATGGGGCAGATTTCACCAACAGATGCAGAGAGCAGTTACTAGGAGACTATACCTTAACACAGAAATATCAGAGAGAGACTTCTGCTTTTCTTCAAGAATTTGTGCTATAAGTTTGGAGGAAAAGAGAAATTACAGAAAGGGTACACACAACTACTCCAACGCAGAGGAAGAAGTGACATCTCAAGTTTTTCCAGACCCAGCAGTTTCTTTCAACACCAAAACTTTCTTGAGAAAAGTATTCTGAGCAACATGCACAGCGCTCCTCTTCCTGTCGGCTCACGTGTTGGTATATGCCACTCATCTGATAAAGGTGTACATTTCCATGTGGTCAGATAGCTAAATGCATCTTCCTCCATCAGAAAACCATCGGGATTTTGCTTAAAATATAAGGCTCACAGCAATGCACCACACAACATTCTTTTAAGACAACCTCCAATTCTGTTTTTTCGCCAAGTCTGAAATTTTTAAACCTCATCACCTCGTCTGGCTGACCCAAATTTCAGGTTCTTTATGCTTTTACGTTGGACTACTGTAACAGGTTTGTTTGATAACCGGGCAGGAACATTAATTTATGTAATGGTTTAACATTTACTTGTCTTTGCCAAATTTAGTGTAGTGGTTTCAGTGTCTTTTCTGCTGTGAAGTAGGATTAGGAGAAAAAGGTAAGCAGACCTAAACTTAAAGGTATAAAGATAGACTTATTAACAGACACTAAAAGAAGAAAATAAGAATTACAACAAAACTTTCAAAACACTTCTCCTCCTCCCCCTAACTGCTTACTTTCTCACAAACAATGTAAAGTGACAAAACTTAGAACTCTAGGTTTGTACCACTTACGAAATAGTCTTCTATTCAGTCCCTTTAGAGAGAGAGGTCTCTCCTGATTTGTTCTGGTAACTTTCTTTGTTCTGGTAACTTTCTGCAAGGAAAACAGTCTGCTTGTGGCTTTTAACATTTACAACACCAGGAGCCCGGGGGAAAACCTGCAGCTGTGGGCTTTTCATAACACATAGCCTTTTTCATGACTACATAGGGGCTGCGGACTTATGCATAGTGGGGTGCTATTTTAAAAACTAACACTTTGAACATAAAGGATTTTTTAATCTCATGGGATAGAGATGTCCTTGCTTTTTTACTGCTGCAGAGGACTTTATCTTTCTCTGTTCAAACACCTTATGGGATCACAGATTTTAACTTAATATTCACTCAATTACAAATACTTCCACTTAAATCTAAAAATCTGAACAATCGATTTCTCTAATTTATATTGTTCACGAATTAAAGGAAATTTTAGCATATTCATATTACAGTTTGTCACCACAGCTCATAGGAGATTTTCAGCCTTGGACTAAGGCAACTTGTCATCTCTTTCACCTAAGGGGTCACTTCTTTCACTTACTTTGATATCTTTATATTGTCCCTTTACGTGTCTCCAATTTGGTCTTTTCTCTCTCTGAGAAGCTCTGGAAGCTTCATCTGTGTCAGGAAATAGTTAAATCTTGCCCAGGTCTTCTCTCCCTCGGCTGGGGCTCACGGTGTTAAGAGTTTAAGGCCACGCCGATGAGGGGAAATTGACGCCATGAGATGGGAGCAGCTCAGGCGGTCAGGAATCTCAGCAGCCGGGCGGGACCAGCCCTGCCGAGCCCCGGAGCTGCTACCAGGGACTCGGCAGAGATCTCCTTCGGGGCCGGCCGTGGGGCAGGCGGGTAGGCTTTAAAGTTAGTCAGATGTTAAGCTGCAGCCTCGCCCATCCCCGCTGGGAGCTGAGCGGGGCACGGCCAGGCCCGGTCCGGCTCTGCCCCACAGCATGGCGGAGGGCGCCCAGGCAGGCCGGGCCGGGCCGGGCCGCTCCCCGGAGCAGCCCCGGAGCCGCTGGGCGCGGCTGGAGAGCCGGAACGGAGAGAGAGTTACCTCGGCTTCTTCGGGTTCTTAAACCTGTGCGCTCCCAGAGGCGCGGCATCTTCCTAATTAGTCAATCTGATACGTGACTTTTAAGAGTTAAGATTTTAGCTAAGGGTTAGAAGCAATTTATATTGATCAAGATGTAAATTAGATTAGTAAATGGTAGGTTAATGATTATTAGATGCCCAAGCTAGAGCTAACTGTTGTATTATGAGTTTGTTTATAGAAAAAGTGGAGTAAGTGAACCGTCATAAGAACAGATTGAAACAGTAAGAACAATGGCCAACACCTGGACTTGGTATCAATCAATCACGAAGCAGGGGACCTTGGACACTGCCAGAGGGTCACAGAGACCTGATGAAAACTCTCCTGACTTCATCCTTTGAGACCACTGACACAATTCGAGACCACCGACCCAATTCAAGAGAAGAATTGCACACACGTGAAGGACTGATAGCCTCATTTTAATACAGAGCGGGGATGGGAGGTGCTGGGGTTATGCATATGTATTGTGTGTAAGATCTTGGAAATAAATAGAGAGCAAAGAGCCTTGTTCGGGGCAGTCACGCCTTTCAGAGATGACTCCCGTGCCGCCCGCCGGTGAATAAACATACCACTGTCTAACTTTAATTAGTTGGAGGGTCTTTGTCCGTGACTATATCGGTTTCCAATTATTCAAATCAAGCTGTCAACTTCAAAGCGAGTAACTAGTTAGTTCTTGCTATCCGTGCTAAACCAGCGCAACTATGATCCTAGAGATGTTTTTCTAACCTAAATGATTCTATGGGATTTTTTTTGCCAAAATCCTAATTTTTACTGTTTTAATGTAATTTTTTTCCCTTCAAAAAAAAACAGATTTAGGGAAAACAACAACAACAACAACAAAAGAAAACACACAAAACAAAAAAAAAACCAAAAAAAACACCACCCTAAACAATAAAACCCAAAAGTTATCTGAATTTTTTTTTTCTGAATCAGGCATACCTTTGTAAATATAAACTTTGATGTATTTGATGTTTGACACCTGTGTTTCTTAAAAAATGTTGGCCTACAATTGATTTCTATCTTTGCTCTTTCTATTTGTGATTCCTTTCGTTATTTCTGCGTGCCCAAGATATTTACAGAGAAGACAGAGCCATGATCAGCCCCAAAAATAATTTGGATAACTGTTAAGTGGGTAAAAGGCTTCCCGAAGTGAGCTTATTTCGGCACTAGAAATGCTTCTCTCCTCGGTAATAAATTAATGTGGCTACTTTCACATCCAATCTCATAACACGATAGGCATCATTTCATCCATTTTCATTTCCCCTAAAGGATGAGAGTAGGAAGGAAGTGGGGGAAAGACAAAACCATGCAATAGGAGGTAGCAACAAAGACCAAGGCTGGGTACTTCAAAATATGGAAATGCACAGTAAAATCCTATTGTTACAAGTGCAAACATAAGCATTTCTGCAGCACTCACTGTAAGTACATTCCTATGTGTTGATCAAGAACATTAATCCTTTTGTCAAAACCCTTACTGAGGCTCTCTAGGCAGTTATTTAGTTTTCAACAAAACTTGCTATGAGAAGCATTTCTGTATTTCTTATTTTTGTAGTTCTTACTTTTGTTCTGTTGGATATTAGCATGGAAACAAGTTATTTTCATTAGAAGCTTATTCTTTACCTGGAGCCATAACATTTCCACAGAAAAATTACAATGACGTCACAGTGGCAAATCAAAAGAGGTTATTCTATTTAAAAACTGGTGATTACAGGGTTGCTCTAAAAGTGAGAAACAGGCAGTATCTCAATGATTGATTCAGAATGGAGTTTCCCATTTCTATTTTTCTTTAAAATAAAAATCAGATTGGAATGCTAGAATTCATTCCTTAGCTCTGTATGTACACCTTACCTATAGTGTTACCCACTGCATAGCTTCCATAATTCCTACAGATTCATGAGGCAGAGCAGCCCACCAACTCCCTTTTATCCATGCTACTGAAAATAACCCCTTCTGAATATGACTTCAACACCTTCCTGTAACAGGAGCACACACAGAACAGCTATTGACTGTTTCTTAAAGGTTACTCAGGAGAATCAGCAACTGAGTGGTGAACAAAGAGCAACACAACCATCACTGCCAAATTAGGCGAAATACTGAGACTAAACAGTACAATCATAGCAAAGGAAATCACAGCGACAAAGAAAATAATATTGCTGGACTTTTGAAGTTCCATTGGTTCAAAACTATTTTGTCTCATAAGCCAGTGTTCATGAAATAACTATTAGAATAGGGAGGAATTATGTTTGAAGTCAGATTGTTTCACAAGAATTTTTTTTTTAGCTTCTCCAAAGCAACAGAGAACAGTTGCAGTAGCCATGTTTAAGAGGGCTAGGACAAGAGCAGGTGAATAAAGGAAAGGGAAACTATTGAAAACTGCTACATCAATAAAATTGTAATGATAGGTCTCTAGAACAAAGAAGGCCGAAAGAAGCCTGCATATGACCTCCACAGCACAAGGGATTTCATCTAGGTCAGAAGAAGAAAGCAAACTTCAAGATATAAGCAGGCACCTTAGAATCACTGAGGTTCATGAGGCTCTAAAGAATTCCTTTTATGAATAAAACCTGGAGATCAAGTCATGTTTTTAATCTTAGAACATTACATCCACCACAGCACCAGGGTAATAAAGGAATCTTGAATATGCAAAATGAAACAATTTGGCAAGTATGGCAAAAATACAAAACTAAGCTTACTTTAGAATCTATTGATATATTTAAATCAAAGATGTGTCTTGGCATAGTAATAAACTCAGAAAAAATCATATCCGGAGGGTGCTGGAATATTCAAATCAGGATATCTTTATGGATATCTGGAAATATTCAGAGCAAAGAGAATCTTGGCAGGAAAATCTTGTAGACAATTGACTCCTCTCTTCTGAAAGAGTCTTAAAGCATCTTAGACTTTTTGAAGTATTTCAAGATTATGCTCCATCCCATCTCTTTTTGGTTTTCTTTTCTACGTTCTTACAACAAGCTATTAGGGGAAGGAAGAAAAAAAAAAAAAAAAAAAAAAAAAAAAAAAAAAAAAAGCCCCACAAAACAGAATTAATCAAGATTTGGCAATTGTCTTGGTTGAGAGAAGGTGTGGAGCTGAGCACTGTGTTGTTGTTCTACACCATGTACCTTATCAGGATGGGGTGGTTTCAGGAGGAAAAACTGTCTGCCTCTCTAGAATTTAGAGATCTTATTTGGAGTTTTATTTCTGGTTGGTGTTAAAACCAGCACAGAAGTGAATCTCTTTTGTCCCCTGGAGCAAATATGCTTAAAATATAACACCTTTCTAGTGACTCAGCCTTAATAAGCAAAATAACAATCAAACCACAAATTTAAAGCATCAGGCACCTCTGACCCCCTTCTCCAATACCACCAAGATAAATTCAGACTTCTTACGTTAATGGTAACTGTCTCTACATCATCTAGATGTGTTGTCTTCATCTTCTTTCTAACAAGAATGCAGAATAAAGTACAATACCTTATCTTTATGGACAGCTATGTCTGTATATAAGGGGAAAACATAGTAAGCAGTAACATAAAAGAGTTATGAAAACATCACCTTACAGTGTTTCTTATTCTACTGCAAGTTGTGAGAAGTGGATAAACAAGGACTAAAAGGGATCCAATCCCGTTTCCTACACTGCAGAGAAGTCTGCAGGCAGCATAAGATAAATTGCCCTAGTCATAGGTCATCTTTAATGTTTATAGAGCACTTTCCTTATGAACAATCCCAGAGTGAATCATGGATGTTATAAACAAATTACATTAACATGCACAGTAGCTTGCACTTGACAGAAATACCAATAAAAGGAATTCAATTTGCAAGTAATACATACAGTTTCTTGGCTAAATAAGAATTTTGCTTTCATAGACTGAAAAATTACTTTACAAAATCAAAAATGGCCAAAATTTTACCATTCTCTACCATCTCAAACAGAATTTAGTATCAATCCAAAGAGTCCCTGGCTCCTGGCCAAGAGTCACTATCTCTTTCCTTCCTAGCCTTCAGCAGAAATTTGCTGCCCAGTTTAATCACCAGATACAAACTTTGAATTACTAGTGTTCTTTAAACACCCTGGTTATTCCTACTAGAATTTTCAGCTAGTTACTACTAGCAAGTTGGGGTTTGTGGTGGGGTGTGTTGTGTGATGCATGTCTCTGCTCTCCCAGTTTCACAAACTTCTGCTATAGAACCTATCACAGAGATCGACCAGACTTCATTTGGTGGTGGGGGTGTATGATACGGTGTAAGGCATATTCTTGGGAGAAATGCATTAGTTTTCTATCCCTTCTCTTCTGAAAATAAGTTTTACAAATTTAGAATAATTCTACTGGATTCTGGCCAGGAAGCAACTGTAAGTTGTTTGCTAAACCAGGTTTACCATGCCCCCATGTAAATTCCCACTGTCTTCTTTCACATATGCCAGGAAACCCAACCATGAGAACTAGAGCCATAGTCTGACCCACCCAATTTCCTGAAGGGAAGGTGTTTTAATGAGTCAGTCTGTATTTTCAAGCGCAGACCCACAAACCTGGCGAGTGATTCGAGGTAATGGGTGTACATTTTCATAGTCCTCTTACATTCAGTGCCTTTATGCCTAGCTACATCTGTTACCCTTTACAGGTCCCTAGTAATGCTCTGTTCCTAGAGCCTTTGCAGACCAATTGACCACATACACACATGTGTCCAAGTTCATTGATGAAATTCTACATTTCATAAAAGCAAGTCCATTTCATGTCGCAGCTTGGATACCACATTCTCATGAAACAGATCTCTGTTATAGAAAGAGAGTTCACTGTCACAAAAAACCTTTTTTTTCAGAGAACTACTATGGAAGAATGAAGTACAGACTTTAAATCATGTAATTTCCAGCACAATTCCTGATTTTAGTGAAACTACACTGTAGCAGGGAAAATGTTCTCCTATGCCACTTCTCTCAGACCTATAAAGGACATGTTCTTGTTCAACAGCCTTTACATGGTACTAAGAGAGTGTTAAATGCCCTTCTACAAAACAGGCAAAAGTCAGTTTTAGCAGATTTTTGTCAGTTATAGTGCTTTGAGCCTAATCTTGCCGGGGGGGGGGGGGGGGGGGGGGGGGGGGACAAAAGCAAGAGGGGGGAAAAAAAAGCTCGTTTTTATTCCCACTTTTCACTACAAAATTTCATTCATGTATCTTGCATAGCATTCCCATATTCCTGGCCATTCAGAGTTCACTCATATTCTGAAAACAAGATTCAGTGCTTTTTCTTTTGTTTTCCCTACCATTTCTGCTTCACAGATCTCTCTGCTGGTTGCCTTAAAATCATCAACATTAGTCTAAAAAGAGCAATAAAGAGTGTCAGAGATGAGAGAGGAAGTTGATACAAAACTCTCTGCATTTGTATTCCTCTGTCTGCAGTGCACACTGCATTAAGCTTACATCCATATGAATACAGCATCCAAGCACTTTATGAAAACATGACAAAAATAAAGGCAGAACTGATCAGTCCACATGAAATATTTTGAATTATTCCTATCTTAAATTATTAGTTCTCTTAGAAAAAAATCTTTCAACTTGTTAGCACAAAACAACAAAAAAAAGAGCAAACAAAATAGCCTCTGTACCCTCAATGCACAATATCCATGCTATTACTATAGGTAATACCGATAGTCCAAGCAAAATTGTTTCTTAAAATTTCCAGTACAAATAAGTATATTCAACATCTGCTATTATATTTGCATCATCGTAATTTATTGAACTCCAGGAACTACCACCTGTCAAAAGTAGGTGGTAGATTCTTTTCCAAGTCCAGCAGTGTTTTTATCATCTTGGAATTAGAGAATATGCACATATTGGAAAAAAAAAATTATACTAATTTGAAACAAGTTGAAATATACACAGCTCAAAGCAACTACAGGTGTTATAGGTATTTGACTTTCTATTGCTCAGAATATAAGTAAAAAATGTTAAATGAAGCACAAACACTTTGGGGTTCATTTTGTTAGGTTGTATCACTCAGAAAAAAGAAACCTCTCCTAATTAAAATACAGAATATATCTGGAGATTATAATTCTCCAGAATATAAATTAATTGTATCATAATGCCAACAGCAACGTTTTCTGACTTTAAAACATTTTAACTGAAACAGCATGCTTATTTTATTGCATATTACCTCTCCTCACAGTTTCAGGTGCATAAAAGATCTAGAAAATCAATTCTAAAAAACCACAAAAAAACCCCTGAAAACAAATATGTCTATGCCTAATCTAAAATTAATTACTTTTGCTTGTCATGAGAAATTAATCTGGTAAACATGGTCACTAGGGGGGAAAAAAAAAAATCAAAATCATAACTACATTATTTAACATTAAACCTCCAGCAAGAAAATGAAGTGATCCAAAGTCAACCAACAGGTGGAAGGCAATACACATGGAAGGTAGGAACAAAGTCTCTATTCTAGAACAACTTATAGCCAGAAAGAGGAACATATTCAAAATAGCAGTTAAATCTATAGTCAACAAAAGCACTCTTAAAAGCCTTAGCCACTACTTAACCAAATTGCACTTCAAGCTTTTCCACTAAAACACGTTCCCATCCTTGAAGGGAAACACTAAACTCGAAAATTTTGTTTATTGTAATACAGACTAGAACAGTAATCCCTAAAACCAACGCTAATCAAGTAAATACTTCTTTCACTTCTCCAGATATCCATAGCAACAAAACCTAATGGCCAGCAGGCCCTATAAAAGCATTCCAAAAAGCAATGAGTTTTCAGACAAGGAAAATTAAAAATAATACACAAGAACACACTACATCAACATAAGAAGATACAAAAGCAAAGAAAAAACAAACCCCACAGCAACGAGGCTATAAGTACACAAACATATTAAACAAGCAGTAGAGCCTTCTTCTTTCTATTTCTTACCTTTCTTAACGATTTTGAGGGTGCAGTCCAGATTCTCATGAGCATTTAACTCTGGTTTCTTCAAGTAACAAAGGCACTCCTGCTAGCTTTAGAACACTTTTTAGTTTCTGATCTATCTTTCATTTTCTTTAAAGCAAAATAAAAAAAAATCTTACTGTTAAGAGATTTATTAATGAATTAGTAACTCAAAACCCTGAACTTGAAATAGCGAAAAAAAAAATCCCAAACAACAAAAACCACAAACAAACAAAAGATTTTAAGAATCAAAACAACATGCTACTAGGTAAAAAAAAAAAAAAAAAAAAAAATCTGTCCTTTTACATCCCTAGGTCTTATCCTACTAAAAAGGCAGAAGGTTAAAGGAAAGTAACACCTTTTTAAATCCCTATTTATATTGGCACATGAACCTAATTAAGTTCAAACGCAAAATAATTTCAGTAAGAAAAAGACAATTTAACCAGCGGGCAACTGAAAAATGCTGTGTAACTTCTCAAATGTTTCATGGTTGCTCTAACAGCGCTATTACCTGACTCCTGACAGCTGAAAGTCATCTGAGGTTATCAGTACTTATCAGGACAGCTGGTAAGCAGGGAGGATACTCAGCTGGTGCTAACAATCCAGACATCAATGGATCACTCTTTTAAGACCCAAGGAATTAATTTGGCACCAATTTGGCAGATAAAGGTCCTGAAAGTTTATTTGTTTAATTTTTACAAGGATACAGAAACAGATACATAGTGTATTTTAGTGTATCTTAAGCATTTTAGGAGACTTCTGTAAAAAATTAATTTAGTCATAGTTATACCAATTCCCTTTTATTCTTTTGTAGATACATCAACGGAAATGGTGATCTCGAAGTGAAATTCAATAAAATGTGGTAGGCAGTGTATGTACTTTATCACTATGAAGTAGATTCATGAACTGCTGCAAGTGCTACTCTCCAAGAGTTTCAGACTAACAGCAAGGAAATCAGATGTGCTATCTATTTAGGGTTCCTGGAATCCACTTTCCATGATGGTATTTGAAAACTAGAGTACTAAAAGTAGCATTGATCATTATTACCCTCAATAACAGTATTCTGAGTTTCCCATGTAGCTCAGTGGGTGGGGTTTTGAGGCCTTTTTTTCTCTACTGCCATTGTCACAGGTGTACCCTGCAAACAGTGGGTTGTTGCTAAAAACACCATTATCAGAAGGACTTTATGTAGTATGATAAGCTATGATGTTCATATTTTTTCTATATGTATATAGCCATCAAATCACAAGGATGACAGAACACAAATGCATGGGGAGGATATTAATGAATTACAGCTTCATTAAAAAAAGCCCCATTGTTCCTACAGAAATCAGTATATCCAAGCATCTGAAGAAAGTTTTTAATAAGGTTTTAAACACAAGAGTGAGCAGAAACAACAATTTTTTTTTGTAAAAATTAAGAAATAATAATAATTTGCAGGCTCATTCTAACGAAGATTGGTGACTTTCAGCAAGTCACGTATGCAGGCTCAGCAAGCCAATATAACTTACTGACTAATTAAAGAATCAGTCATGAATGTAGTTGAGGTTTACCTGTAAAAGTGTGATATGATAGCAGAGCAGCCAGCTATTTTAGTCATGGACAGATGACAAAGGATAGCATAGGAAATAATCAAACCTGATAGCTAAATGGGATAGAAAGCATGGTTGATGCCAGCTGCATACCCAAAGAGATGCTTACCTGACCGCCATGGTGCCATTCACCACTGCATGTAGAAAAAGCAGGATCCATCAGCAGCTTTACACTTTTTCCATGGAAGAATTCCCTGAATAATGATTCTTTTGGATGACCAAACTTTTTGTTTATGGGACAACAATATAGAACAGAAGAAAGCTGTCCTTATGTTTGTATCAGCCTATTGTCATTGGATAATCACAGATTTTAATTACTTTCAGATATGAAAAGATGGATGAGAAAATGCATGTGTGCAATTTTTTTAGAGGAATTATTTATTCGTTTGAGCTGTTCATGTAGGGGTGTGCAGCAGTAACACTGATGTGCTTTGAGCTATTTTCTTTTAAATTATTAAAAAAGTTAAAATGGACTCATATTACCTAGTGTGACTCTGCAAAGTTTAAGAGAGTAGCTCCATGAGACACTGAAGAAGAGAGAGCTGGGAACTACACCAGGGTCTGAGCCCCATTAGCACAAAAGTGAGGTGTTTTTACTATGGCAACTGGCTTTGGTTAAGATTGGAGGTGGCTGACATTTTTTTCTCTGCAATACCCCTCTTGGCCACATAAGAACTGGGGAAAATACATTTTTTTTCTGGAGGTTTGTGTTTCAGCCCCCCCAGAGCAATTTTCACAGTGTTCACTTGCAAGGGCGGCAATATGCCCCCCACTTGGAGAACTTGCATTCATTTTCATTGACTGTGAATTCCAGACAATCTCTGTCGTTGTTGCAAATAAGAGGGCATGATACCCTAAGCTGCAATTATTTTCTTCCTGTTTTGTCTTTTCAAAGCCTCATTTCAGTATGGAATAGGCCTTCTCTTTTTATTTTCCCCTGTACTTCATGAGAGGAACTCAATGCCACTGCAATAGTTGTTGAACACTTTCCTGCAAAAAAGGCACATTCACAGGCACACATTTATCTGTTCTTCCTTTCTTGGACAGACTTAAATGCCCTAGCTATATTGGCTTTATCACTGTGAAAATGGGTTTGTTGGCATCTTAGCCAGAAGAGTAAGAATGAGTTACATCATTATGGAAGGTACTGCACTGTAATTTATGAACTCCTTCTCCTTAAATGCATCCACATCCCAGAGACCAAATTTCAGAAATTACATACATGTTCATAGAGAACAGAGGAACTCACAGTAGTGTTATATTTTTGAACACAGCTGGTATTGAATAAAGCTGGTTTTAAGATGAATGTTGGTTTACCACTTATACAAGCGCTAATAAATTCAGATTTCCTATATTAAACACACAAAATGAGTTCTGCATGATGCAGGCTAAAGATACATAAAAACATAGCAGTTTTTCAAGGAAAAAATCTTAAACTTAGCAAAAGTAGATACTGAGAAAAGAAATTCAAAATTTTCTCTTTAAGAAACATTTTTTATTTTGCTGTAGCTTTTTCTTTAACACTTCTGCTAGCATTGAAGTATTTCCAATGCATAAGGATTTTAAATGTAAGACCTAATTCCTTTGTTCTTTGGTTGGACCAGGATGTTAGACAGCTACATGTAAAGTAATCTGCAGGGTTTTCTCCATTGTTTTTCATTTGGCATTTCTTCCTTTAGAAAGGGTCATAAAGGCAACAGTCTGTAAAATCTGTTTCAGGTTTTCTTGCTCAGTTGTACTAATCTTGGTATCTTATTCTTTTTATCAGAGGCTGGTGTCTTTCTTTTTTCAATTAGAATTCTCTGAATGATTCTTCATGATGTGGAAACTCTTCATCTCTTCAAGGAATCTGATTCAGTTAACCTAAAGTGACCTCAATTTTGAACACAATAGAAATAATTTGTTTTCTTTACCTCTACTTCTTAACACCGTCATGCCTAGATGATCTTTTCTGGTAACCTCAGTAAGAACTTAAAAAGAGGATTTGGGTAAAACATTATGGGAAGAGAAAAGCTAATTGAAATTTCAATAAAAAATTAATTGCCACATCCCACTACAATAAAGAGGTCAAATCATCCTCTTACACTCATTGTGCACATTGTCAGAAATACTTTGATGCAGAAAAACGGCCAGTAATGGTACCATTGATCTTGCATTCATTTGCAGTTGGGAGAAGGGTAAAACAAAGCAGTTAATAACCCTGTTCTCATCCCAGCACTGTGAACTTACTCAGAGGTATATGGAATGTCCAGTTGTAAGCTATCAGATGTATGTAGTTTTGTATAAATTTATAAATTCATATAAAATGTAATTCTGGTATACATCACATTATGAATTTCTATCAACTAAGTCAAGAATGGTCTGGAAAAACCCCCGGAAGTTTTTCTTGTATTTTCATATCTTTTAGACACAGTATAATGAGTCCTTTCCTCCTGGCTGTAGTTTCTCTTGCTAAAATATATGTTTTTCATTGCAAAGGATACTTTTGGGAACATCTCCACTTTTTCCTGACCTAAACGAATCAGATTCCCATGGTAATGTCATACCCGTGGCACTGCTGTTGGCTGCTGCTGTCAGGATTTCTGATGAATCTTGATGTATTTTTCATATAGCAAATTAGAAGAGAAGTGTAATCTCTCTGTAATACTGATGGTCCACTTCTACTACAACCTGAACGTAGAACATCCGTGACTCTATTCTCGTAACCAGTTACCTGTTTATTTTGTGCTAATGATGGAGTTCTATCTTTCATGCTTGATTAATCTGCTTACAATAAATGAACAACTGTGTAGTCAGTAGCTTTCACCCAAGAATAAACTTTTCTTGAATCTTAATGATATCAAAATTGCTGATAACAGATACAGTTGTTTGAAATAAGTTTTCTTAAGATCCTTTCTATTCAAATGTTAATGTCTTGATAGAACTAAATGAAGTATATTAATTCATTTTCCCAAAATGCCATAAAACTCTTCACATACAGACTTGCATTTAACCTGAATGGTATCAGTCCATAGCAAATGTAATCTTCACTTTGTTGTTAAATGGAAAAGAAAAATGTGTCTAAATTTATACCCAAATTCTTGCACTATCTCTGAAGACATGCTCCAATATACTAAAAAAAAACCCCTAAAGACACTGAATTAAAAACCACCACTTTATGCTGTACCATTACTCTATTGTTTCACATGACTTCATGCTGCATTTATGTAAGATACATTTTCAGTTAGTTTGTTAAATGTTTTTCTTTTTCTTTTTCTTTTTCTCTTTTTCTTTTTCTTCTTTTTCTTTTCCTTTTTTCCTTTTCCTTTTCCTTTTCCTTTTTCTGTAAATTAGTATGTAATGATCCTGTAGAAATTTTTGTTCCATGACATTAGAAAATATTTAAAATTGCAGTATCTGTAATTGTTTTTTGCAGACAATGTCTGAAAGCACTACCTAGTCATAAGCGTCACTGAGTAGAGATCCATGTCTTTGCACTAACGATTTCAATTCCCTTTTAGAATCTTACATAACTGGCAAATACAAATCTCATGCACAAAGAAACTAAATCTGAACTATTAAGGTAACAGAAACTTATTCTGAATCCAACTGATGCTGAAAATTACAATAAGACTATATTTTTATTGTCTTAGAAATTTTGCCTAAGTACCTTAAGAAGCTGGACTGTGTCTAGACTGTGGCATAGAGGTGGCCTAGAAACATTGCCTTGAAAATATTGTACAGCTTCCAGAAGCATGGGGTTTTTAAGCCAACTGAGTATTTTCAAACTCTTTTATTTCCAGAGTCAGTATTCATGTGATATACAGAAGATCACACATAGTTCCTAAACCAAACAGAAAAGATCAGAGGTCAGAATATCATGGCTTAATGACAAAGGACCCCTCTCAGGAGTTAAGAAGAGTGAATTAAGAAAAGCATTTTCTTTACTCTTTTTGAAGAAAGTCTAATGTGTTTTGAAAAGGGTTCAGCTGGATAGCATTGAACTTTGAGTGAAATGGTATTGAAATTGTCATGTCATTCCCAGCCTGGCATTCAAGACTGAATCAGCAGCTAATTGCCTGGTATACCAGCGCCCATGGGGAGGACAGTACTGTGCTTTGTGGGTAAGAACTTTTCTAGAGCTGAACAGGGGCAGAAGGCCAACTATTGGAATTAGCACATGTTTATCTCCATAACAAGGGGAATAGGGAATAACAAGGTGATTTTGCTGTAATCACTGGAAACATATTTTCTTGCTCTTTTTTTCTTCTATTGCCTTCCCTCACTTGAACAAAACTTTGAAAGAGACATTTTGACTTCAGTCTGCATTGAAAAACAGGATGAAGCACTGGAAAGACTCTTGCCAGATTATCTCGTGTCTAGGAAAAAAATAGTTTAGAACACAAAAAACCCCCACAAAAAACCCCAAACAAACAAAAACCACGAAAAAACCCAAAAAACCAAACAACCAACCCCCCCAAAAAAACAAACAAACCAAACTGAATGAAACTCAGCAAATTTTCTTCCCAATTTGATAAAAGTAGTTAATCTTCAGTTCAAGTTTTAAGCCACAACATCTTTCATAGGTAATAAGCCCATTTCAAGGAAAGAAATGTGGAACTAAACTTTAATTACACTTCACCAGACAAAAAATCTGCCTACTAAATACAGAATATATTAATATCTTTACCAGTGCAGAAGGAAGTCTTTAACAGATCTTTAATAGATTTCTAGATAGTGAGTGTATGAATACTAGGCCATTGCTGACTTCACTGGGAACAGCACGTGAACAAGGCAGAAAATCATACAGAATTTCAGATTCAGAGAATCAGAGCAGCGATGCTGAGGAAGACAAGGTGAGGAAACTAAAAGGGATATTAGAAGACTGAATTAGAAGACTTTCTTTAAGTCTTTTAATAACTTAAATCTGTTTATGATAAAGGATGACATGAATTAAGAATGGCTTTAGGAAAGTCAGTCTTATACGTCACTGTTTTGAATAAAGCAGAATTGTGTGTGAAACATTATATCTTCTAAGGCTACAGAGAAAAAATAAATCTGTTAAGATTTATCATGTAGCCACAGGTGGCCAGTGACTTTCCAGATGTAAGCATTATTGCAAGGAACATTATTCAGCATTCATGGTACAGTGAGCTGATTCACTTTGATATTGACTGATTACATTTAGAAAGCCAAAGAAGTTTTAAACAATTTTTTTACTTATACATTCTTCAGAAATGTCCTGGGTATCAATATTTACCCTTAAAGAATATATGTACAAAGTCAAAATATAAGTAAGGAGGAAAAGTGAGAACATGAAAAGTATTTCCAGTCCCTTTCTATTAAAAATGAACCATTTTTTGCTAGTATCTCTGCCAGTTCAATGGAACAGTAGCATAACACACTATCAAATGCAATCAGTGGTATTTGCTGACATGAATGTTTTAATTATGCATTACAGAAATACAGTCAATTCTGGAGGATCTTTATACTTGTATTCTCAACTCATAATTATTTCAACAGTCCCATATGTCATAATTTGATCAATTGAAGGGCACAGGAAGCCCTCATGTATACATTACAATGATACAGTATCTGTAATAAAAATGCAGCACGCAGCAATCATCCTCACTGCTGCCTGCAATATCATTTAGCCTTTGATATTAGAACTGATGTTATCTACCTGGTGATAACGGCCCTGCCATCATTCCCTTGCAAGGACTAACTGAACATAATGACCAAGAAATAAAACTATGAGCTGTCTAGAAGCATCAGTGGCCTCAAAAAACTGTACCTGCATGAAATAATCTCCTCAATAGCACAACATTTGGATTTCCACTAAAATCAGCAGTGCTTTTCACCAACAAAGGGTCTTTCCATCTTGACTGTTCAACTTAAAACTTCCCACGTAGCACAATTGAACCTTGGCTATGTATTTTGCAGGCTTTTCCACAGGAAAGAAATAATTGTCATTGCTCTTACAGTACTGGCTGTATGTTTATCACCAAAAGGGATGGAGGAGAGGTAATCTGCCACTCAAATCACATTGGAGCATAAACATGAGTTTGCCAGTCTGAATTTGAGTTGGCAGCAGCACAGCAATTACAGAAAGCAGACTGACAGCGAAAGGTGAAGTGTGATGTGAAGATCTAGAAGGTGTCAGTTCAAGGGTGGTATTTAGTGATATCATCTGTAAATGGGAGCAGATGAGGTGGCCCGAGGACAATCTGTAGGAGATAGACGAACGAGAATGAATCTCAGAGCTCTAATGGAAACTGAAAGTAGATAGAAGCTGAAAAGAAATGCTGCTTGGATAACAAGAACAGAAAGAAAACTATCAGGATATACAATACTAGTCCAGATAAAAGAGCAGGGACTTGCGGATTATAGTATTTGAGAGAAAGATTATGGTCGTGATACCTGAGAAATTTTCCCAACATTGTACTGCTGTCTTCATGTAAACTGATACAATTTCTTAGGGGAAAACAATTAAGTATTTTTAAAAGAAAATCGGAAAATCATAATTGAATATAGCTTTGCAATGAAAAAAGCCAAACTTCCCATCTATGCACAGCTCTTCATCTCCTTGGTGAAGATCAACTCGATAGGGGCCTTTGTACATCAGGTGCTGACAAAGGATGATGTTTTACTAGCAAAACTTAGTATGTATTACCATGTAACTCATTAAGAGAGTTAATGTGAACTTCATCGCCTCTTGCAAAGAACTAGGATTCTGCATTGCCTCTCCAGGTCAGTGCTGCAACACTGTATGGGAGCAGGTGTTCTGGGTGCTCTCCCAAAAGACCTGAGATGTGGATTTGGATCCATTTCTGAAAAAAGAGGTATTGAATTTGTCTCACTCATATTCAAGGCAAATGTGCTAACTACCAAATTATTGTGGGAGACTGAGACCACCTTTGTGAAGGGATCAAATCACCCAAGAAGGAAATCCTACTCCTGAATCATAATAGTCTTGTATAAGGTACACAAACTTTGCAGAGGAAGGAAAGATATACCCCATAGTCTGTGCTTTTCATCTCCCTCTAAATGTGGAAGCAGTTTAAATGATGCAGTCCTGTACACTAATGTACAAAGACCTTTCCAGTCTAACACAAAACATACAAGTTTGTTGTTGGATTTTAAATTGTGATGTAATATCAACTTAAGAACCCGATTAAAGAAAACAGAAAGTGAATTCTGCATTATTGTTTTAAGCTAATTCTTCACAGTGTTAACGAATAATGTTTGATCTAGGAGGTTACCCTGTTGTTTTTTTACCTAAAAATGTTGGATTAAAACTCAAAAATGTTTATGTGTTTGCTGGAAATGAAGCACGTTTCACTGTCCCTTTTTTGTTATTGATGAATATTTTCCCATTAGAAACACTGCTGAAAATTAACAGTTTTGAGTGGGCTACCTCTTAGAATTATTAACATGGAAATGAGAATGAAACCACACACTGAAAGGTAAATTGAACCATCCACTAAGCATTGTGACGGAGTTGTATTGTTGTTTTTGCCCTGAGAAAAATATTACTTCACCCGTGTCATAGAGCTTTTACCTCTGTTCTTTCAGTTCACTGACATCTTGATATGGAAAACCTATAGCAGGAGCTAAAAATGAAATGTACTGTTACTTATTTGAATCAGCTGAACCTTTGTCCCATGAACCAGTATAGGAAAAGGGGATGGGGAATGTATATTCCATTCAGATGACATCTGATGGAAAGCAATGCTAAATTTAAAACCTCATATTTACCAGTAGCAAAATATATTATGTACATCACCAAACTATTACTGCCTTAGACAGTGATACAAAAACATCATGAATACTATTTTTAGCTAAAAATATGCTAACAAACATCAGTCTTGCTGAAAGGACAAAATCAGCTAACTAAAGCACTGTATATAAGTATCTAGTAATGACTAAGTCTTAAAGGCTTTGTTAAGCAATGAGTCATAAAACATCTTGCAAATCACTTCGGCTTGGGTAAGAGAATGAAACTATATTCCTTTAAAAATAAAATTTTTCAACTTTTCCTGGACATCAGAATGACAGAAGAAACATGGCAAACTCTCCAGTGTGCATGCAGCACTTCTCATATCCACTCTCAAAAGGCTTTGGAACAGAGCACAACCCATCTGGTTCTGCCATCAGCACACCCCAAACACAGGCGGAGAAAGAAGAAGCAGGGGCTGCTTTGCATCTAAGCCCAAGAGAGACTGGAAGGGTTCCCTCCCTCTGCTCTCACTTAGTTGGTTTTCTGACTGGGTCTGAGGCAGGGGCTGCAATTCCTTAGTTGTGGCGACCACAAACGCACCTGGGATCCCGGCACTGCCGAACAGCGTTCCAGACACTGACATGGTCCCGTGTCTGAGTCGTGGCTGCTGTGATGCTGTTTCATTTGCTCTTAGGCACACCCAAAGCCCCCTGTTAAGCCTGGATGGTTTCTGCTTCTGCCTTCTTCCTGATCCTGTGTAGGGATGGCACACCTCTGTGCTTTCAGGAAGCTATTCTTGAAAACTTCCAGCATTCCAAACTCCTTTGCCCTCTGTGTATGCTTGCCATGGAATCTCTCACAGCTGTGTTCAGTGCATACTTGACTCTTCTAAAATCAAGGTTGTTACAGGTTCTAGAGGATTCCTGTGCACAAAGTCTTAAATGCACTTGCAAAACAAGTTTTTATAAGGCTATTGCAAAGACTACATACCGACCCCTCGATTGGTGAAAAGCCAGTGAGTAGGAAAAGGAGATGGAGCACGGTTCTCAGGTGTGTGGGGCAGGCAGTCCCTGCACCTTCAGGGCATCCCCTGCATCAAAAGGGCATTCACTTTGTCCTTCTCACCCCTCAACCCCAGAACCAGGCACGGTATCTCCTCCTCTGGAGTGGAGTTTTTCCAGTTAAGATGCCATCTCACGCTTGGCCAGTGCTTGAGATGCGGTCACAATGGCTTGTGATACCTCCTTCATGCCAACAACAGCTCCATTGTGTATTGTTCCTCTTTTACAAGTTAACTTTCCATCAATTGACCAATCCATTGTTCCTCTTAAGGGTCAAACTTTTCCACCAGTTAAACCATAAGGCTTTCTTCATTGTCTGTTTTTCATTATCTTGTCGACTTGCACAAGAGAGGCGTGTTCCTTGGAGTGCTCCAGGCGCGGTGCTGGGCTGAGCAGCGACAGCAGGCCCAGCCCAGGTGGGAATGGCTGCAGGTACCTTCAGTGTTCTGCGGAAGCGGCCACGGCCAGGCTCCTGCTCTTGTGTTCAGTCTGTTGCTGCACCTGTCAAAGAGCAAGCACAGCCAGAGCTGAGGGGCTGCAGGAGAGGCAGAAGAACACAGCCCAGCCCTGTGCTCCCCAGGCAGGGACAGTCCTGGGATGCCCCAGGGGATGGAGCATGGCCAAACTCATATTGCTATTAAATTATGTTTGGATTTTTTTAATAAATATTCTCTCTATTCTTCTTAATATCTTTAGCATTATAAAAGATCCTAAAACTTTTTGAGTACAAAGAAATGTAGGGCACTGCACTGTAGAGCTAGATTTATATTGCCTCAAGGTATTTCAGTTTTAATTTTGTTTTAAACATAACCCAAATATTTTATACTGGTCTGCACAGACACGATCCCAGAAGATGTTTTGATATTCCTCCTTGACACTCAAGTTATTCATCCTGCAGTGGACTGTAACTCTCTTGCAGTTCTTTTTCTTTTTCTTTTTTTTTCGCTCCTTTTTTTAGTTTGTTTTTGGTTTGGGGTTTTATCTTGTCTTTGTGAGGCTAGGAAAAGAAGAAAAAGAGAAAAAAAAATGTTAGCATAGTATTTGAATATATCAGAAAGAGTAAAGGAAGACATCATCTGTGCTGGGGCAACTATGGAAGAGCATTCACACACTGTTGTAATACAGATTTGAGACAGAGTACAAATACAAACCAAGATCCACCTAAACCCATGTTTTACTGCCAGAAGAAACAACACCAGGGGGGAAAAAAAAAAAAAAAGGGGAAAAAAAAAAAAAAGCTGGAGCATAAACCATCACACAAACAGAATTAATGATCTAGATTTGGATGGAAGCAATCCAAGTTCAAATTTCATTAAGACTCAAAGTAAAGTGAAAAGACATATCACAGGAAATTTAATAGTACATTTTGTGCAACAATAAATTACTCACTGTTACCTGAGGATTCAGAATGGGCCTGTTGGGAAGTGTCCTGTATTGCCACAGATATAAGTTTGAAGATATTAAAAATCACCCCGTTTTCCAGACCTGGGCTTCCAGATCTTAAGGGATTTGTCGAATTTTGTTCCAGACAAGAAGACCTTAAGATAGTCTTCTATCACAAAATCACTGAATCAATGAGTTTGGAAAAGGTCTCTGAGATCATCGAGTCCAAACTACTACCAAACACCACCATGTCAGTTAGGGCATGACACTGAATGCCACATCCAGCCTTTCTTTAAATACCTCCTGGATTCCACTATCTTCCTGGGCAGTGCATTCCAGTATCTAAACATGCTTTCTGTGAAGAACTTCTTCCTAATGTCCAGCTTAAACCTCCTCTGGCACAGGTTAAGACTGCATCCTCTCATCCTGTCATTGGTTGTATGGGAGAAGAGACCGACTCCCACCCGGCTGTCCCCTCCTTTCAGGCAGTGGTAGAGAGTGACCAGGTCTCCCCGGAGCCTCCTCTTATCTGGGGTAAACAACCCCAGCTCCCTCAGCTGCTCCTTCTAGGACTTGTGCTCCAGATCCTTCATAAGCTTGGTTGCTTTTCTCTGGATATGCTTCAGCACCTCAATGTCCTTCCTGAATTGAGGAGCCCAGAACTGGACACAGCGCTCAAGGTGTGGCCTCACCAGTGTGGAATACCAGCCAGGGAAGAATCCCTGCCCTGGTCCTGCTGGCTATACTATTCCTTACAAATGACCAGGATATCATTTGAAGATTGAAAAAGCCCATGTAGAAAAACATATTTTCAAGTATGAGGGGACAATCTAAGAATTTGTCAGTACAAATGCAAAGGCAAGGCCCAGTAATGTGTCCAAAAGACAGTTTTGACCAAACTCGTTTTCTTAATGCAGTAACTGCACAAAAAGAATGAAGGCTGCTTCTGGTTCTGGTTTGACACTGACTGGAATGTTTCCAGTTACATATGGGAAGGAAAAGCTCTACTTAGTCTCTTTTTCTGCTCTTTGGGCATCCCCCAACATATCTCTTTAAACTTCTTGCCACTAAATGCATGTTGCCTAAAAATGCTTTGAACTCTGTGGTTCCTTGAAGAAAAAAACCAAACCAAACCAAACAGCGTGAGGGAAAAGGAAACAGTGTTCAATCAGCAAATAACAAATCACCTTTAAATTTCCACCTCAGCCTCCAAGTGAAACAAAGATCTATCTCTGTTTCTAGTCCTGTTGGCTTCCATTACATCCTGTTTCATGCCTCATATCCTGCCTTTGTTCTGTGCCTCTCCCCAGTTCTTTGGGCAGCAGAAGCTCCTGCTCCCCACTGAACAACTCTTAGACTTCCTTCTTGAAAAAAATAGCTCCAAATAGCTACTTTCCTTGAAAGTAATAAATTTTCTCCCTGATTTGCTACTGACTTCTGCCCACTCACACAGAAAGTCACAGACATTTCCTACATCTTTCTAAGCACTTTTGTCTGTCCATTTTTCCAGGAGCTTCCCAGAGTAAATGAATCTATTTGTGTTTAATTTATGACTAATCTGTTTATATTTAAACCATGAATTATCTTAAAGTTTCTCATTCCTCTATAGTATAATGTCTATAGGTAGGGTATTTGCCAGAGAAACAAAAATGGGTTTAAAAAATAGTTAGTTAGCAGACAAAATCGAAGTCTCTAGATTTAGAGCTTAATGTTGCTTTACTCTGTGCAAGCAGAAAACAATAGCCACCAAACACCACAACAGTACCAACTGTAAAATACTGTGCTTTAGACTGAGCAAAGAAATTTTTTCACTCATTGTTTAGAAATTTCAAGAAGAAATTTTGAAGAAATAAGTATAATTGGTGCTAACTTTTCAGATAAACAAAAAGTAATAATAAAGTTTTTAAAAAATTCTAACATAAAATAAAAAAGTTAAAAATAAAAAAAATGCATTGCAAATTGTCAAAATTCAAATACTTTGAAAAAAACACTTTAAAGCTTTATCTTCAGGGTATAATCTAAGGCAATGTCTATCTTGTCTCTTCCCTTTGCAAATGGATTTATCCTCCCTTATCAAGCTACCCATGATTTGACACTCACTGGAGCATCACTTTTGCAGGACAAAGGATAATAAAACATAAAATCTTTTCTAAAACCCCTGAACTTTCCCAATGGTATTAAGATAACATAAAAACTCTTTAATGAAAGTTTTCAGGTACACAAGTATGGCTATATGCACACATGATAAAGGATGTCTACAATTTTTTAAAGGTTAGTTTATTAATATGTCTAGCAGGTACATCCAATAGGAGATCAGTTGCCCCAGTAACTCACCCTAGTGTCAGTCCGTCAGAGATAGTCCAGGATCTTCTGTGCCCCATTTCTTTTTATGTCTTTTAAGTTCTGGTGCAAAACAAAATGTCCTTGTCAAAAATGCTTTAGTTAGAAATAAGACTAAACAGAATAAAAATTGTGTTAGTAAGGGTTATCTTATTGTGAGAAAGGGCAGGAAAAGTATTAGAAACTATATATTAAAATATTAATAATATTAAATTATTATTATATAATATTATATACTATATAAAATATAGTATATATATTATAAATATTATATAGTATTTATAATTATTTACTTATTATAATGTATTATATATAAAATATTATATAATATGATAAAATATTAAAAATCTATGAGGCTACAAATATATGAAAAATATAAAACAAGCTAAAAAATCTTCAGACATCTTTGATAGTAGGAAGGAGACATGACTTAGCATTATATTCTGCATAGGTAGCGTAGGTATTCTGCCTTCTTTGTGTGATGTTGCTACCCTTTATGGTCTGCTATGATACCATGATATGCTGGAACTTTCATAAATATCCCCACCTTTTGGCCACCTGTTAGGCTTAATATGGCCAGACTCTTACGATGGTAACAGCTGTTTCTTCATTTTCTATTCTCATTCTATCGGGGAGAGAGAGAAACATATGTATGTTATGCTTTTAGTCATTTCCCCTTAAGAGGACAAAACAAACAAACAAACAAACAAAGAGAGTGAAGCTCTGTGGAGCTTGACTATAAAGCAAATAAAATAAAACATTGGGTTTCCTGTGGTTCAGTTGCAATTAATTATTTCAGTTTAACTAGATCAGAATTAGAGAATGATCTCTTCTTTAAGTGCTTAACTTTCAAAAGAGAATTCAAAACTCAAGATAGTCACAAACAATGGTGCCTCTTTATTCTCTTTAAATTTTCATGAATGTATTTTCGTACTTTGCTTTTAATTTGGTCTTAGTAATTTCCACTTTATCTTCCTTTCCCTTCCATTTTAAATCCATTCCAAGATTTTTGTAAAGATTTCTGAAGAAAGTCTGATATGAGATTTGATGCCATCTATTTGTTGAAATGAGAAATGCATTAAATAATGAAATGTGAGTAGAAAAAGGACAGAAAAAAATAGAAAAACTGTTAATGTAAAGTTTCCAGGAACACATGAGGATCTGAAAATGGCAGTACCTTAATTTCTAGCATTTGTGTCTGTTTCAAGTCTGTCCTTTCTCAGGGACTTTGTTTATTTATATGTAAGCAGAAAAGAAATTTTATTTCTGCTTTGAAACATTGTAAGCTAGGAAGAAACATTCAAATGTTTTCTGACTTACTAGCTGCAGTTTCAGTCTCTGCTACTGCTTGTTACTCAGTCCACATTTTCAGTACTCTTCATTATGCATTGATCAATGCACTGAATTGTGCCATGGGTCACACACAATTTTGTATTTAAATTACAAAGAAATATGCCTGCTAGCTGAATAACTAGCATTCATAGTATATTTGTGATCCATGCATTTTCACAGGTTTCACATTAATGACTGACACCATACAACAACGGTTGTATTCAAACAAGAAAACAGCATGACAGAGAATGACACATTTATTTTGACATTATTTAACCTGCTTAATATTGAAGTTTTCCATATAAGCAAATTCTAAGCAGAATCCTAAATGCTGATAGTACATTTATATTGCTCATTTCAAACACCTATTTTGATGGTTGTTTTCATCTTTCTGGACATTTAATATCTTCTAAATATACTTCAAAATTCAAAGTAATTTTTAATTTTTTTTAAATATTGAAAATTTATGCACAACCTAAGTACAAATACCCAATAAATCCATCTAACAAAGTACCAACTAGACAATCACAGCTTCTCCAGAGCAAAAACCCTGGCTTTTCTTTCTAAATGATAAGGGGTTTAGCATCCCTTAGAATTTAAACTAGCACTTACTTGTACAAAACTTATGACCTTTTTCACTACTACAACTATGGCAGAAACCATGATTGAACCAACATAGAATGTACTCAATTTGGAGTTCTCAGAAAATGCTTATATATCCAGACATTATGGCGGAGGGTCAATAAAGAAGATGCCAATTAATAGATACATAGTTACTCAATTTTTCTTTCTCCTGTCAAACTGGGTTTTTTTGTTTGTTTGTTTGTTTGTTTTTCTCATAGGAACACAACTGTGAATTAAATGTTGCATCTAAAGCTCTAAGAGCTTTCATTCCTCTTTTCTGGCAAAACCCCAGATTTTGTCCTGTAAGTGAAAGATCCCTTTAGCTACTGTAGCTTTTGGACCCATTTCTGTACATTTGAATGGCTTGCTTTTTTGTCTGGAAAAATATAACCTCTGAATCTCGGGCAAAAATAATTTTATTTCAGTGTGACTGTGAAACTATACAGAAAGTGTCACTAATTATCAGTGTCACTTTTACATCAGGATAAAGTGCAGTACAAAAGTTGAGCCAGTTGATAAAAATGAGACATGAGTTATGTTATAGAATGCTACCTAATTCTTGTTAAAGTTTGTGATTTTATGTACTGCTTACTCATTATTCCTAGTATGTTTCTAAGTGCATCAAATAAACGCAATCAGGAATGGTTTCAGCTTACTGATAAGATGCATAAAAATTCACTAAGAAATAAATAGAGGTATCTATGTGTGACATCTTCAAGATTCATTAGATTATTAGATGTTAAAAATACAAAGACAGGAAAGGGAAAAGGGTGTTGGCAGTTCATACCTTAACAGTCTGAAGAAAATTTTAATAGTCAGCTACTGATTAATAAAATGCATTTTATTATTTTATAGTATTGTATTGTATTTATTATTTATCACCACTTACTCTCATGCTTCCTAAAACATACATGACCAGCAAAGGCTAACACTTCCTGCTTTGTATAGCAACTGAAGTCTTAAAATTTCTGTTCATTACACAAAGAAGTTGTTAGTTTAAGCAGGTGAAAAAAATTATAAAACTGAGCACAGAAATTCAAACCATGACAGTGTTCCTCCTGTACTATCCATATGTTCACACAGAAGTACCTGTTTGTAGATAATCCCTAAAATGTAGGACGTTGAGAAAGATTTTTTTCTCAAAGATGAGTCAGTTGTCAGTGCTTTGTGATGCGTTTTATAAAATGCAGAAATGCAGCCTTATAACATCCCAGTAACCTCCAAACAAAGTATCAGCCTACTTGCTAAGGAAGTCACTTTCTGAAGCTTCCATTATAATTGAGGAGCTTTGCTTGGTTAGTTTTTCTAGGATTTAAATGTGTTCATGTTAAACAGTACATAAACATTACATGGACACCATTTAACACAATGAGCAGCTTTGCTCTTTTTAAGCATGGGTGCTATTTCCATGACTGACAAGCATTTCTCTTGAAAATTGTATTCACTTAAAAGCTGGTATCACTGCTATCAGGTTCATCAGGTTTCTCATGAAATGTGAGAGATCATCAGAGGAAATGTGAGAATGTGACCTGATCTTAGCCTCTTTAAAAAAAAAAACAACAACACATCCTGAGGCAATCAAAAACTGTTGTTTCAGAAAACTGACATGATTTTTCTTATGAGTGAGGAGTGCATGCCTGAAAGGTGCATAATACATACCTTGTATTTACAGCCTCTCTTCAGTCAGGGCTATAGAGGAGTTAATTAGCAATTCTGGGCCAAATCTTTAGAGATTTTAAGCATCTGCTAATTAGCCCAAGAGCTGTTAACAGCAGGAGACACTATAAAGTCTCAGCACATCCATAAAACACTGAAAGAAACACCAGCATTGCAGTTTATCATTTTATTGCAGTGTGTTTAGTAGTTTAGTGTTTTCTTGCTTATTGTTGTACTTTTTGCTGATTGTTTTATGTAATATTTCATTTTTAACTCAAACCAAATGTTCCATAGTTTCAAAAAACTCACATCCATAGAAAAAGAGGGGGGAATGAATAACATGACACAATCAGGATGCTGAGAGTCATCAACCCTACCATATTTGTCTATATACAAGTTCTCAGCTACTTCATTACTAGAAGCTATACACTACAATTTGAGTAATTTTTCTAGTATAGATAACACTTGAGGAGAACATTCCAAAAAATTAGTACCTTAGTGCACAAAGAGAAAACATCTTAGTCACCTGCCAGATCTCAGCCAACACATTGAAATTAATGACTCGTTTGGTCATCTGATAACTTTTGCAAAACCATTCCTTATACCTAAACTTAAGATCCTCTTGTAGGAAACATGTTGATTATTGTTTGTGCAATTTTGTCTAATTTTATTTGCATTCCCCTAATATCTCTACTTGTTTGTTTTATTGATTAAGCTTCAATCAGGAAGTACCTTCAATCATTTGATAAAAGTCTATTCACATAGGAATTTTGGAGAAAATGTCATGCAATAAGATCGGTCCATTTTTAAAAGTCTAATTAAAGACATCAGAAAGAAATTACCTGAGGGTAGGAAGAGCAGTTAATGGATGTTTCTTGTCAGAAGTTGTGAAATATGTTTTGCCAAAGGGATTAAACATACCCATTGAATTCATCGTGTCATACAAACATCCATTATTTGCCAGTTCAGTCTGTGAGAAGGAGAAATACTTCCCCATATCCTGTAGTTATGAAGCTGCTACTCCTGTGGTGACATGTTATGTCATTACTGTTTGAGAAGGAATTCCCTCTAAATTAGGGGAGGCCAGTTTTATGTGTCCCCTAAAGCCCATAAATTAACCTCCTCTTTTCTTAACTCCAGCTTTTCTAGGAAATATCACAGGCTTCCTTGTAACCCCAGCAAGGAAAACATGAGAAGCCCTTCCTGATGACAAGATACTGCACTCACCTTCTGTACACACCCACCATGCTGTGCCACAAACCTGGAAGATGACTAAATCTTTGAACAAGGCAGGCACTAACCCACTTGGCATTTATGACTTACCATGATAGTTTCAAGCAAAGGCCAACATTTAAAAATGTGGGCTTGCTACTACAATATTTTTAAAGAAAAGAATTACTCAAGGTTTGTTTTCAAAAAAGACTTCAGGCCTGTATATGCTAAACACAGACAGCTCCTCACTCAGAGTCACTTGCTAATGCTCAAAGTAAGTTTTGGGTAAGATATAAATAATTGAATTTTCATACTGGATGTTTCTCTTCATCTCTCAGGAGTTTGGGTTCATCATGAGGTGCTTTCCATCTTAGCACACCCAACTGGTTTCTGCACTGATGCCTTGAAGACAGAGCCCTGAGTGCTGTTAGGGGAACTTCCCTGTTCAGCTATCCAGGAGCCACTCTGGCAGTCACACTCACACCACCCAGTCTGGGACCACACACTCAGGCCAGGTTTCCTTACTAACTCAATCCTAGATTTTCCATTGCAGAGTCTCAGGTGTATTGATCCTTTAATCGTGGTGCAAAAATTGAGTAAAAGCTTGAGTTGGTGCCTCTTAGGCAGGAGCCTAAAAAGAGCCTAAAAAGAAAACCTAAAAAGAAACCAGCAACTGGAGCTGAACCTGCAGCTCCCACTGCAGCTGCTCGCCGAGCTGCCCACACTGAATGCACCCCAACATAACGCTGCCACTCTCAGCACCAGTTTGCTCATGTGACTCCAGCAGCATTTAGAGGTTGCCTTTCGCAACAGGATTGCACCCAGAAGTGGTGGCACTCTGAACCCCTCAGGGGAGAGCTGGGTGGGATGAACCTCGTCAGGTGAGAGAAGCTAGGTATGAATGATGCAGGTCAAGCTCATCACAAAGCAGCACTGAGCACTGTGAGTTGCATGGTGCTTGAGGCTGTCAAGACAATTCTGCACAAATGGGATTTCACTTAAAGCTAAGGCAAAAATGGAAATTCTGCAGAATGGAAACACTAAAATGATAATAATTCAAGTATTTAAATAATAATCCAAGTCTCATGAGGAAACTTCATGTTTAATTTTATATGTGATGTGGAGGTTGGGTTTATTACTGGGTACCGATTAATCTTTCTGCAAGATTTGTTAATTTTTTTGCAATGCCCACTGGACAATGATAAATTATTGCAATTAAGATTGGCCTAAATTAATCTTGTGGCTTCATTTTATGTCTGTTCTATCTCACTTGATTTTGATGATCCACTTGTAAATTTCAGATGATGGCAGCAAATAGGTAACATCACAGCACAGCTAGAAATCTTGTATAATTATGTATTGCTTTTAATGTCATTTGCAATGTGTGAATTTGCTATGTTTGATTTCTTTTGCCTGATGATTCATCCCAAAAGCAACTTTCAGGCATACCAGAGACTTCTGAAACTTCATGACACTGATTTACTACTGATCTCTAGGAATCACTGACATCCAAGTAGAACTACCAGCTATTATTTCAGGGAGAGCTAATCATACTGGCCATGGTATTGCTTCTGAATATGCTTCCATTCTCTTCCACGGTCCCCATCCTTGCAGGTATGTCTCTTCCTTTGATAAAGTTAGTCTGCAGCTTATTAAAGGGTATAATGGCAGTTACCAGCCTAAAGAATGACACTTCAGAGGCTTTTCCAGAAATTCCTGAATGTCTTCTTATCTGTTTACACTTTGACTATTTTTATGGATTACAAAAAGCCATTAATAGTTTATCAGTCATTATCTATTTGCTTACTATCTCCCATTTATAATTTGACAAATATAAGAACTAAGTCTTTTTCAAGCCTGCATTTTACCATTTTCTTTAGTAAAAATCCCCATTCTTATTTGCTTATTTGTAGGCTATTGAAAAAAAAAATACAAAGAAGGCAAGCCTGGGTTTTTTTTTTTTTTTTTCTTAGTCTATTGTTCTCATACATATGAAAAAAACTCCTCAGGTTTACAAAAGCTGCCATCGGTAGATCACACCCTGATAGAGCTCCCAAGACAACTTTCTTCACCCTGTAATAAAAATCAAAAAAATTTTCCATTATGCCCATTCCTATTTTGCAGCTCTTTTCCCCCTCATTCATTTATTCTTGTGCTGCATCTGCTTAATAATTCCAAGCAGTAACTACATATCAGTAAAGAATATATATCATCAGGATTTACAAGCAAATATCCCAAACAACATTACAGTTCGAAAATAGTCTAAGTTAAGAATAATGCATTATATATCTGGAACACATCATCTGTAATCCATTTTCTTAGCAATGTGCTGTGCTTGGTTCTTGTATAAAAACACCTTCTGCTCAATATGTAACACTCTTAAGCTAGAAACAAATTTAACCCAAATAGTATTAAACTGAAAATTAATAGAAACAGAAGCCTCAAGCAAATCAGTTCTGCACAAGGTCCATTGTTATCAAATCCTTTCTGCCTTGATAGCTGGAAAAAACAACTCGCTCCAAATCTCCCCTCAGTTAAATTTTTAGCAAACTATCAATACATATAGAGTCAAAATCTTGCATGCCTATTGCTGATGTTCTTATGTGGACGTCACGTATCTACAGAGCAGCAAGACCAATAAATGAATTTTAGAAGAGTCTGGCAACATAAGTCCTGAAAAAGCAAGTGTGGGCATAAATTACACCAAAACAAAAAAGAAAAAAAAACAGTGGGTTTTTTCTGATTCTGAAGTGTTTCGGAATTTTTCAGGTTGCCCATGAACACTTTTTCTAAAGGGTGAGTGACTAAGGAAACACAAAATCAAAGTCCAGTATCATCAGTATCAGCAGATATCCCAGAACCAAGTGGTGTGAATGGACAAAGTCAATGAGTAGTTGTACATGTTATAACCTTTTGAAGACAGAATATGATAAATGAATAATAAAATGCTAAATAATACATGGACCAGCATATGGCTTAGTGATTTTGTAACTTCTGGTGTATGTATGTTTGTGCATGTGTACACATAAATATATCTGCTGCTATTTTAGTTATGCTCATATAGGCAATAGCTTCTTGACAGCTTATTAGTAGCAGGTTATGTGGTTTTGCCTTCCTAAATGTCACCATTTGGTATTTAATAAATACCAAGGAATCTCACCAGGTGTAAAGTGTGTTGAGAGGTAACTTTGCACTGGCTCTTTAACACATAACCCCTACTCTTTTGACTCTTGTCTAATCAACATATTATACAGGAAAACTTAACCCCCAACATTTTGATAAATTAGGATAATGGTTGTCAAACTTCAGAAAGAATTGACATGTCCAGACCACTCTGATAATGAGAAATGGATTATATCCTTACTGAAAAATGGTCTTCTGACTGAGAAAGCCTTATTTCTTAACCAACTCAGCCATCCACTTAAAGAAACTATCCTAAAAAGGAGTTTCCACAAAATTTTAGGGATAGCTTTTCAGTAAAATGTGACTTAAATCGAAATAAAATTTATGCACCAAACATTGATCATGTTGAAATATAGAGCCTAAAAAACTAAACTTTGTGAATTTGTAGTCTTACTCTTTGAACAAAAATGCAGCAGGAGAACCCAGAACAACTGAGTGTCAATATGGGCAATTCTATGGGAGTGTCCAATTTAAACGAGTAGAATTTGATTTTAACTTTATTTCATTTTCTTTAGCTGGAAGAGCCAGTCTTGTCCAGACTGACAGAATACTACAGTACCAGAGATTGGAGAGATTACTCATGGAAAGGTTATTAGCATTTGCAGTTTCAAAGACCGTCTTGCTGATGCTCTAGGCTAGTGGATCACAAAACAAAAGCCTGCAAAATGGGTGATTTGGCTTGCAGCTCTCTGTGCAATGAAGAAAAATATTAACAATCAGAGTTCATCAATGGGATTATGTCATACAGTTTGAAGCATTTTGAAGAGTTAGTAAGAGTTCAATTTTTCAAAATCAGGAAAAAGGTGTATAATTATTTTTCTTTGATTATTGGTCCTCTACACTATAACAAAAAAGAAAAAAATCTAGTAAATATTAGACAATACTTTTATATACTGTAGGCCTTGGTTTTGTTTATTCTGCTAGGAATGTAAAAGAAACACAAAACCAACGAAAGAACAGATTGGTTAACCAGTCTGTTTCATTTATTACTAAGCAAGAGGTCATTTTCCTTTCCATTTTTGTTAGAAGAAGGAATGTACCTGCTTAGAGTACTCTGAGGAAGTCTCAACTCATTCAAGGCAATTGCACTCATATTTGTTTAATTTATGCGGGCATTAAAAACATTGCGTTACTCACCAGTTTTGTACAATAACATGCACCATGCTTCAGAACTTATTTTTCTGTTTATTTAAATGAAACACATTTTATTTTTTATGTATTTGCAAGAATGCGCAAGCACGATGTGTATTCTGTGACTATTTCCTCATACGTTTCTCAAGTTCCCTAGGTTACATTTGGCCTTCTAAATGACTTTTTTTTCCTCTTTCAATTGCTACTTTTGTTGCAGTAGGGAGAAGATCCCTGATTATCACTCTTGGACTGGAACTTGAAGTGAGAATTGTCAGGAATTTTTCTATGTCTTCTCTGAGGATTTTCAAAGTGAATGTGCTCATGTATTGAAGTTCATATTCAAAGTTGGGGGCCAGTTTCCAGTTTTCCATGTGTGTCAGATGCTAATGCTGGCCAAATACTGGAGATAAAATCACTTAGAAGCAAATGAGAATTTCCACATTTAGAATCTTTGCCAGCAATTGTGATCCATATTTTTTTCTATCTAATACCATTAGGACAAGTTTTCCTTTCTTGGCTATGGTTCCTTACTTCAAGGGAAATTTATTAGCATACATTAATCTCTTCTGCATAGTGTAGCTATGGTCTTATCTCCTTACTTATATTTATTACCTGCTTTATTTATTTAAGGTGAAGTATTGTGTTCATGGTGTCCTCTCCTAGAATACTAATCACTTCCTATATTTTAGGCACTTTTGCTTTTGGGTACTTAACTTAAAATAACTAAGGAAAGTGTTCTGTTGCTTCATCACTGACAGAAGGATGCTCTGTGTGGATGCTCTGTGTTGAGCTGAGGGGAAAGAGTAAAGTCATACAAATTCCAAGGTGACTCTTCATTCTGTGGAGGCAGAAAACAAGCCAGAAGTGGAAAAGACCTGGAAAATCTTCTCCTAGAATCTGTGTACTCTGATTAACCCAATGTCAGAGAGTAATAATTTATGATAGTCTAGGTGCAAACAGAAGGTGATCTATGAATTTCATGCCATTATCCTTATTATTCTGCATTATTGATGAGAATTGTTTCAACCTCTCCCAGGAGCAGGGTTAAATCTTAACACCTGTACACCTATACCACTAGAAGTTGTAATAACTTTTCTCTTATTCCCACTTCAGATAAGTGTTTCTCATTAAACTTTGAATTCTGTTTCATTCTACCAGTGAAATTAACATTTATATAGCCGACCCTCACTTCTGATACATTTCAACACTCTATAGTCAATTAATAACAAATCTAGAAACCGTATTTTATGCCACTGTAAAATTTAACTAACCAAATGGAAGTCTGTTGCAAATGAGTGTTCCTTTCTCTACCCTGCCTAAAGAAACATCGCACTACTTTCCTTCCTTTCCACCCTCACTGGTGAAAGTTAAGTTGTAAGTATATCCTCCAAGAGAGGCTGTTGTAGCTAGGAGATCCTTTTCAATTACTAATTATTCCACATGGAAATTTTTTCTTTAACAGATTCCTATCACATAGAATAAAGAGCCCTTGATTGAGTTCATCCAGACTAGTTACTTGCATAAAGCATACAAACAGAGTAGAATTGACTTCAAAGGAGACCCTTTCTCAGCTTTCCTGTGGAAAAGGGGTGGCATTCAACTACCAGATTACCAGGAAAGATAAACTGGATGCCAGTCGAATGACTGTAGTAATATATGTGGATTTTCTGTGAGAATTGTAATTGCATGAGTTAATAAAATTTGAAATTGTGATGTATAATAGCAGAAGCTTCTTTTCAAAACATACCTGCAACTCTTGTTGCAACTTATCTCACAGATTTTCCTTTTCTAGTCTCTCTACAGACCCATCCCATGTTGGTCATAGCAAATTACTCAGTATTCATACTCAGCAAATTTCAGCATTGCAGTCAGATTTTAATAAATAATCTCAGGTATTCCCATGCCACAGAGTGTACCTGGTTCCATGATTTTCTGCATGAGAGGAGTAAGAAGAGAAATTCTCTCCCACAAGGATGAACTTGAACTACATGAGGGATAAGGGACATCCATGCAATTTTTCTTGCATCAGACTTCATTGATGTTTTCCATGGAGAGGCTCTACCCCCATGGACAGGAAAACAGTATCTCCTTCTCGCTCTTTCTTTATATCATATGGTTGTCTTTTCTCAAGATGTCACCTTCCCTGGGCAAGTTTCCATTCCTTTTTTGGGAGAAGCGTTGGCTGAAGTAGCTTTGTGGTTACACTGCAATGAGAATGGATTCAGCAGTGATGGGATGGATGCAGGACAGATGTGTCCAGAGGCAGCAACCGCGATGAGACATAAGCCAGCGATGCCTTTCTTGCCATGTTGATGGTAGGCTGACAATGAATGAATGATATGGACACAAGCTGTCAAGAGGGGTGCAAATAGGCAGAGTATTGATTAAATAAAGGTGATACTTACAGCACCCTGCGGTGAGTCATCATATAGATAAATGACCAGCTATGGGGGTTGACAGATGGTGAATGGCTCTTATATAATTGAAAAGTACATTTGAAGTCTGCTGAGAATGTTCCAGCAGCAATTTTATGATTTCATTCAGTTTTGAGGAACAATGAATGACTGGGAGTTTTCATAAATTTCACATTTGCTTGTGCATTTTTCACATGAATATTATCGATGTCACTGTGTATAATTCACAGTTACTTCTTCCTAAAATAATTTTCATATTCTCTAAAGGGAACTATGAAATCTATTTTTTGAAAATCTCATCACTGTTTTCTTTGAGAGTATAAATTGTTGCAATGACCATAGTTCTAAAAATAACATGGAAATAAAATTTAAAAAAATTAATGTTGCGGTTTTCAAAAGATACTTCAGTTTCCCCTAAACATTCTGCCAAGCCTTTAAAAAGAAAGCCAGAAAAAACAGAGCACTTACTAATCAACAAGAAAAAATCCCATTTTATTTAGGACAGTTAAACAAATCAATATCGGTTTATCAAAATATTTGGATCTAACTGCCTTCTAGATTAAATGTATTATAAATATTAAAATACCTGCTTAAATAAGCTCTGAAAATTGTACACTAGCTTTTTCCCTAAGAAATTATTTATGCAATTGCAGTATGCAAGTAAAAATGTGTACTACAGAATCAGAGAGGATTTGATGTGAACAAAAGAACAGAAAAGGGTTCATAATATTCATAGCTGATGGAACATTTTTTTTTTATAAACATCAATATTTTTCAATACATGAGTAGAGAAAGAGAACCTAGCATTCACCTTGTAATGGAGGGCTTACACAAGGCTAATGCAATGGCCAGGGACAGAACAACTTGCTAAGAATTGGGTTTTCTTGGGTAGTTGCCATTCTGTGGTAATTATCATGTTTTGTTTAATCTTGGATATTCTGTCTGTGCAGACCTGATCTATCTGCCAAAAGTCTGTTGCTTTACAGGAGTTTTGGAACTGCTGTGCTTACACCATTTTTCATTCATCAGGGAGAATGGCTCAGAACAGCACTCTTCCTCTCCTGCATTCACGCATTTCATTTACACAGTTGTATTCTTGATTAATAGCTTCTCATGCACTAAATGTGTGAGCAGATTCTTTAAGACTGGTTTGGAAAACATTTTGAAATATGTAAATCAAAAAATAACTTTCATACACTCTTTTTCCTGTTGAGTGTATCTTTCCATCTTTATCTAATGAGAAATATATTTTCCTGTGTCCGGCATTTACTTAGTTACTGTGCCTGACTGCGAATTTCTAGATACTGCTCAATAAATTTTGCAGGCCAGACTTCACTAAGAATCTGCTAAATACCGTATCCAAAATACCACTTTAAACTGAATGTTTTCCCAAAACAATTGGTGTGGGGCATAAAGGTCCAGGCAACAGAAGTCAGGACCTTCCTTCTTGTGAGAAAAGATGATTGAATAAATAAATAAACAAACAAACCAGCAGAGTTTAAAGAGCATAATACTGTAGGAAAGCACATTTAAGATCCCCAGTGATTTTTATGATGGTGTTTTGATCAGATTGAGTGGAATGTAGTGACAAACAAGAACAGAAACCCATACAAGAAGTGTTTTATATAGAGCAGATTGTGCTTCCAGCAGATATCTGAAAGGGGTATCTGATTTATAATCAGAGCTCTATACCTTGCCAAGCAGTAAAATATTATTCAATTGAATTATATAGTTGTAAACTGAATAAAAAAATTAATGATAAGGTTATGTATTAGCAGGCGAAAAATCAATGTCCATTTGTGTAGCCATTTATATTCACTCAATTTTGCACATGCATCTGAGAAACACAGTATATGCAGTTGTGCTAATGAAAGAAAACCATTCACCCTCACATAAGCAAGTTCACTGAAGGTATGTGAAATAGGATTATTGATATTTGAGGTATATCCTTACTTGCCTCAACACATCATGCCAATTTCTTCTTTGAATTGAGCCAATCTCTGCTCCCAGAATAATTTTTTTCACAAAACAATTCAGTCCTAAATTCGTAACTCCAACATGTATCATCTTCTCCACAGAAATCTCTTTAAGGACAGAGGGATGAATTCAAAGAACTGCCTTTTATGTCTTATTTTTGAACTGTGCATTCTACTTTTCTCAGTCACCTCCCTTATCCATTTAGTTCACTTAACTGAGAAGACATGGTTTTCAGTTAACCACCTTACTTTCTACTGTGATGCTGGGTATGTGACATGATCTGCTTAGAGATATGCAGCTTTTCCAATCAGACAATAGCTCTGATCACATTAAACTTCTGTGTTGTTAATATAATTGACCAAGATTTTGTTTAATTTCCAAAAATTTTATTTAAGTAGCCAGGGTCTACACCTCTCATTTTCCATGGCCATGATAAAAATGTTAATTTCTTGTAACATGGGAAAAAATACTTTCCTTCAAACTTGTAAGTCCTCATTCATGGACTGGAGGCTTCCAGCGGCCTTCCATTTCAGTGAAATGTAAGTATAGATGATACTCAGAAAGCTAGTATGGATGTATGCAAATACAGATGGTATTCAGAAGGCTAGCAACTGAAGGCAGGATAATGTCTAGAGGAAAATTACTATGTTTAAAAACAAGACAGGTTTAAAATATTTCTAATTCAAATTAAACTTTGCCAAATTGATAGAACACCATTTACATCTGCATATGTAAAAGGTGCGTGTACATGTATATGGAGAGATAGATGCATATCCTAAATTACCAGATAGTATCCTCTAACACAGAATCAGCTCCAATTCCCATCCATTTAGAGATGTCACAGTATATTAATCACTGAGATTGAAAAGAGCTATCATATCTCTAATGGGACATCTGGCATAATAGACAGGCAGCCGTATTTTCATTCATCCACTGAGGCCTCAGCAGATTATATCTGAAGCTTTGGATTTTGAAAGTACTTTTGTTTAAATGAAGCCCGTTTTGGTAATGATTATATATTAAAGCATAATAGAGGAGTGTCTTTATAGTTCCAATAGGGATGCAAAGTATACTATGAGGAAACATTAGAAGTATTCATTTCTAAATGTCACTCAGCTACAAAGTTCGACAGTTGTACAGACTAGCCCGAATGGGAACTTGGGGAGCAATACAGAATCCTGATATTGGACAGATTTTGAAAGGCATGTGGGGGCAACAAAACCACATTGTAAGTACTGTCTGACTCTCATCACATGGTAATCGTTGAGCTCTCTGGAACCGTAAAAGAAAGAAAATTAAAATATGATGTATTTGTTCAACAAATACAAGTTCAGAAAAGCACAAATGGTAGGCTGCTTCTCCAAAATGTACGTCTTTACAAATGCATAGTCACATGGAAAAAAAGATAAAGCTTTCTAAGGACATTTGCATTAAATATTTGGGTAATACGTCTTTTGTATATTTCAACTGATCAAGCAAAAAATCTTTTTATACATCCTTAGTTTTATTCTTGAATGAACCATCATTTGACTCCTACTGATTTTACTTATACAACTGAAGTTCAGGATACTCAGATATGCTTTCCTGGATTCTTTACTCAAGTCCTGATCCTTATCATAGGCCTCTGCATGTACACTGAATTTGTTCAATTGGATTTAAACCAGGCAATTAATGTAGCCAAAGCAACAGCTTCATCATAATAGCTGCCATTGTTATCAGTTGTTTCTCCCATTTTTTGTACAAATGTCTCTTATTGATGCTCAATATCAATATTCCATGATTGTGCATTATTGAGATTTAATGTGAGTTCTGCTATTGATTTCAGCAAGGAAGGGCCCCTGGTCAGAAAGGAAAACAAAAAAGAGGAGAGTGTTCTGTAGGTACCGGACCAAACTTCATGCTGTAATCAATAAGTTTATAGGTAGTGTAAAGCCAATAGAGAATTTAGACTGAATAATCTTGAGCAATTAGATGTACCCAGACTTGCATGGCTTCAGTCTTCTATTGATTTTGTCATTGCCTTACAACATGTGTTTTAGTAGCAATTATACTTTCTGGCAAACTTTTTTTTCTCTCTCAGCATCTAAATTGTTGCTTCTTGATTAATCAACAGGAAAAATCAATGCTCTATCCATTGCACTTCCAAGCTTTAATTCAATTACCATCTGAACTAATCAAACATTGATCTAGCTATGTCAATAGGCAGAAGGCATTTTTTTTTATACCACTATGTTTCCTTGTCATTAAAGGTTACATTTTAGTTCACTCATCACAAGTCTAAATATTTAGTGTAGTTAGAAAAAAAAAACAAAAACCCTCCTCTCAACCTTAATTTCATTTAATTAAAAACTCATAAGACCTTTTACGTCCTTTTGCCTATTTTCTGCCATTCATTCTATACTAGTGCAGGGCTATTATGCAAACAAAAGTCCAAAGTACTTTTTCCAGGTGATTTTAATAGACTGAAACTAGAGAAGACAATTCCTTTTTCCTTGTTGTCAGAAATTACATGTCCATAATTTCAATTCTATTGCCACTGACTTCCAGCAGCTCTTAGCAGCTGTTCTGTCTATTCACTTAGGAAAAAGGCCTGTAGTTTATTTTAATGACTAAATCCCTAGTAAGGGGTTTTTGTCTTCCATGAGCTTCCCTGTCACTGCTTACACAATTTTGCTTATGCATGTCTCTAGCTAAATGTCAAACAATTTTATCTGAAAAACAGCTACCAGAAGTTTTGAGAAAAGGCAGGGTTAAGATGTTATTTACTGTCTTTGTGAAGAAATTACCAAATGGTAACTCCACTATTTTTACTGCCCAGCCCTAGGGCTACCATGGTTGAAAGAAGTAAAATAATCATAATGATCAACATTAATACTAGTAATATTATTACATTAAAAAGTGAAAATTTAAAACAAAATAAACAACAGAGAAACAGAAACAAAATCCCATAAAACAAACAAACAAAAAATTCCAGGGCCCTTTCATACCTTGTATTAAAAGACTTTTAAAAAACATAGAAGTGTCTGCCCTAAGGGGAGAGGGACCTGTCTTGCCTACCATATAAACAATCACTAAAAACTGCTGAAGCAAATAGGTAAACCTCTTTTATGTCAGTTAGCTTTGCTTTAGGGGAGACTGGATACCCTGAATATATTTTAACAGCTCTAGGGGTTATAGCCTAGAAATAACTCCTAAAAAACCCAAAGATAATAGTGAAGTAAATTTCCTAGGAAAGGCACATAGGAAGTAAAGGAAAGTCTTTGAAGAGCAGGAGTCCTGAATTGCCCTGTCCCTTTCTTCCTCCCAAATCTTAGCTTATGCCTCTGCTCTGAGCACACATGATCACTGAGCAACCTGGTATTTCACAGGAACTGCTTTCACTGCTATACTACAACCTCAGGAATCCATGTCAGCTTTACCAAGGTGTTTCAAAATTAGTCTTTAGGAGTGATTAAAACTTTTTTTCCTCCCAAAATTCCAGATGCATATTAAGTATTAGCTGTATTTTCTTTTTCTTTTATTAATTTAATATTCTGTGTAAGCTGTCTCATCTTATTTGTGTTTAACAAGTGCTTTTTTTTCTTTTATCTCAAGAAAAAAAAACCCCAAACCTATTAGATTCTGATATAAATCCTTTCAAATTCTGACACAGTACTAACATCCTCTGGAAAGAGTGCTCTGGCCTTGCTGTGCTTGGAAGGAATTTGCCTAAGTGTTGCCAGGTAATTACTTTCTCCAGTTGGTATCAATATTCTTATATTAATAACTAGTTGTATTATCAAATGACCTCAATATATTTTTCATAAATCATGTAATTATTCATCTACAAGATTATTAAGAAATTATTACATGAAGGTTATATAAAGATACAGAGCATTTACAACGTGTCTTAAAAGGCACTTGTCATTGTAGACATAAAGAAGAGCCAAAATTTATTATACTGAGAGGAAGTATGAGTCAAATAAAAGCTAAATGCTTTTTAAAAGCTAAAAATGCTTTTACTATATTCTTTTATTGAAAATACTTTTCTATGAATCATAGGTCTTCATTTGTGAAAGGAGTAGAAGCAAGTTCATTTTGTAACATTTACAACTCTAATTGGAATCTTGATACCATTATGTCCACATGTTCCTCAGTAGAATACTCTTACATTGTTTTACACTAAAGATATTTCAAAATCAATCTCAGCCTGTTTTCCAGCTAAAAATAATTCCAATATTACAATTCAATTCTCCTAAATGTTACAAGTTCTGAGAAAACATTCCTTATTAAATGGCTTCTGAGTTTTTGAGTATTTATGACTTGCAATTACAGAAAACACACAATAATCAATATTTATTCTTCAATGGAATATAAAATAATATTGAGAATTAAAGGGGCATGTAAATTATGAAAATCTACACTTTGAGGTCTGTATAAAGTATGGTATTTTATGATCTTGAATTATACCAGCTGGACATTGTTTTATCTATATACTGGGACTCCAGAAACCTACTGGTGTGTTCTAAACCAGTAAAGTGATAACATGAACAGCTGAAACAAAAATCTACACTAGTATATCTGAGTATAATTTCCAGATAATGGGAATACACAGATCTATTTCTCTTAAATATTAAAAAGACTCAGAGAAGATTGCAATTACCTAATTACACAATGAACACTAGTAATTATAAATAAAAAATCCAGTCTCATATTTCAAAATAGCTCTGTGCTATTTTTATACTTCAAAATAGCTCTCTGCTGTGAAATTTTAAGTATCTTCAGAAAACTAAAAGAAGGTACTGAAACTCCAGTACCTTTCTGTGTCGCTTTGTTCAGTACCTCACCAATCTCATAATGAAAAATATTTTTCGTATGTAAAAGTACAAACTTGTCATCTTGTTTCTGTTGTGACTGTGATTATTTCACCCTACTTGTCTGAAAAGTCTGGTCACAGCTCTTCCTTGTGTCCTAAGTACTGGAAAAACACAATTAGCTGTTATTACAGACTTTTCTTCCAGGCTAAACAAATCCCTGTCTAGAATCAAGTAGCCCAAAACTGAACAAGGCTGTAGCATAAAGAAACCCAAGCAAGAGGGACTATTCATGGCACTTAACCTCTAGCTACTGTCTTTCTAATACAGCTCAACTGCTGTTAGCATTCCTCCACCCCAAAGGAGCATGGCTGACTCACTAGTGAGATGCTATTCTACATTTTACACCTTCATCCAGAAAAAGTCCCACCTGCAGCAGTCTGTGGGATGAAGGGAGCAGAAGAGAGCACTTATACAGGTGGAATTACTCAGCGCAAAGTTTAGTGAATGCTTAAATGCCTCTTGGAATGGGACTATAAACATTGGTGTATGTGTCTTCCTGAGCAGGCATTAATAGTCGAGGCAGGTTCAATTAAATGTTAGCCTACCTGACCATTCATTCCAAAGAATTGAGCATATTTCCACTTGTTACACCGGAAAAAAAAATTGAGGGTACTCTTCTATTCTTGGGTCTGAGTAACTATGGGACTGGAGCTGAGTGGCACTGCCACTAACCTGAGCTCCAGCCTGCATTTGCTGCTTGCTTACCTGATAATAATAATCCTGATTGCTTACCCAAATGCAATCCCATTAAAATCAATGTACAGAAAGAAGTCCAGCACGATCATTTCGCTACACGATACTTAATACATTTCAGAGCAAATCCTGCAGAATTTGCAGTCATAGGATATAACTCCCTCTTTTAGATTTTTCAGTTAGGATTCAATTGAAATTTTAATTTGTTTTAGAATTCTGTTGAATTCTAAAACAAATTAAATTATATCAGCAAAAATTACTCAAAACAACATTATGTTATTAATTTTACAACTTTTTCAGAGCATGCCATGTTCCACTCTTATTAGTTAATTGATCATTGACTAATATGATCAATTACTCCAGTCCTTGTTCAGTCACAGGATATCGTTATTGTATTTGGGACGGCTGAAATAACTATATGACTCCAATCTTCTTGGAGGGCGTATATGGCAACATTTATTAGAAACACATGCTTTTTATACACTGTTCCAATATGCTAAACATGACTGGGTGTTCAAGCCGACACACTTTCGTAAACATCTTAACAAGTAAACAAGTTGGAGAAGCAGCAGGTGCAGAGATTAGAAATTGTTTGGAATATCTTCTCATAGCTACTCCACAGCAAATGCCTGGGAAAGTCTGGATTGCTTTCTCTCAGGCTCTCTCTGCTGCCTGATGCCTGAAGATTTCTCTTTGACCACTGTCAGCATCCACAACAGGATCATGTTGTTTTTAGTTCTTGGGTTTTAAATTTTAATATGCAATGCTGACCTTTTTGCTTAGTTGCTCTTTCTTAAAGCACGTTTTGTGGGAAAAATTTACAGACTTCCTTTCATGCCAGCTACAAATAATGAGATTTTTCCTTTTATAATTTTTGTAATAGTCCAGCACACTCACCTCCCGCCAGGCAGTTTATACAAATTACTATAAATATACCGGTAAATGTTATTTTAACACTTGTTTTGGACTCCAACATAGAAATATATTACATATTTTATTAGCTCATTTACCACCTACTAAGATATATTATTAGCTAATTCATTGAACATGATATGTGTTGGGTACATTTAGTTACGACTTTAAAGGGATGCTTCTCTCTCTCTGGTCTGTGCTTTTCTGAATCCACAGAGTTTACGATGTTTGTGTATTTATAAGTGAAAAATAAACCTGAGAGATACAGGAAGGCATAAAATGAAAAGGTAGGATCTGCCTCTGTCTCACACACCATACCTTATTATAATAAGTAATTGATTTCTCATTGCCATTGTTCAATAGTTCTGATTCACAGCCCATTAAGGTTAATGAAAGAAAAAGACTCATGAGTGAAACCTGAACTTCATTTAAGTACTTGTTAACATTGACAGTGACTCTATAGGATTGAGAATCTGGTAAATGTCAAAGTGGCAGAATCTCAGACAAATTCCTTTGGTCTTGAATTTTGGTGGGACACATAATCCAAAATCCCAATTTCTGTGGAAAATCCTCATCATAAAAGAGATATCAACTAAGACTTTTAATAGCCTAGTCCTCCTGAGCATTATTAAAGCCTTGTACTTGTATAAGCTTCCTACATTTCAGGTTGTCAGCAAAAAATGAGTCATGCATGTTACAGTTAGTGCATAGAGATTTTAGGGATTGTCACCTTTGAAAGCTGGTTCTATCTTAATAAAGAGCTTATTCTATCAATGACATATATGTCATGTGAAAAGAATTTGGGGTGGGTTTTTTTGCTGTATCTTAGATAAAGGGTTTTTTTCTTATAATTTGACATAGCTTTTCTCATAATATATAGCAAATATGTTTTTAGTAACATTGTAGTCCACAAACACATCAGGTACTTCATGGCTCTAACCAGACTTAAGAATCCTCCTGAGGATCTTAATGCTATTAAAAACGTGCAGCAAAAAGCCATGCTGACTGGAGTGAGAATAGAAAATGAGGAGCATTATTTAGGGTAGGAAAGAACAAAAAAAATCCTGTCAGAGAGAGATGTTGCAATAGCTGCCATCAGCAGAAGGATTCTGCAGTTTTACAGTAAGAGGTAAAGACAATCCCATGCCATAAAGGGGAGTCAGCTCAATGAATGACACCAGGTCAAAAATAATAGGAAAAAAAACATAAGTAAAAGTAAAAAAAAATTAAAAGCAGAAGGCAGAGGAGCCAAACTTTGACAAAGTCCCATAGTAACTAGAAAGACGGGAATTCGTTGATAAAGTAGAGAGATTGAAGATATAGTAAGTAAAAAGCACTGATGACCTCATATAAAAAAGAGGGATCATACCTCTGAATGCCTCTTACAGTAGGCAAAACTAAAGAATGAAGAAATAAAAGAATGGGAATCACACTTAGATCAGAGATGGAAGGGAAGAAAAATAAAAGCAAAAAATACAAAAATGGACTGAGGAACAACAGGAGAAATCCACCAACATTCTGACCCCCCACCTCGTGCCTCAACCCTATGGTAATGAGACATAAAATAACAAAACTGAGAAGAGCAAAGAATTCTTGTCTGTAATTTATCTCATGTCTGAGCTTTGTCCCTTATGGAGGACTGAAACTAGGCTTAAGAACTCCAGATAAACTCCTGTGTGACACAGCAGCATCCTTTTATCTTACAGAGAATTAGTGCTTCTTTAGCACTTTCTAGTCTCCTGTGAATTTAGCAAAGGGTTGGAGGAAAGCAAAGGTCCTGTGGAGATTATTTTTCTCTAATACCAATGCTAATCAATACTTAGGGAAAATAAGGAAAACGAAGAAAGAATACTCAGGAAGGTAACTCAGCCCTAGAGTTCACCCAGCTATACTTGAAGGGTGGCCAGCTGCAGTCCATGGAATAAAATCTGCTTCCAAACCTGTCATATAGTACAGTTGACAGCCTCCAACTTCTCTGAATTATACTTTTATCATGACTATCCTGCACATTAAAATCTAAAAATCAACATGACAGAGGGAGACACTCAGGAGTTTTATCTGCAAGCTGTACTCTTGTATTACCAATACTGCCCCAAGAGGCTGAAGATTTGCCAGCTATGTTGCTCAGAACTTCTCATTAGAGCGTTTTTGACCCTTCAGTATAGGCTGTGGCTGTGGAGTAATCCAAATTCTTCATGGTGGATGTTCAACGAACCCACTTGAAACTATGGAAGAGGGCTGGGCAAGCCTTTTCTTAATTAGCAGCTTATATTTAATATCAGTTGCAATAGTAGTATTGTAGTAATAGCCATTATTAGCTCAGCTGGTTTCTGTTCATCTAACAACATTCCACACTTAGCACTGACTTTTTTTGACAGAACTGGGTCAGGGATAGGGACTGAGAGAGCCAATGGGTATACTTCAAAGCTTTCTTCATGCAAAAGAACTAATTCCTGCATTTTGCTAGAATTTACCCATTTGTTTTGTGGAACACAGCGGAGTTTATTAGTGGGACCCATTATGCTATCTGTGCCAAGAAAGCTTTACTTTTCTGTCTGGCCTCTCTTGGCATGCAATCAAGGCCAATTGCCTTTTTGCCTCGTAGCTTTTTCTACAGAGATGAAAGTGAAGCCTTACTGACACACACAGGATGGCAGTGTGATCACTGAAACAGCTTCAATCTATTGGTACAGGCATGATTAAGCTTCTCCCTTGTCATTTCCCTTAATGCATGCCAATTTGGCCTTGTCAGTCACTTTATCGAGTTTGACAGGAGCTTTCATCCAAAGAACATCTCCAGGAACAATCAAAAAGCACTGTGTAGAGCTGGACTGGAAGTACATTTCCTGTACTGAGCACTCTTTGTGTTCAATTAAAAAAAAATATTAGGCATTATCCATTACTGAATTGTAAAATCAGTTTTAAATTTTAGAAGTGATCAGCATGTCCAGACTAGAGTAAAAATAAAAATTAAAATTTAAAAAACCCGGCAGTGTCCGAGTTAGTCTCTTAGTCTTAAAAAGAAACATAGATTTGCTTTAACTTCCAGGTGAAAAAGGAAAATTATTGGGGTTTTTTGGCCAACAAGCTGATCAGAAGTGTTCATCTCACTTCTGCAACAGGCAGCCCCTGATCATTCTCAGCAGTGCAGCACTATATGTCTGTGAAGTATTTTTGCCTTATTGTTAGCTGATCTTCAGTGCATTCCGCTGGATGTCACTTTGATAAAGATATAACTTGACTGCTGTACCATCAGGCAAATCTGTCTCTAGGACTGTCCCTTCATTCCTCTTCATCAAAGCTTTATGTATAGAGGGGAAAGTAAAAGTAGGAAAAACCACCAAAAAGACAGTTAAGAATGAGAGTGCTTTTTGGGTCAGTTTATCTGATATTTAACACTGCATAGCCAATCTGCAAAAACTGGTCTTTTTGCTGTTCTTTTTCAAGGGGCTTAAGTTAACTGGAAGACTACAATTTATTTTCCCATTCATCCAAATGTCTTCCATTCATGAAGGAAAACTTTTAGAATATTAAGAGAATTTAGTATTTAATTATTCTCTAAGTATTTAGAGAATAACTTTTAGTCTATTAAGCATCAGGAAATTCTAGCTTAGATCCCTTCTAGATGGAAAATGCCTTTAATGCTCTTTTTTTCAAATTAATTTTTAATTTAATTCCAATAGGATTAACGAAGGTTGTGAAAAAATCTTAGGACTTTTTCCTGTTGGGAATATCAAACTGCCATAAATATTCTCTTTCCTGTTTTCTGTTTAAAAAAAAAAAAAAAAAAGAGAGCAAGAAAGACAGAGAAGTTATTGAAAGGATAAGTACCTTTGTCTCCTAATGCTTTCTTGGGACAGAGGCTGAAGACTTGAAGAAGCAGTCAGTTGTGTGGACTTGTTGCACTGCTCAAGGCAACTGAAGATATATTTCAGGATTAATGACTTCCTCTGTTTGAAAGAGAAAGAGAAACAACTCATGGATCAGAAAGCGACGCCTTCAGGGAATAAAACAGGTTGGATAGTAGATATGTTTTCTGTTTCTTTTTACATTTTCCAGGGTGAATCTTAAGCAGCTCTGAATCTAGACTTTACAAGACACCCCTGGGATTCTGAATGAAATAGAGAGGGCAATAAATAGATAGCTGAGATGAAGAATTAGTCATAACTGAGTCTATTGTGGAGGACTAGCAAGAAGGAAAAGCAGTTGAAGAAAAATGAGTATTTTTCTTGTGGGATATGAAACATTTACTCATAATAGCATAGATTTACTTAGCTTGCTAATCCCTGTGACATTCCTGGTAATAAATAAGGCTGAAAATGCTGATGACATGTCCTCCCTTTTGTGTTTATGGATATGCAGGCATATCATGCTTAGTATGCTTGCAAAGCAACTAAAACGCTGAAAAGCACAAGAGAAATGCATCCTAATCTTAACTTATATAGGAAGATAACATAACAAGCTTGATTTGGAAAGGGTCCTGAAGTTTTGAATCTTTTTTCTGTGCCACACATATGGCTCTTGCTAAGAAGATAACTTTGAATATCTGAAACTTTTCCTTATCTTTAATTAAGACCATAGTAATACATAGGTCAATTTCTTGGCTGTTTTTTTTTTTTTTTTTAATAAACTGACAAGCTAGTCCAACATCCTAGGCAAGTATTGATGTGCCTTCCAAAACTGAATGGCAGATGCTGTACTTGACTTTGTTTCTTGTTCTTAAAAGTAGGCTTTTCCAGCTGAGCTTTCTAATAGGAAAACCTGAACAACACTATTTTGGCTGGTATCTGTCAGTGACAGATCAACTGTGCTATTTTCTCCTTCCTGAGTTAAGTATTTTTGCACTTCTCCTTTAACCAGTCCCAACTACATGAAAACATATTTAAATAGATTCAAGTAATTGTGAGTCTTCTTTTCCAAAGCTCACATAGGTAATGTAAAACAAAGTATTATTTAAAATGGAAACAGATTGCTTAGAAGAAAAAAAAGGATTGCAAAACAAGTAATGTACACACTGCTTTACCGTTCCCAGTGGTTACGTAAGCAAGAATAGATAAGGTTTTTCTTGTCAATGTTGCAAGACATCTACAAAGCAGAAGATTTCAGCACAATACTACTGCTGCAAAGTAAGATAAGAAAGCATCTGCACTGGTTTAACAAAGAGCCAGCTGGGGTCCAAAGGATTACAACTGTACACAAACAGAAAAGCAGACACTCTTGTAGCATCCTCCCAGCAGAGTTCATAAACATGTGGCTACTGCATGAAGCCATGATTAAACCATACTCTGCCCCTAAGCCGTCACATCTGTGAGGCAGCATACAGTTCTGTGCATTATACCTTGCAAATATCTGCACCAATGACTCACTTCTTTGGAGGGTGTCCTCCCTCTCAAATTCACTAGAGTTCCTTTGATGCTCCATGGGGCTGTTATATATTTATTTATTTGACTTCTGCCAAATCTCCAGCACCCACTGATGGATTTTCCATAAACTAAATCCATTCTTGTGGGTAACAGGCATTCCACAGATAGCACCCATTACATTGCTACAAGGTGGCTCCAGGTTTTGCCACCACCTACTGCTGCAGCTCTCTTATCTCACCTGCAACAGATAACCTCAGGTGACTCACAGCATTTTCCTTAACTCAGAAACAGAGCTGGGTGCCCAGAGATGGAAATGGACCACAGAAGAGCCTCATCTGAGGGTTTCTGGCATCTGCCAACATTCCACATAGCAAAGTCTTTTTTGTAAATCCTGTTTCTGCCTTCAAAGAAATATCAGGAGTCCAGTCTAGAAATTAAAAGTCTCTTCCACTGAAGTAGCTTCACTGCTAGCACAGTTTAAACTAGTCTTTGGCTGTTAGAGAAGGCAATGTGCTGGTTGTTCTGTCATCTAGATACTCTTACAGTACCTGGTAGCTAATTCACTGAAAATATTAAAGGGATTTTTAAAAAAATAGTTACAGTAAATTTTCAGGCAAACAAGGGGTCTTGAGAGGATGAGAGGAAAGATAGTGTATTAGATTTTGATCAGACGCACAAAGCTTTGGTTCTGTAATGGGTAAGTAATAAAGCAGATATTGTGTGTAGCATACATTCAAGAGAGATTAATGGTCACATTAACCTTTTTAAAAATGATGAAATAGATACATCCCTTTGCAATTGGTGTGACAAAGCAATAAAAGCATAGTAAAATAGAATAGGATTCATGTCTTCTGACCATCAAATAAATAAGTAAAATAATCAGAGATTTACAGCATGAACACGTGCATATAATATTTGACATTTCATCTAAGCAACAGAGAAGCACAATTAGAGGGATGATAATAAGATCTTATAAAAAGTGCTTGAAAATTGTTCCAAACTAATTTCAGCATCAGAAATATTGGTACCATTACCTTTAATAAAATGCATAGACACATCCAAATCAATCTCTTGGAAGGTACTAAATCAAGAACCATTTTTCAACATGTTAGCCTTTTATGTTTGGCAGTATTTACATAAAGTCAAAGTAAGTTATAATGTGAAGGAAACTGACCAGAAATAAAAATAGAAAACGCCATGTTCATGAATATTTTTGCAATTGTCATAGAAGTCAATGTTTAGCTGTAACGTTGATTTAATGATCTTTAAAAATGGGCCTCTTTTTAAAGTAAATATTATTGTTGTAACCAGCTTGAAGATACTATTTTCTTTTTGATGTAAGTAATCTTGGAAAAACAGAAAATTCATCAAATACTGTTCAAAAATCAATTTCTTGGAAAAAAATCATGCCAGCACATTATCTATCATCAAAATGCATAAAAATCACCTTATGAATATCACTGTCAAAACCAAATGCTTAGAAAAGATGAAATCAGAAATGGCACTTGAGCTGTGTGTACGTTGCTACCTACCATGAATAGTGTCTCTGTCAGACAGACTCTGAAAAAATCTGGTCAGGAGCGCAGCTGTGTGGTCTGCGCACCTTCACCTGTTTCACCCATGGTTTTACTTGGACTCATTCCCACTGGACTGGACTTTCAATCAATTATAAAGAAATCTCTTCATAGCTGAATTCTTATGGACCGCATAGAATGGACCAACTTTGAAACCAAAGAATTGCACGAGAATTGCAAGTTATGTGCTGTGCCTGGGAGAACTTTCAGTGAAATTTTGATGACTGAAAGTCAAATGTCTGGTTGAGAGTGGTCGTCTTGGCTCTTCCATAGAAAATAAAAGACACAATAACCTAGAAAATGTGATTCCCTACTTTGTGAGTGTTTTGCACCAAGCCCAGTCCTAACTGTCAATGAACAATTATGCATGTGAAGGACAATCGTCAGTTTTGGGAATTAAAGCGACAAAAATGATTGTTTATTTATAAAAGTAGCTGTAGTGACTTGACCCTGGCTGAACACCAAGCACCCACCAAAGCCTCTCTACAGCTCTCCTCTGAAAATGGACAGGGGAGAGAAAATATAAAAAAAGGTTCATGAGTTGAGATAAGGACTATGAGAAATCACTCACCTAATGCTATCACTGGTAAAACAGACTCAGTTTGGGGATATAAATTAAATTTATTACTAACAAAATCAGAGCAGGATAATGAGAAGCAACAAAAGACCTCAAAAACACCTTTCACTCACCCCTCTCTCCTTCCCAGATTTTTCATTTTAAAAGCAAAATGAAAACCAGATCACCAAAAACAATGTTTACATAGCAATGCATGTGGATTGGAAAAAAACTGATTTTTCTTTGTAACTCTACAACAGTGTTGTTACACCAGAATGCTAAAACAATGAGCAAAATATTTTTACCACTGTTTCTTGCAGAATTACACACTGAGTAGCAGTCTATGTGTAAAAAATTGGCCCTGCATTTCAGTACCCCTCTGTTGCAATTAAATATCAAAAAAGGACCTCACAGGAGGTGCTGAAAACAAGAAGAAACAGACCTTATGGAAATGCAGGAGATATTCCCAACAAAAGGGCTGTTTCCTACAGTGCTTGCTCCTGTTTTGTGTTCTACAAAACCTCTTTGAATATTTCCAAATGCTTCAACTTATTTTTTAATGTATTTTAAAAATAGTCTCAAGTGTCTTCTTTCTTATGTCCCTTTGGGGTAAAAACAAACAGTGCTGTAAAAAGCAATATGCTATTAAAACATAAAAACTTTAGAAACTCCATCTTAAACTTTTATGGCATCAGGGACCATCTATGGTTCCTTTCTGCTGATGGTGTTGTCATTAAAATGTGCATTAGTATTGATCAGTTATTCTACCATCCTCTTCTTGCAGCTAAGTCAGCAGGAAGATAGACCAGAATGGAACATACCTTTTCTGAGAACATCACAGATAAAAAGGAAATAAAAGCTTATGTGAAATGTTGTATTTAAACCACTGTAAATATTTCCTAACTCTTTGAAATAATTATTATATATATTTGTATATGTATATTCCTTAAAGTGCTAGCGAATAGCAATTTGATAACTGTCAAAATTATTACGCACGATATGCTGGGAAAAAAATTAAAGATTTACCTTATTTTGTGCATTCATTTTACGTTAGCTGACTACTTTCAAATTTTTAAATTAACATTTCTCTAAATTAAATAATTTCAAAATTTTTTGATCTCTTCCTTTGGATGATGTCTTTTCCTAACTCATTTCATCTGGATGTTTAACATGCAATACCTACTCATTCTCTTAGCAATTATTCAGATGCTTGAAATGCTAAAACATTTCCTTAGAAGTAAGGAAAGTAAGGAAGAAAACAATAAGGTAACATGATAAGAGTAGGGTCAACAAAAATCGTAAAAAATTTAGGAAAGTCTTGCTAGGGAAGAGATGAAAAACCCAAATGAAGGATGGTTTTGCCTCAAGCAGAATCCTTGGCAGGTATATAATGGGTGCAGGAAATGAGGAGTCTGATAAACCAGCACTATCCTGGAAATAGCACAGGGTGTTACAGCATCATTGCAGTGCTCATGGGCTTCAGAAGAGGATCTATGCTTCTTGGAGGATCCAGTTGACTATCTTCTGTCACAGCTGAATGATAACTTGATAGCATCCTTTGAACAAAGGCACGTTATTGAAAATTTCCATTAAATCTCCACAGTAGCTAACTTCCCACTGAAGACTTTTTAACTGATACCGATATTTCAGTCTTTTGAAAAACTTTGTGACTACCTGAAGCAAAAACCTGCTGTCTAATCCCATAGTTTACATTACAGGCAAAACAGAAAAGCAGACACTCTTGTAGAATCCTCCCAGCACTTAATTATCTGAAACACATCAGAGAAAGGATATAGCTACTCCATAAAATACTAGCTAAAGATTTCTTCTCACACCAAGCACAATTTACCAGAGAAGGAAAGTCTTTCTGCTCCTCTGTCCCAAGTCCCAGGAGTTTGTATGTTTCACTTTGCATATGGAGGAGCCACAGGAGGATGGGACTTGTAATATGGCAGAGGAACATTTTGTCTCAAAAAGAACACAGAAAAGGTAACAATGACAATAGACACATTCACATAACCCCGTGTCCAATGTGTGTTTTTAAGTAGTGAGTTAACCCTGGCTGGACACCAGACCCCCACCAAAACTCTGTAATCACTTGCCTCTGCAACTGGACAGGGAAGAGAAAATACAACAGAGAGTTCATTGCCCAAATACCTTGACAGGCAGAAGAGACTGACAATGGGGATATTCACGGAACTTATTACTAACAAAATAAGAGTAGGATAATGAAAAGTAAAATACATGTTAAAAACACCTTCCCCCCAGTCCACCCTCCTTCCCAGGCTCCACTTCCTTCCCCGCAGCAGAGCAAGGAGACAGGGAATGGAGGTTGTTGTCAGTTCATTCCACATAGGATCCCCTTCTCCAGTGTGGTGTGCCTCCTACAGGAGACAGTTCTCCAAGAATTTCTCCAGTGTGAGTCCATCCCCCACGGGCAAAGTTCTTTACAAACTGCTCCACTGTGGGTCACTTTTCCACGGGGTGCAGTCCTTCAAGCGCAGCCTGCTCTACAATGGGCTCCCCACAGGGTCACAAATCCTACCAGGAAACTTGCTCCAACATGAGCTCCTCTCTCCGTGGGTCTGCAGGTCCCTGTGAGGAGCCTGCTCCAGCAAGGGCCTCCCACAGGATCATTGCCTCCTCTCAGGCAGCCACCTGCTATGGCATGGGGCCCCTCCATGTGCTGCAGGTGGATATCTGGATCCCTCTGTCCTTCCATGGGCTGCAGGAGCACAGCTGCTTCACCATGGTCTTCACCACACGCTGAAGGGGAATTTCAGTTTTGGTGCCTGGAGCACCTCCTGCCCCTCCTTCTCCACTGACCTTGGTGCCTGCACGGTTGTTCCTCTCCTATGTTTTCATATGCACCTTGTCTTTGGCCACAATTATATATGTGCAATAATTTTTTTTGTTGTTTTATCCTTGTTAAACATATCACAGAGGGGTTATCATCATTTCTAATTGGCCCAGCCTTGACCAGCGGCACATGAGTCCTGGGGCTGGCTGGCACTGGCCCTGTTGGATGTGGAGGAAGTTTCTAGCAGCTTCTCACAGGAACTGTTGCCTGGAATCAAGAGATAAAACCTTTCCAATCAATATTAAGAATGATAAGATAAAAAAGCTTTAATTAAAGCTTTCCTGTGTGCACAAATATGACCATATGCACACATAGCTAAACTATGATAGGGGACAGGAAAAATACTTGAAGCTACGCAACTATATATTAAAAATCTACAAAACTACAAATCCGAAAAAGGCGAAAAATCTTTAGGCATCAAAACCACCTCTGCAGCCTCCCTGCTACCAAAACCTGGCCATGCAACCCCAATGCAACTTCCTTCAGCAATTATTATATTTGATAGTTACATGATTAATACTGTACATTATACGGTTACTGATCAATAAGGTTACTTGGCTCTCTCAAGTAAGATCACTAAAGTGTAGAACAAAGCGCTGGAAACATTCAGCCTGCTTTAACCCCTCTGGGTGCTGTCCAAATTCATACTGTTTAAAGGATACAGAATGGTTTGGCTTGGAAGTGACCTCCATGATCATCAAGTTCCAACCCCTCTGCCCTGGGCAAGGGCACCTTCCACTACACCAGGCCATTCAGAGCCCCATCCAGCCTGGCTTTGAACACTTTCTGAGACGGGTTAACCACAGCTTCTCTCAACAATCTGTTTCAGGGCCTCACCATCCTGACAGTAAAACATTTCTTCCTATTATCTAACCTAAACTTACTGTCTTTCAGTTTGAAGCCACTCCCCTTTGTCCTGTCACTACAGGCCCTTGTAAATTGTCTCCATCTTTCTCATAGGCTCCTTTCAGGTACTGGAAGGCTGAAATTAGGTCACACCACAGCCATCTCTTCTCCAGGTTGAACAATTCTCTCAGCCTTTCCTCATGGGATGGGTTCTCCAATTGTCTGATCATCCTGAAGGCCTCCTCTGGACTTTCTCCAACAGGTCAATGTCCTTCCTGTGCTGGGGCTCCAGAGCTGGATGCAGTTTTCCAGGTGCAGCCTCTCCAGAGTGGGGCAGAGGGGCAGATTCCCTTCCCTCACCCTGCTGGCCAAGCTACTTTGGATGCAGCCTAGGACACAATGGTGTTTCTGGAATACAAGTGTACGTCACCAGCTCTCATCCACCCAAGTCCTTCTCATCATGGCTGTTCTTCATCTGTATCAAGCTCTCTCAATTGCCAATGTGAGAATGTTCATGGTTACCACAGATTTTTCAGCACAACTTACAGCTGGTGGAGAGATCAAAAGTCCTAGTGAATAGAGTTTTGTCAATCCACACTATTATTTAAAAATATATAAAAGCAGCTGTTTGATCAGTCCGCTATCTTGAGCCAATGACTCAATTTGTGAGTAATCTGTAGTACAAATGCATGGAACTTCATGAGACTAACAGAATTACAAGAAAAAGTACAGAATGTGAAGAGAAAGGTACAAATAATGGACTTGGGACCAAAGGAAAAGCATCGTTTGAAGAGAGAGATTCTCAGAGTGCAAACTTGATATACAAATACCTAAATCAAAGGAATCTTTTAAGGCATAGCACAAGATTTGTGATGAGTTGTTGAGAATGAATGTTTCTGCAAATCTCCACAAAAGAAGAAAAGCGTTAGAAAAGTCAGTGAGCACAAAGATCTGCGAGGCTATTGGAAATTATTGGCACATCTCCTGGTGTATTTGTATCATAGACAGAGTTTGATCCCTGGTGTCTGCACAATGAACCTTATCTCCCTGCTCTCTCCATGGTTTCCTAATCCTCTAGTCTCATCCATAAGCTGGAACAGAAGGCAGAGAGAAGAAGATAATGCTATTAAGAACATTTTAAGCTGCCACTCTTTTTTCCCACTGGGTATCCCCAAAAAAATGCCCTCTTTTCCTCCACATATCACCATTTTATAGCTTCACTTTCCTCTGCCAGGTATTTGGGGATGCTTATGTCTTTGCTGTCCCTGGAGCATACAGTGAACATGTGAATAATTTATCAACTATTTTGATAAATATTTAGAAATATGATGAATGGACAGAGTATATCACCAAAAAAAGGTTTAGAGAAAGAGCTAGGAGTTGTGGGGACAGGTATAGAAGTAAGAATTGGCTAAGAACCTAGTGAAGTTGGGAAGGTGAATGGATAGGGTCTCTGAAGCGAGTAGGGAAGGAGGACATAGAAATAAAACTCAACCGTCAAGTAGTTCCTGGGTCAGACATCTTTTTATGAGCCAGTTCTACATAAATAGTCCAAATAATCCTGAATAACATACACAGTCCTTAGTTTCAACAAAGACCTTAAATGATTACTGAGGTTTTTCTTTAGAGAAAGACAAAAAACACAATGCAAGAAAAATGGACCTGACATTTACCACTGACATATTTAGTTGGTTCTATATTAGTAATTTTTTATTAACTGTTATACACATGAATGCACCTTTATATTTTTGAATAATGTTTCCCTTAAATAATTACCATCTATTTCATGAATTTTCTCATTCATTTCTTCTCTTTTTTTTGGTTCTTATATTAAGTCAGGTGTTTATAGATTAGCTGGTTTGTTTTGTTTTTTTTACTAAATGTACTGCTCCCTCCCTGTCTGTAAAGTGAGATGAGAGCTTGATGTTTATGTGGTTAAACACGATTTGTGCTTCCTGCCTTTGAGGCACAGCCATAGATCATGCTGTGTTATTTATCTTGCTTATTCTAGCTTTTTGTCATGAATTATTAAAATATGCCTGAAAGCATGGAGCCATTTGGAAGAAGGGTCTTATTGGAGAGTAGAACAGATAAAAGCACTGAGATAAAACAAGCAACCCTGTCACCAGCAGACACAAGCAATATTGCAGAGAAGAAAGAGACCATTTTATCGGTCAAATTCTGCTTACAGCCACACTAGTGAAACCTCATCTAGTTCAGTGAATACAGCTGGCTGCTTGAATTCATCAACTGCTTAGAAAAGAGTATACTGACTATCCAAGGGCAGAACTGCTACATGAAGCATGAAAATGTGGTTTACGTTGTTAGTATACCTGCAGCAAGACTGCAACATGACTGTAACAAGAGACTAGTCCAGGAAAAAAATGTTCTTCTGCATCTGAAATCATCATAGAGTTTCTTTTTCATCTCAAGAGAGGTAAAGCACTACAGGATTTTTCTCCCAGGGGAATCACTTGAATGGTCCCGTTATTGTGTTGGGTGAAAATATGCCTGGCTTTTGAAATAATCAGGAAAGAATTTCCGTGCCAAATATTGTTACCTCTAAGTTTGTAATTCTCCTTTATTTTATTTCGCTAACTACAACTAATTTTGAAAATTTTAAAGCAGTACATCAAATTTTGCAAGCAATATCTCAGATTTTTAGACAAATCTCAATTATTTTTAAGAACAAGAAACAAAAAATAAACATGTTTTTATACCCCATTAAACTCTTAGAGCAAATTCATACAGAAGCCCTAAAACTTGAAAGAGGACTGACAAGAGATAAAGATCTGCCTTTCCTGTAATTCCTAAAGATCTTCCTCTGTTATACAGCTATTAAAACGAAGTTTGCATATGCTGAAGTAACATGGGTCAGAATTTAGCAGTGAATTCTGCAAAGATTTGCCATCCCTGACTATTCCTGTACTGTGCAGGACATGCACAACCACTGCATTCACTGCATTCATGGTACTCCAAGAGGAAGTCACGTACTGTGCTCTCTTAAGGGAAGGAAGATGCTTTTTCTCCCCCAGATTCTCCAAGTCGTTTCTGGACTCCAGCTGCCAGGAGATAAATTGATGCCTATCCATAATTAAAACAGGCTTGGAGAGAAAGAACAGAGGCAGAGGCTAGAGCATGAAGAAGCAAACACAAACACAGATCATCAGGCTGGGACAAGCTAGTGTAGAATCAAGAAGTAGAAGACAGTGAAAAAAAAAAAAAAAAAAAAAAGGGAAAATATAGAATAAATAAAGCTAGGGAAAAGAACTGAGGAAGTTACCTGGAGTTGTAGGTTTGTTGTTTTTTTTTTCCCCTGGTGATAGTTGACCATTTTACATGAAAATGAGCTCTGAACAGGTCTGAGAAAGACATAGGTATTTTTCCTAATTGAGCAATCAGGTGAGTTGGACAGGAAGATATCATTGTCAAGATACAAGAAGATTTTCCAGGAAGTTGAAATTAGAGTCCTTTTAGGGTTCAGATGCCCTTGGGATTAGGCAATAGCTCAGCCAGGTTTCCATAGTTTTGGATTTAACTCCTTAAGTACTGTTCAAATGGCTGTTTCAATAGCTGCAAACTTCAGCCTAGCCCAGAAAACTTTTTCCATTCAACTCCTCCATACATCTGATAACATTAAGAAAGTCATGAAATTCTGAGTATGAGTCATAGAATGTCACATAGAAATGCAGGAAGAATAATAACAGGACAGAATTCTCATAAGAGAAAAGTTTAGAAAGCCTTCAAAGCCCAACAATACCAACACAAAAATAGCTCCTTTTCAATAACTGAATGTGAATATGAAAAGAATATTTGGTGGTAGTGCCTTAAGAGTCATGTGAACTGCACCTTGATGTGCTGTAACACATGCAGTGTGTTACACTGGTTTCCAGCTTAGTGAGTCATACATATTTATCTTCTGTCAAAGGTAATAGGAAAACTGGACAATTAATTCTGTACAAACAATATTAATGCCTTACTACACAACCCTACATACTCTAGATTTTAGATACAATGAGGTACCTGCATTAAAATATTTAATCACCTTGTGAATTCCTAGAAGTTTTTTAATAGTCTCTCTTTATAACACCAGCTTATGAGGTGTGCAACTGGAGCTTGTTTGGAATGCAGAAATTAAGAGAAAACTGACAGGTAAATGAAACATATGCAGGTGTCAAACAAAGAGACAATAACACCTTGGTCACAGTGTGGCTTTAAGAATCTACGCAGGAACTCAGAGGTGCTCTTGCTAAACTAATATGCTCTAAGAGAAATGCCCTGGAACCCAATAAATGTATTGCAAAATTTTACATTAAATTAGAGGCAAGTAGGTTAAAATAGACATTTAGTTTAATTAGCTTAATTCTACAATTTGTAAATACAGATAAAAAAACCTAAGCATAATTTCTCTGTGAGGTTCACTGCAAAAATATGAATAATGAAAGCTTAGCAATTAGATTCCCAATTTAATATATTGCATGCAAAGCTTCAGGTGTATACAGATATGTAAGTAATGTTGCTACTATGCAGATAAGCTTCAAACATTTAAATACTCCTTGCTATGATGTGTTTGCTGCCATTATTATATTCCTTAAAAATGCGCCTTGAATTTCAATCTAAAAACCTATTAACATTCTAAAGAGGTTGCAAACAGATCACATCTCAGAACAAGTATCAGTAATAGTGCCCAACACCCTGTATTCACTGCAGTGTTTTTAGCAATAGTATTTTTCAGTAAGCTTGTGTGAAATTGTACAAATATAGACCTTCATTTTGGTGATGGAGTTCTGAGCAGTAACTTTTACTAAGCTGGAAAATCATCAATAAGATGAAGAAATCCGCCTGTCAGCAGAATATCTACTTATTCAAAAAAGGTGCATCCATCCTCGATTTATTCAAGTTTGATACCACTCTTCTGCCTGAATGAAACAGAGACAGAAGAAATGGGGTGAAGCAGAAGAAATGGGCAGATAAGAGGAGCAGGGGGAAAAAAAAAGGATCTACGTGGATTGGACAGAAAATTTAACATAAACTTTGCCAACAGGCATCCTCTCCAAGGAGGACAACCTGAGATACAAGATATGATGTGTATAAGCAGGATCTCATGAGGAAATGAGGCTAAGGTTCCCAGCTGAGGAGAGAAACTATTACAATTTTGTCTCGAATATCTGGTTTAAACTTGGTTTCTTTTCCTTTCACAGTCATGTTCTTATAGATATTTGTATCTATGTTGTCTATGCTGGGAAATGTAAATGGACATTTTTTGTTGCATCTTTCCTTAGCTCAAACCCTACACATAATTTCAAGATGATGATTCTCCTCTTCCAAACACATTGAGAGACCAAAAATAGCAGTCCCAGAGCCCAGTGTCACAGATTTCTGTCATAAAGGTCCAGCATATCAAAGAAGACTAAGATTTATTTTTAATGGAAAGTCTATTGGATTATATCTTTTATCAAAGGGAACAGGAAAGAAGTGGGGTCAGTCACTGTCACAAAACCTTTCTGACATACAGTTAAATGTTTGAACCCTGAAGGTTCAAAGAAAGTTTTGTAAAGTAACTTGTTTAAGACAACCCTTTTCTGAATCTTTTATGGGTTTATATTTACTAAGAAATAACCTGGACCTCTTGATTCATGTTGTGTTTGTCAAGGTATGGAGAGATTTCAACTTTCCAGGATTTTTTTTTCCACCCTGTTTTATGACAGGCAGAGGTGCATTCAAACAAGGAAAGAGGTTATAGAAAAAATAATTATTTTGAATTAATAAATGCATAATTTTATACTTTATTTGCCACCCTTTTACACTCCATTATTTGTACAAAGAATGCAATTGGAAGAGGGGGTGAGGGGGGTTTGAGTTTTTGTCTTCTGCATTGTTAAAGATAAAATCCAAATTATGGATATTTTCATCACCTAATAAGATCCTGACTTTCCTGAAAGCAGAAATCTTTATTCTGGAAATCCATAATCATTGCTTTAGTATTATTCCCTCTGGATGTTTTTTCCTCTCAGTATACTTGCAGTTAGAGTTGTAACACAAACTAATACCAAAAAAAGCCACAAGACATATTTTTCCTTCTTTTCCTTCAAAGGATAGATTGCATCTAAGGAAATATCTTCACATTTCTAAGTTGCACGCCTATATTTTCATTTTCTGATTTGAAAAAATAAATGTAACTCTACTGACTACATGAGAACATTCTGGGCATATATTCCCAGACATATTAGGGATATATATTTCACAGAAAAGACATGGCCCTTTCAAAAGGAAATTTAAAAAGTAATAAGCGGATTGAGCCAAACACTTTAATGAAGGAGTATTAAAGAACACAGTTGTCCTACAAGCCAATAAGTTTTAGTTACTATACAAGTTGTGTGTAATTATATTTCTTTCAGACAACTACATCAGAAAAAATAGGATTTCCTCTGCAAGTAACTGACCTGTTTTACATAAGACCAGTTATGTTGAAAGACTTTTTTTTTTTTTTAATGAGGAGTAGCGTCTTATTCTATAGAGACTTTGATGCCTTCTGCAACCTTACTGGAATGTTATGGTTTCTATCAAAGCAGAACAAGGATTGGTGGCATTTCCATTGGCTTTTCCAGGAAACCAATCAGCTTTTAAAGATTTAATTAATTTACTGACAGAAACATTGGTAACTCCGTGCTGGAGTTTTACTTAGCCCTGATGGGATATTTCATTGCAGAGTTTGCTGATGCAGCATCAGTCAAGAGTTAAATGTTTGTCCTGGGGTGACTTTTTGATGCTTGTGTCCCCAGCTGTCTGTTCTGTTTAAGCTGTATGTTAAGTTCTGTACTTCTAAGACTAAGTAACCCTTGATAAGTAACAGCTGTGTTAATTAACCAATACAGCCTCACCCCTGAGAAGTAAAAGCTATATCCAATAAGGATGAGTGAGATACCTTAGCTGGTAAGGGGAGGATCATCATGCAGGAGCAGCCTTGAGGAGCATGAAGAAGAGACTCATGAAGAAGAGACTCATGAAGTAGAGAAGAGACTCATGGAGCAGGATCCTGGAGAGAAAGAATCACTGTGTTCTGAGAGTGAAGAGGGAGAAAGAAGACACATGGAGTTTGTTTTGAAAACAGCATCACTCCTCTGTGTTCCTGCTCCTGGACTGTGCTTGTATGAGGCATGAAAACCTGCTTTGCTCTTAGTTATTGTTTCATATTATTCATTCTATATTCTTGTGGGCACTTTGTTAAATAAGTAGTTTTTTCCACTTTTCTCCAAGGAAGTTTTTTTCCAGACCGGTCGGGGGAAGGGGCCATTTGGGTTTTGCTTCCCAGAGGGACCCCATTCAGGGATTCTCTCACAAATTTGCTGTAAACCAGGACAATGTTATTAAAAACTTCATTGATATAAATAGATGCAGGCCCAGAGTAAGGACTTCACCGCAAAGAGTCTCCAGCTGACCTACCCTCTCCAAAACAACCACTTTTTCCTGTAACTGCATTAATCTTCTCCAGAGCCCAGATAAGGGCTCAGTGTCCTGTTGCTCTTAACCAGTTATGCTACCATTCCTCTAAAGATGCAGTTCACAAGACTATTTTTCATTCAGTTTCATATTCTCTGGGAAACAATCAGCTTTAAAAATAGCGGGCTTGGACATGAGCCTTTCCAAAGAAATAGACACACTAAATTATCTTTGCTTTAGACTCCAAGGTATAGGGCATAGTACATTACTTTGCCCAGTATCGTTGCTCAAACTGCTCAAATTTAATTGGACCAGAACAGGAAAAAGCAATCTGAGAGTGGGCTGAGCAAAACCCTTGCATTTCTTGGAAAGATAAGACCAAATATTATGCAGTATTTGAATATTCATTACTGTTATGGTTGAAATACAGGTATTTAACTTTCCAAATAAATTCCCTACTTACTGATTGCACTCAATACTCATTTTTTTGAGTAAAGAAACCTTAATAAGCATCTAAAAATGTTCTGCCAGAAAAATATGGAAAAAAATTTTTGTGCAAATATGTACATATATGTAAATTTCTCCAAACAAGTAGATGAGCAAGAATGAGCCAAGTTTTATACAATGGCACTTAAAACTATTTTCTAAATAAAACCTTGTCCAATGGAGATTTTTTTTAACTGAACATTTACTGATGTTAAGCCGTGTGCTGAAGTTTACAATCGTATAAATGGTCTGCATTCATTTCAGTAGGGAACCCTTGTTCCTCACAGGACACTGTCCAATAAAGACAAAGAGCAAGAGGCACATCGTATATGTAACATACAGCTGTATGGCTGAGCTTGCGAACAGTTTCATAGGCTGGCTGATAGTTTGTATCAGCCTTGCTCAGCTTAAAAAAGATGTGGTCAGAGAACTGCTGACATGGTGCATTAAAAGGAATAGAAGTATAATATGTCACTACCAAAAGAGCTCTCACAGTATTCTGGGTACTTTTCTGAGGGTATGATCCAGTACATAGCCCAATATGTATGAAAAGATTCAAATGGCCTGTGGAAACCAAAATAAATAATTTTTAAAACAATCCACTTTTGTCATAAATGAAATCTACATCTCAAAGAAGAATGATGTGGGGTTCAGATTTCCGACTTCTAATGTAATCCATCCATCAAAGCTTAAGAAATGGTTTCCCTGCTTGATCACAGCAGAAATTCTTTGTTTCTTTTTCATCACTACTGGGAGTTTTTTTCCCATTCCATTAAGAAAGCTTAATTCCAGCTTGGGCCATTTGATTTTTTTTTTTTTTTCCCCCTCAGTATCTTTAAACCTCTGTTGTAATGGAATCAACAGAACTACTATCTAATCATATTGTTCTGCTATTTATGAAGGTTTATAAATCTCTCTGCAAGTAAATTAGTGTCATATCAAACTGCTGAGCCCGAATTTTGCTGGCAGAGACAGATATAGGGCACTTTCCTTTAGCAGGGAACAGCAAATCCTGTTTTAAAAATAATTCCTTTCTCTTCCCTCCTAATCTAGTCTATTTAGGAGTAGGACTCTTATGTGGGTCACGACGATGAAGCCCTCTAAGCTGCTGTTTGGCAAAGTATATGACAACTATTCATTTTAACATATTCACTAATGTTAATTTAAAAACGCTAACACTTAAACTCCTGCTAATATAAATATATTAAATCTTACTTCTTTTCACACAAAAACCCCCCAAAACTCTTCAATTACTTTCAACAGAAATCAGCTTCAGTGAAAGAACATTTAGTGATGCTGTAACAAGAGCAAATCAAAATCTTTCCTCACACAGTGAAGCCCATAAAGCAATGTGCAATCCCACATACAAAGATAAATTTGCAGAAGTGCTCACTGAACCACTTTCCATCATTTACCAGCAGTGATGACTTTGGACAACTAAAACCCCACAAATGTGATGCCCATCTACAAGAAATGTTGAAAGAAGAAGGTGAGAAAGTATAGTCCTGTCAACCTGACCTCAGTGCAGGGGAAGCAGATCATCTTGATGCCATCTCTTAGTATGCCCAGGATAACCAGGAGATCAGGCCCAGACAGCAGGGGTTTATGGAATGCAGGTCCTGCTTGATCAACCTGACCTTTGTGTGACAACGTCCCATTAGTGGATGAGGAAAGGTTTTGGACGTTGTCTACCTGGACTTGGTAAAACCTTTGATGATGTTTCCCACAGCATTCTCCAGGAAATAGTTGAGTCACCATCCGGTTTAGTGGCGGACTTGGCAGTGCTAGGTTAATGGTGGGAATCAATGGTCCAGCCATTTTCCAACCTAAACAATTCTGTGACCTAGGATTCTATAAGCTACTCTTAAGTAACTCTTTAAAGTTGCTATTTACACATAAGTATTAAGTGTATTTTAGTACAAATTAAGTATAAATTTAGTTTGGAAGAGTTTGCTGTCCAAACTCTTCCAAGCTAAATCCTAGAACTAATTTTTTTATGTGATATGCAGACAATTAATTCTAAAATTGTGTATTCTCAGATGTGCGATACACACAGTCACTCCCAAGCTAACTTCCACACGTTAAAAATTCACTTGGCCATTGTAGGAAAATAATAAGCTTCAAGGGACTGGTTTTGCAAAGAAACAGAATGTTTAGATTTAGGATGGGTTGGTTTTAGTTCTGAGTCTTTACGTTTGCTTTGTTTTTTAAAATGTCTGCTAATGTTCTGGTATGTTTTGAGTTGTTTGGCTTTATATCAAGTTATGAAAACTCTACAGTCACTTCTGAAAATATTTTGCCAGCCTTCACATTGTTTGTATTTCTAATGTTTTGTCACTGTGCTGTTGTAATAGGCAGTCCTGCTTTATGTGGCTTTATAAATACCTTGAAACAATTGCTGTTTTACAGGATACTTGAGAATTTTTCAGAGTACTCAGGTCCCCTGACATTAAAGTTTCTAATGAAACCTGGGCATTCTTTCAACATATGATCAAGACTGAGTAGTCAGAACAAGAATATGTATGACTACTTCAAAACAGGAGCTAGAGAAGAAATATCATTTATTTAAGATACTAAATTGGCAGGGTTGAACAAAGTCTACTAAACAGTGATTAAGCCCCTTCTGGTCAAGAGGGAAAGACTAGAAAGACTACTATTTCTATTTATAAACTGTATAGTTTGAGGTGTTAAGTTCTGTTGGCAAGGTTTACTAACAAACAAACTCCTTCTTTTGCTCCAAAAATTATATTTGCACTTTTTTTTTTTTTTTTTTTTTTTTTTTACTATGCTGGTCAATCCCAATTACAGTCCAAAGATTTTCTTTCTTTCAAGTAATTCCTGCTGGCAATAAATATTCTTATAGCACTTGTCTTTGGGGGTACTGTATATTCCATAAGCTTCTATGTTACTCAAAAGATATTCCAGATAATTTTCTTTCACTTCTCATCATAAAGCCCTTTACTAACACAGTACTGTGTATCTGTTTTCCAGTTTTTCAACTGATTATTCCATGTTCCACATAGTATCACTGAGGGACATGTATCATATGGAGAGAAAAAAAATAATTTATGTTTAGTAATCCTAAATTGTTTTATAGCTGATCTCAGGGGGTTTTACCTCCTTTAAAGCCATTTCTTTAAATAAAGCACCCTGGTAACCATTCATTCTGAGCCTAACTAGGCTATCACAGGATAGAGTTAATGAAAATATTGCCACTGACTGAAGTAGAATTAGGGCTAGGAATTGTATATTTGAAATGAAGCAAAAAATATCTCACAACACTACTAATTATACCCTGGGGAAGACTGCACCTGAAATCTATAAGCAATGAATTCTGCTTTATATTCCAGCCATTAAAGTTATGCTAATTAATAAAATAAAATTAAAAAGTTTGAATCTTTCTACAAAAACTTCAGCATTTCAATTTTTCTCTAAGTGTGTTTATGTGAAAGATGCACAATACTTTTGTTATTGTTCTGTTTGATGTTGGTACGTTACTCCCCTCCTAAATCCCTGAGGGAGGTTTCAAGTTTTGAGGTAACAAACTTCCCCATGCTGTGCCTGCCACCCACCTCAGTTGGTGGGAAGTAATTTTATATGCTACATTTACTTTAATGATTATGAATTCCTAATAATATGAAAATCTATTCTATTTGGGAGATAAAGCGATTACATGCAAACCCAGTGCATTAAATGTTTATAAATATTTTAGAAAGCAAAATCATTCCTTCAGTGCACAGGTCCCAAACCAATTTTTTTAAAAACACACACCATCTGTTTTTTTCCTGCCTGTAATGCCAGGGAATGGTCCTGCTTAATCCCTTCAGTTTTGTTAGTCCTGAAGACAAAGACATATTTTCAAAAATACTAGCGAAGACTTTTTATCACAAGTAGTTTTCTCTTGAAAACTACTTGATCTGCAATGACTTGGGTACTTTTGAGGCATTACACTCAAGGGCTACCTTTTACAATAAGGCCAACAAATCCTAAGAAAAGAATACTACTAAACTATACTAAAGAAACTACAGATTTTCATATAGTTGAGGAAAACAGACACAGTAGAACCAGCCCCCCCAATTCAAAAATTCAAAACGGCTCAGCTGATATCCACGAAAGCTAACAGCAGAAGTTTCCATGATGTCTGACCTTCCAAAGCACCACAGTTTCTGATACTGAGGAATGGATTGTTAAGTGCAGTTGTAGAAGAGCTGATCATCAAAAACCACAAAATATTATAACTGAAGAAGGAAAAATGAGGAGTACAGCTAATATGAGAGATTATTGATAAAGATATCAAAACAGGGCACATAGCAACAAAGGTGCAGTTGACCCAAGCTACTGGAAATGATGTGTTATGAGCATGATTAATATAAACTGGGAGAGGGCCAGCAATTGAAAGAATAATAAAGTTCAGTAATGACCCTCATGAAGTCTCTTCCTTCAGGACTAGAATAGCAGCTATAACACACTGATGCAAAAGTGTAGAAAATTAAAGCCTGAGAAATTAAATAACTTCTTCATAGCCCACTAATTGGGCTCTTCTCAGATTGAGGTGTGGACCACAGAATGGTGAGAGAAGAAGGTGACAGTGAGTAGTCATTGCCTTTTTCTACCAGTCCTGTAAGCCTAAGGAGCAGGACAGTCAGGCCACTTGCTAGAGTACTATTCAGGCTGTTGGGGAAGGACACAGGTGGGAAACAAGCTGAACTTTCATCTTCCAGTGACTATTTGATTGATTAATTATTCAGTGAATTCCATAATTTTAATAGAATGTTCAGATATTTCAGAAAATGCACGCAGTCAGAATAGCTCTTTCTTTGTATCTACTTAATCAACTTGTGTGAGAGTGGAAAAAGGTTACTCTTTGATTCTATACTATGAATCCCTGTCTCAAGTTTCTGGATGGGTCGTACGCTATCAGTTTCTCAGGTATCAGTGCTGCCAGTCAGTGACAAGAGTTGTCACAAATCATTGTGCCTTTTGCTAGAACGTGTCATTCATCTCAAGTAAGATGGTTGTGGAAGGCAGGAGACCATGAGCAGGCTCCCCTAATGTGCTAGGACAGCATTGCTGCTTCTGATACCCAGTCTGCTACATGATCCAGCTTTCCCTCAAAGATTTTACCCAGAAGTGTCACAGTGCAAATGGAATAAAAACTGACAATTTCCTTCAGAAAAAAAAGCCCAAAAAACAAAAACCCAAACACACACACGCACAAAAAAAAAAAAGCCACCAAAAACACCAAACAAGCAAAAACAAGCCACACCCCACACCGCACACAACCCGCCCCCCCCCCCCTCCAGTGACCAAGAAATCTGTGATTTGCCTGTTTCAAAAGGGTTTTTTTCATAGGGTCACATATATTACATTTTGCTTACTTATGGGAACATGTCATAAAAAGCATAGCTGCTAATTCGCAATACATACTGACATAATGGAAAATGGCAAATGTGCACCATCTTTCCAACTTCACATTGTGTCACTTAGTAGTTTTGAAACTGAGATATAACAAACAAATAAGAGATTTTGGAGTAAAACTATATAACCTGGCTTCAATGAGAAAAACCAAATGAATAAAAGACTGAGCACAAAGGACTAGGGTATTTTACATTTGAGATTGCTATTTACAATGATGAAAATAGAAAAAATGGAGCAATATTTCAATTCATTGCATTTCAGAAGCTTTTAGCTCCGTAGAACTTTACTTGAACTTTACTTTATCTTGAACTTTACTCACATTGACACAAATCTGAGATCACACACTACCTTATTCTTCACTTTCCCTTTTAATCTTCTATTACAAAAATTACATTCAATAAGCATGAACAAATTATTGTCCTTTCAGGTTGGTTTTGTTATATCTTATCAAACCTTTATTATTTATTTGGTTGTGGAAGTTTGATTTTACAATATTTCTTTCAACTGCAACTATAGAAATAATTCCTGAAATTTGCATTTTCTCTGACTTCCCTATAAAAAGTAATATTTAATTGAAATATTTTCATATATTTCATTTTGTTCACCTAATTTTCAAACGTTTGTGAACTTGAGCTTCATTTCTTAAAAATAATCCAGCAAATACAATATGCAATTTATTCAGTAGAAAAATATGTTCTGCCTTTTTCAATCCTATGAATTAATTGAAAGCAAAGCAGTAATCCTAAATCAGTTCTGTATTTAACCTCTTAAGTACGTACAGTCACACCTTTCTGAAAACCGATATTGTGTGCAAAACTAGGGACCTACTAACAATAAATTCTTCTCTTAAAAAATTACACTAAACTGTTCTACATTAAAGGCCTACATTAAACTGTTCAAGAAATGTAGTTTAAATGTCTTTCTCTTGCAGATGAAACAGACTTTAAATCAGCTTTGCAAAAGGTTAGGGGGAGTTCAGCATTTGTGAGGGGCTGTGGATGTTAGATTGTCACAGTTCTTCAAAGCCACACTGATCAGAGTCTCTGAAGTAATTTATCCATGCCCTGCTGATTTCCAGCAGCAACCAGCTGAATATGCATCTCTTTTCCATGTTCCTATGTCAAGGTCTACAAGAGTGTCTCTAAATCAGAGTAATCCTCCCTTGTCTGTACTCACGGCATCTGACAACAGTTTAGACAGTATCGTTCAATTTAAACTCATTTTGTTCTCTTGCTGCATAGAAAAGACTCTGGTCACTCTCCTACTTGCTTATGAAAGGTGCGTTTGGGGGTAGGGGATGTTGTCTTCCACAAGTATGTAAATGTTTCTCTGTTATACTGAAAGCCACTGCTCTCACATAACAATTTTTTTCAATAAGGTATAAAATTCTTCTCTCTCCCACTGAAAGCTCCTTGCTCTTCCTAAATGCTCTTTCTCTGAAGTTTCTATTCCTGTATAGCTTATTATTGCAGCCCAAACACAGCAGTAATCTACTGAACAAGCAGTAGTCTAGGTGAACAAGTGGGCGCTAAGTGATCCCTGCAATATTTTTTTTTTAGCCAAATCACAAGGAATAAAAGAAAAACACCAAAAGGAGACAGACACGTGGTAGGGAAGATACATGCAAAATCAAATGTTACTGACTTAAATTAAGATTTACAGGAAACTGTAATTAATTTAATTGCTGTGCAGTAACAGTGACAACATACACCTGTCAATAAGGTTTTATCAAAAACAATGCATGTACGTTATTCCTGAGATGACAAATGGATCAGCTTGGATTGCCACTTCATTTTGCTTTATTTAGCTCTGGAGCAAAACACATTATCTCAGGAACATTTAACAACTTCAATGGCAACAATCCAAATGTAGAGTTTAACCTACAATGATCAAGTCTGTGTACCTCAAACTTCAGCATTTGCTCAGAACTCCAGTGATGTCCTTCAGACTCTCAATGCACATGTGACCTGGAAATGTACTGCAGGTGTTGTTACTCATACTTTGAATTAAATGGAAAAATACCAAGTTGTTACTAGACTTTTTTAATGTCGAGGTAAAAAATATTTTAATGCTTACCAATTCTGTCAAAATGTTTCAGGAAAAAACTACTGTTGAGAGTGACAAATACATTGATGCTGTCACACACACTGCAAAAGAAATTCAGAAAAGTTCCCTGTCCTTCAGTAGTTTGTAGGTGAAGACTGTTAATCTTGAAAATTTAAAGTACTCTATTTGATGGAGTGAACAGAATAGATATAGAACTGTCTCCGGAGAGTTTCCTACCTTCGCAGTTTAAAGCACAGTTATAATCTTGCAGAGCACTCCATTTTGGCTCAAATAATCTCTTATCTTAAAGCATTTCTAAGCTTAACTGACTTACAATAACCTTACAGATTTTAAGAAAGTGAACACACTCATCGTTTCTTTCAACAGTAAAATGCCAAGCCAAAAATCAACTGTCAGTGCAATTTCATTGACTTCCAGGCATGCATTTGATATGCTGTAAAATGCCAGAATGGAGCTAAGTTCTCTCACAATTTTTAAAGGTTTGGCTTTTAATATCATTACTAAAATTTTCTTACTTTTTTCCTCATTAGTCATATACTGTGCCAAAGATCTCAAAGCATGGTTATTTTATGAAAATCTTTGTATAGGAGGCAAACATCACATCAGTATCTTAAAGCAAAAGTTGCCCTCAGGCTCAAGATCTCCCTTGCTGAATTTCTGGAAGAAGATGCTCCTGATTCATAACTTTTCCACTTCCAGTAGGTAGGATAAAGCAATGAAGAGAGACTAGACTTGCCCTGCCATGAAGATAGCCAGATGTCGTCACAGATATGGGATATCACAGATTGTTGTATCCACTGTTAATCCTGGCAGTCCAACAAAAAGTAAAAGCCAATTCAACCACTCATATGGTCCCAACTGCATGATCCTGCAGTCCATGGAAGTGCAAGACAGCCAGAAAACAAAAGAAAAAGAGCTCATCGATCAGATGGGCAGGTTTAGACTGATCACTGTAAGCTTTTCCATACATGACAAGTCTTGGTTTTAACTCAGTCCACTCCTAATATTCCTCTGCATCTTTGCATTATACCTATTTAATCTGAAATACCTCCTTAATAGTACTTTATGGCATGGTTTTAGCATTGCTTGTGATGTTCCAAAACTTTCCTTGACAATGGCTGCCACTGTTCCCTTGGTATAAGAAATTATTGCCTTATTTGTGTGCTCAACATACATTTGTATTATTTAAATACAAAGCAGTAGTAAATAGCAGAACATACCTGAACAGCAAACATTCACTATGAAGGACAGACATGTGCAAGCTTCTAGCAAAAGCAAAAAGTGAAACTGAAGACAAGCAAGTCCAGAAAAATACCTGTAAAGGACAGACAGAGCTGTTGTCAAACAAGTTGCAGTACTGAAAACACACAGAAAACAACCTCATGTAATACTTTGAAATCAGCCACTCATGTTCCTCTCATCACTCAACTGACAATAGATCTAAATGCTTATAAACCTGTTAACACAGAAAAAAAAAAAAAAATTGAAAAAGTTGTTCTTGAGAAAAAAGGTGGAGAAAAGTTTAAGTTTTATGAGAGACTGTGAGCCCCAGTACAGAGATGGTAAATTAATGCATAACCATAAAATCATACAATCCATTATAAAAAAAAAGATTAAGAATTTACCACATTTGAAACTCAATAGACAAGTAATTTTCAGTACTTTAATACATATAATGAAATACTATAGTAAAGTAAAGTAATTTATAGATACTTCTCCTCAGCTTCTGACTTGCTCCTTTTCTGATGGATCTGGATCTAAAGCCCATAGTTATTAGCCCCAACAGCGTTGTAGCCATAACTGCAAGAGAAGAATCTAGGGGCATTTCACAGAAACCTTTAAAGAAAGGCCAAAAGGTTTGTAAAACAAATTTAGCTGATAAAAAGTTCATAATCTCACCTAAGAAATTAAACTGATACCTGCAGAATGTGTTGCCATAGAATGCCATTGATTCTAACTGTGTGGCACTGTCTTTGATTTGCAGATTAATTCTCTTCTTGTAGCTGGAGTTATGTATTTGCACACCCAGACTTTTGCTGGAAGTGAGAGTACTGAAAAGTGACCTATATGACATTTGCAGTAGGAAACTCATTTATTACATCAGGGTCCTGAAGACAAAACCTCATATTCTGAGGTGTTGAATAATGTATATTATTTAATTTAATCATCTTAAGGAAACAAATAACAAAAAAACATTAACTCCAGACATGAGAGACTGAAGGTAGCGGGGTGAAAAATATGCAGCACAGACTGAAGAGAATTATGTGTAATGAATACAATGAAAAATAAAAGGAAAGTATAAAGTTGAATACATGCCATTACGAACATCATTTATAGAGCTTGAATTTTGACAAAGTGGACTGTAGAATATGCACATGGCTCTCTTTATTTTTATTTAATTAATTTTTAGACAGTGAAATCACTATAAAATAACTGTCTTGAGAATGTTGAAATATGATTTTGAAAGTTGCAAGGGCTCAACATGAAACATTTGAACTCCAACACAATTTTTCTCCCTGGTTATATTATTAGTCTTTTAAAGGAAGAGGAAAGCTTCTTCTCTTGTAAAGCAATCAATTATAGTACTCTAGACTATCTTGCTCTGCACCATACCCTGCTAGGATGCACAGGGAAGGTTCTAGTCAATCAGATGTAACTTGGCCCCTAGAGGCAATTTCTGTCCTTATGAATCAAAGGATTAGCAAAGCAGTATGCACACCAAGAAACACAGATGTGAGGGGAGAAATGCAATTTTCAGTAGACATAAACCACTCTTGACTCAGAACTTGAATTCGAGCTTGCAGTCCTTTCAATGAATAACATATATTTGATATGTCCATTAGACTGTCAGCTTTTTTACTAGAAACTTCCTTTCATGGACATTTTTTCTTGTTTTGAAGAATTTATATGGATAGATTATGATGAATAGGATGAGATACCATGAACCAAGACTCCAGTTAGATGCTCTAATTTGATTAATACTTGCATCACTCAAAGTCCAAGGAATTTTAAAGCTATTATAGAAGACAAACGGGTTTTTCAGGAATCTGAGATGCTAAAAGCAAGATTTAAAAGTGTAAGTTTCTGCCTGTTTTTCTGATGATAAAATCCCACTGAGCCCTTAAACTTTCAGCTGGCTTCTTTCTTGAAAAATATTTTTCTTTTTATTTAGATCAGCTAGAATATAGATGTATATTTTTTCAGTCTTCCACTCCTTATTAATTTCCTAATTTTTTTCACATCCCAATTTGCAATGAATGCTTATATTTCATACGCCTTCCAATTCAGAAGTTATCACATCTTTCTTTCTCTTAACTAGCTTTAAATGTAAATCAGCATTGATGCATTAGAGTAGCCAAGACTCTCTGGACAGAAATGCAAGCGAGGGTTCTACCTCAGGCCCCCAGTGTGACACTGGAGGGCCAACACTGTCCTGGGGGGCATCAGGCACAGCATCACCAGCCAGGCAAGGGAGGGGATTGTCCCACTCTGCTCTGAGCTGGGGTGGCCTCACCTCGAGTCCCGTGTGAAGGTCTGGGTGCCACAACATAAGACATTGAACTATTAGAGAGCGTCCAAAGGAAGGCAGCAAAGATGGTGATGGTGAACGGCCTTGAGGGAAAGCCATATATGGAGTGGCTGAGGTCATTTGGTCCATTCAGCCTGGAGATGAAGAGATGGAGGGGAGACCTCATTGTAATTACAGCTGAGAGTCTACAAAAGGCAGAGGGAGGGCATGGATCACATCTCTGTGGTGAGCAGTGACAGGACCCAAGGGAATGGCCTGTTGCCGTGTCAGGGGAGGGTTAGGTTGGATATCAGGAAAAATTTCGTCACCCAGAGGGTGGCTGGGCACTGAAACAAGCTCCCCAGGGAAGTGGTCACAGCAACCAAGCCTGGAGGAGCTCAAGGAGTGCTTGTACAATGCTCTCAGCCACATGGTGTGACTCTTCAGGGTGGTGCTGTGCAGGGTTGGGAGATGGACATGAGGATCCTTGTGGGTGCCTTGCAACTCAGCTTATTCCATGATTAATAGTGCCAGTAATACCTATAAGCCACATCCTCTTTAAGTAAGATTTAATAATGATTAAGATCTGTTAATTTTATAGTTGCATTTTACCCCAATAAATACCAAGTTTTGCTAAAAAATAAACAAAATATCTTCTTTTTCCATGTTATTGAACCTGTAGAACCATTTATTAACCTCTCTGATTTTACTAGATGCCATCCTTCTCATTATCATGTTTCCATCACCTGGCTTTCATTCTTCATCCAACAAAATTATAACCATTTATACCTTTTTATTTGAAAAGGAGTTTCTACTTTACTCCCACCATTAATTCTCTCATATGCAAACACATCTATGTATATAAAGACCTGAACAGCATGTGAAGAAGGTTAGTGGTATGAGATGCATGCCATACATTTTTAGGCTCCCTCATAGAAAACCCCTATGGAATACAGAGATAAGCTCCAGGAGAATTTATAGTCTTCATTTGAAATCTGTAAGAAACAATAAGCTACTCATCAGAGAGTTCCAAAATATAACCACCATCAAAGTACACAGAGTGATTCAGAAACTAATCAACAGGGACTGAACCAAGCCTCAACACTCAAGTACTGCCTCAAAAAGATCCACAGTTTCTCACCCACTAGAAAATCATGCATCAAATTTTAGACACAAAACAACAATTCACTTCAGTAAAGGAGTGGGAGAGACAGAGCATCACAAGAATACCAGGTTTCTCAAGCTCTTATTATTTTCTATTACATTTTAAGGGATTTCCCTCAAGGCATCTTTTTATTAGTAGTATTTCGTTGTATTCCCAAGCACATAAGAATTCAGGCTGGCTTCATAACACGTTACAGTTTTTTCTTTCTTTCTTGAGCATTTGAAATATAAGCATAGATAAAATTGTAAATCCCTTTCTCTACCATGCTCTGGCAGTGCCTCAGCAAGAGAAACGGAGGAAAGTTGCCTGGGTTTCAAGAGAGAAAGGAACTACAGTAGTCCAGCTGGATATGAGGGCCGTGGCAAGGTGTGACAGTGTTGACAAAGGTGTGAAGAGTGTGTGAAACTTGACAGCTCTTCCATCAGAGCTAAGGAACAGGAAAGGACTATTGGAAATATGGGAATTGGATAGCACATCCGTAGTGCAGAAAAATAAAGACGCAGTTAAAGAATGAAAAAAGCTCATTAGATAGGAAAATCAAATCTATCAAAGGAAGCAGAAAAAATAGGAAGGAGAGGCATCACAATATAAAATGGGTCAACAAAGTGAGGAATCTGTACATCGCAAAAAATTTTCCATCAATTGAGTTTTATTCCTACAGAGACCATTAGGAGCTTCGATCCAAACAAATCAAAAATCACACCTTTTGGTTGAGATCCTCATAGTGTGTCATTATTTGCTAGACATGCAGATTGAGGAATCAAATTATATTATTTACAGATTCAGCCTATTGCTTCTTTTCTTAATATTTGTTTTGATAGCGTATTTGAAGTATGCCAAAGGAATGAAAACTTGAGATTTCTTAAACAACAAGCAACTTTATTCACATGCCAATTAAATACTGAAAGAAAAGCTTCTATGTGAAAAGCAAAATACCATGACTGATAAACTGGTAGTCTTAATTCAGTACCCTTTGGAGTTTAGCAGGAAAATTAGTCTTTCTGGATGTGAAGTCCTCCTTCTGTCACACCTTGGACAGAAAGAAAAAATATTCAGACAGAAGGAATTAAGAGTTACTTACCCATCCATGATGACAGTGATGTGTTAAGTTGATTTTAGCATTTGTCAAAAGAATGAAAATAGGATGGCACCATTCTCCAAAGCTGATGATCTGAAAACTACTACTGGATTTTCCTGGCTGATCACCCATGACATAAATATAGTCTAAAAAATAATTTATCAAATATAAGTGGACCTTAAAGAAAAAAAGACTGCAATGACTTACACCAGTGATTGTAAAAAGAAATATGTGCTCATGTTGCTGTGCTTTAGGCATTACTAGAAGAGTGAATGTACTATGGAATTTACATTAAACCGATACCTTATAATAGGAACAAAACAGAGCAGAATATTCCCCAGGTTTCTGTTGTCCACAGAGTAATTTTTGTGGTAAATTGATAATGATGTACTAGTGTTTTTTTCCCCTTATCTCTACTCGCTTCTAAAAAGGGTACATGTTGCTTTATTTATATTTTTACTCAATTATAATTGCATATGTAGCAATGTCAGCCGGTACCTAAGATGATCTTTCTACTAAGATGGAATCTACATTAAACCCCTTTCACTAATAGTTTGCAACACTATGGGAAAAGAATAAGACTCCAAAGGCTCCTGGCACACCACTCTACTTGTAGGTTTCTGTATCCCGTAAACAACTACAAGGTGTTCTTTGGTAAATCATATTTTCACAGAAAGACTGCTGACAAATAAGAGCTTATTTTTGCTCAAGCCTTTGTCTGTGGTAATAAACTGTGGAAACTTGCCACTTTTAAAAGTTCTGCTGACAAAATATTGAAGAGAGAGGCTCTAAACCTCTTCCTAGTTGGTGTTGTCTCTAGATTAAAATACATATTTTCCTGTTTCCATCAGTCAAAGTGACAAGCAGTGCAAATAAAAGCAGACTTAACATTGCTAAGATGCCATTCCATAGTTGCTCATGCTCAGATAATGTATTCCAGAGAGAAAGACTAAGATTAGAGAGAGATTTATATTTCTCTCCTGACTGCCCCCCAGGAGGTGGTATAGTAGACAGAAGATGATGAAATTCTATCAATTACAGGAAACTACATAAGCCAACCTTACTTGTACAAAAAAAAAAAGGTATTTTCAAGGAATTATAACTTTTCTTTCTAACATGAATTGAGATGAATAGCTATAATAATACTCTGGACCTTGCTGAGACAGATTGTCTAACTTTTCTCATTTGAATTTTATCTAGCACATAAATATTGATCATTTTAATATGTGAGTCGATTACAATGCCTCTTAATAACCGTATTTCTATATCCTGGATTATGCTGCACAATGTGTTATCTGTTGTATATAGTTCTGAAATATTTCACAACCTTTCCTTCAGAATACTTCAGGTTGGATAGGCTTCTCAAAGCTTATCTCTGATTCAAGGTTTGTCAAGGGGAATTGAGCTATTTTTTAGTGGATTTCTGAAATTTCTACCAAATACTGTTTCCCAAGTCATAAGTTACTGGAAGAAACATCATTCAAAATGTGACAGCAGAGCTTAAATGTAAAGTTTTTCCACTAAACTGCTTTTTAAGGACCAGCCTGCAGAGAAGTTGAAAATAAAATGTATGCAGCTTTTGTGAAAAACACGGAATTGGCCCCATTGATCATCCCTGGTGATTTAGAGCTGTTTATTTGGTCATGTCCCAATATTCTCTTCTATTTTTATGCCACCTATTTTAATAAATGTTAGTAGAAACATATGAGCAAGTTGCCCAGTGCTTTCACACAGATAAAAGATAAGCTTTTTAGTCCAAACAGGTTGAGTTAGCTGAGATGAAATAATATAAAAAGTAAATGAAAAGGGTATAGATGGGATTCTATCTTCTATTAAAAGACTCCAGGAAACTGTTTCTGCCCCAGAATAAAACGAATTACTTGAACTGCAGGCTGAACTGAACCACCAAAAAGGCCAGTTCACTCATCCTTATCTAAAGAGACTTGTTTGCAAGCGTTTGAACCTCTGGTGAACAGCCTGATGCAGTACTAATCAAAAGGTGCGCGGTTTCCTTAGATGTGAAAGATGGAGTTTTTCTGAAACTGTCTGATATTCATTTCAGCCTCAAATTGCCAGTAATAGATTGCCACTAGCCAGTAAAAAGTTCACTGTAAAGAATTATTTGCCCTTTCTGTCCTTGGTGACAGTTACTGTGTTATCTACAGTAGGCAATTTTCTCATGTGTTCTTCAGAAGGTCATTCAAAACTCTCTTACTTGGCAAGATGATGGCAATCTAAAAATATTATGATCTCCAGGCATTTAGCTTTAGTTAAATTTCCCAGTGTTCAAAATGAGATGAAAGTCAACAAGAAAGGTTAAATTCAAACAATCCAGTGCTTATAATTTACATGATATAACCAGAGCCCAATTTTGCAATTTTGTCAGGAGTTTGAACAGTTATTATTAATAGAAGTACCAAGGACACAAAACATACAGTCTAATAAATTCCTAGACTATACCTGCCCTTTAGATATATATAATTCTCTAAATGCATATAAGTTTGTACTTTCTGGCTTAATTTTTCATTAACCAAAAAAGCAAATATCCTGGGAACTTGAGTATTCATATTTCATCTCTAAAAAGATGTCCTCATGATGTACAAATCCTACTGCTTCTGAAGCATATGCAATAACCTTGGAAAAATTACATGGGGGGGGGGGGGGGGGGATAACAAACACAAAAACAACAAAAAACCCCTCCAGAAATATTTATAGAGAAAAGCCTCAAGCTGTGCAAGACTTTATCAAAAGTTTGGTGAGGTTTCTGGGTTTGGTGTTTGGGTTTTTTAAGACCATGATTACAATATATGTATGGTACAAAAATTTCAACAGCTGTCACATTCATATTCATCCATGACTTTAAATAAATATTTCAAATTATCCCTTGATAAATCAGTTAATGTATTTCCTTATTTGCACAGAAATGGTTTACATCCATCTTCCTTCTGAGCGTACATGATTGTTAAGAGCAACAGCTTCATAAACAAGTTCCAAACTTATAACTTTACTACCTCTCTACCTCTCATAGGGCCAGCATAAAAAACTGACTATAAATACCATAGAGAAGGGATTCTTACAAAGACTTGTTTTAGCTAATGAAGACTAAAATGAGAAGGAAGGATTTGTATTTTCCCAGTCATCTGCCACCTTTCTTTCTTTTTTTCTGGCTATGAATGCTCTTCTGAAAGGGAGGTCTTACAAGGTAAAGCATTTGGGTTGTTTATACCTGGTACGAAAAATATAAAGGAAGGAGAGAAAAGATAGAAAACAATATTAGAACTAAATATTTTTTCAGGTGTAGCATATGTAGCTGTTGCGCAGTTATCAACACTTATTACACACCCATCCTCTAATCTGGCCTCTTGGATTACAGTCTTTAATTTTCAGGAAATAAGCATCTGAAATTTGTCTGACTGGAGGTTTTAGGGTGTTATTGGTCTGTAATTTTGCTGGTTAGTTACAGGGCCAGGTCTGTTATCTATCTAATGGGCCCTCATAAAACAGAAAACCTAGTAACCTCCTAAAGCTCATCAGATAAAAGGATTATAGACTGAAGCACTATCTTTAATGAAGCTCAAGAGCACTGAAATGATGCAAATTGGGCTTGGGCAGGGAACAGAGCCCTGCACTATCCAGCCTCTGCCATTTAGCGATGAACAAGTGGAGAGACCAGGCTATCCAATGTGGTCATGAAACAACTGATGTAGATAAAAAAAAAAAAAAAAAAAGGATGATGCTTGCAGGTTTTGATCAATTTATAATTCCTCTGGCAACATCAGTTGAAGACGCAGTCCTATTAAATATCACTGCTGTGAAACTGAATGCTGTCATATTTCTCCCAGAATTCTCATAATACTGATGTAAAAACAGCACCATCATTTAAAAATTTCAGCACCAACTATTTTAAGGAATTCGGTCTTACTGCAGTTTACAGATGAATTTTTAAATTGTGCATAGTATAAAACATGCCTGGATATACTTCCTTTCCTCAGGCCATTCACTCTAAGAAACAAAGAGTTAAAATAGAGGAAAATTCCCAAATGCAGTCAAATTGAGCTGTATGTGGCTGGAGTTCTGGCTCCACTTTCCCAAGTAAGCACACAAAGTTGAAAAACACTCTATTTCTAGATGCAATACACTCAGCTTTGACTAAAGCAATTGAAAAATGAGGAGACAGTGGACAAAGGGAAATAAAAAAATCCCCTGATAACTAATTGAGCATCATCCTTATCCAGTTCACCCAGTCTTCACCCTTCACGTCAGCTCTGCTCAAACTAGTTCCTAAGGCAAACCAGACTTTCAAGTATTGATAAAATGAATCTGTTGCAGCAGCTCCCCAATGTCTTTCTATGCCACTAAAATCACCACAACGAACCATACAATCAACCTATTTAGTCAGTATTGCCATAGCTCACTTTATTTAGGGACATATTGTGAAAACAGCAGTCAGGATCTTCTGTCTGCATTTCATCCAGCTGCCTGCTGCACCACTGAGCCAAGTGACTGCAAGTGTATTGCTCAGGTGCCAGTTTTTCTATTATTCTCTAAGTGTCAGTCTTTCCATGGACTCTCACTGCTTTTCTATTCTCAATTCAAAGTCTTAATTCTCCAAGTGATCCAGGGATCAGAGTTTTAGCTACCCAGAGAAAGTGATTTCAGCAAAGCTTTTAGCTTTGCGATCAATGATACAATATGAGCTTTAGTCTGAAAGTTTGGATTAAGCACAGTAATAAAAAGCAACAACAACAGAGTGGTCTTCTCCCTTAAAAGGATATGAGGCCTTATGGCACTTCCTAAGAAATTAAGCTAAATCATATCATAGAAGAAATAATTTCGGCAAAAGAGTAGAACTATAAAAATTAAGGGATTTATGGAAACTGTCAAGTATGTATTAGCACAGGAAGACTGTAACAGAATGCCAAAATTCACAGAAAAATAATTTAAATATAACATTTGTGACAAATATATTTAAAAGAGGAAGAGAACTAAAGAAACCCATACTGTTTTGAAGAAGAACATTAGTACTGAAGAACATTAGTTTTGTTGGGTTATTGTAGATAAAGCAAAAGGCTTTGATGTATTTTGATTTTTTTTCTAAGTATCCTAATCACACACAAGAAAAACTTTCTTTAAAGAAGTTCAAGCATATTCTATAATTTAGCAAAGTGTCACTGAACAAAATATGTACGAGTAAACTAAAGGCTTCCTTCTTCAAGTCTAGCTTCACAATTCTTAACAGCAAAGACTATCAGATATTTGTTGAAACATTTCATAGGAAATTAGGGAAAGAATAAGATATTTCATTTTCTCAAACAGGATTGCAAAAACTGAAGTTAATTAATTCTCACCTATTTTCTTTCTACTCTACTTCAGCTATGTATACACGAGATAACTAAGAGAATAAATAAGAGAGCTGCTGGTGTGTGCAATGAATGTTTCCCATTAAAATCATGAGGAAAAGAGTATGTCTCAAACCCTGAAGCTTGAAGTACAAGAACCCCTGGGGTCATGATAAATGGCTTGTAGGTGATCCCTCAAATGGCATTAAACACACAAAAGTTCAGATTTAAAAATAATACTCTGTAAATTAATGTGTTTTGGAAGGCCTACTTATGTCAAGAAGAACTCCACTTATAAGGAGTCAACTGAAAGAAGAGCTGCAGTATTTTGGAAGGAAAGGGTCCTGCTTTGCCATTTCTAGATGACTGTTGTGTGTCTCACTAGGAACATCAGTGATATGGAGTAGAGTGGAAATCACTGGATAGAGTACAATGATCACATAATTATAAAGAGTGAGAGAATAATAATTTTTCCAGCCCATATTCATGAATGTTTTCTAAGCATTCCCCTTGAAAGAAAGGGCTATCATCCATGAGCTTATATTCAAAGTGTAGATCTCCAGCATTCCATTAAGGTCTCACAAGATTCTCCTACAGGTGGAAAACACCTTTCATGAGGAGTTTTCAAAGGGCTTCTAGGCACTTTTATAGTGGTTAAACCCACCATTCCTTTTAATTTTCATTCTCCAAGATAAGACAGTTATTTTTTTATTATATTTGATTAAAGCTATTAGTATTCAAACATGGAAACTACAACTAGGTGAATCTTCTTTATATTCTCCATATCCCTACTCTTAAAACAAAAATTCAGTATTTTTCAAGCTGTAATCAACTGCATTTCACAACATTCTCTAGAGATACACGAGGAATAAATAAAGAATTATGAAGCATGATCATAAGGATGATCATAACCACAAATATAATCAACACACACATTATGCATGAACTTTTGTTTCAAAAGAAGACACAGTGAACTGAATTACTACTTCAGGCAAACACAATGTTTTCAGTTTGGGGTTCAATTTTTTAAAAAATCTTTGGATTAGTTTCTTTATTTGATGGAAGACACTCAATGAGTGAAAAATTCCTCAATTCAGCATGCCAGAGGTATTCTTAGAAACTCTGATGACCTTAACTCTAATGTTATTTGTATCAATGCAAGTGACAAACATAACGCCTAGAGCTAATAAAATCATACTAAGGAATAAGGCAATTAGGCTCCATGGAATTCACTGAAAGGATGTAAAGATTGAATCTGTCCTGTAAGTATTTTTTTTTTCTATTTGTAATGAGATGGACCAACCTGCTCCTACATTTGGTGTATCTTAATGTGGGAAATGACTGGCTTTATAGAAGGACCCAAGGAAAACACAAGGAGCACAAAGCAGAAATACTTTCAGTAGAATAACAACTTATAGAACAATAAAAAGTAGTTCTGCAGCTGTTGATTGGAAAAGCTTAAGGAAACCAAAAAGCATCCTATCAAACTCCAGTCACAAACAATTTGTCTACTCAAACTAGAACCAAAATAATCAAATGCATTATATTCCATAACTGTAGTTATTTTTTAATACTTTTAAACTTTTCTGCCTTAAAAAAACCCCAAAACCCACCCAAAACATAAAACCTCTTACTTACCTTTAGTAAGTGAAGAAATTATGTGTTAAGCAGAGGCAATAGTTGCTAATTAAAACCATAATTAATTGCTTTGCAAAATCTATTTTGCTCCTACAAAACCAGGAACACCTTTTCTCAGTTATTAATAGGAAATGTCAACTGGAAATCAAGGAAAGACAGAGGTCTGTCTGTCAGAGGTATAGGCTATATTAACTAAGCAGTTAGGCCCCAAGAAAATGAACAGGGGAACAGTATTACTTATCATGTAACTCCATATGCTGTAGGAATTAATTTTTAATTGGATTCTATGATGAAACACCTATTCAAATAACTAACCTATGAGTATCTTCAAAGATGATGCCTCCTATCCCAGTCAAAATACATTTAAAATAATTTATTATGAATCGATAGAGCAACAATCTCTCACTAGCTCTTTCAGCTGTTAACTTCACATGCTTTGAAAGTGCGAAAAAAGGATTTAAATTTATCATTGCTCATTAAACCTGCAAAAGGCTGTGTTAATTGGATGTCGCCCTAATTCGCTTACATGTTTCCTGACAATAAAGACCGTATGATTTAAGTACAACTGATTCTAAAATCATTATTTACTGACTTCACTGAAGTTCATAGCCTGAAGTTGAATCAAGAGTGGTAAGAACTACCCCTTAGAAAAGAAAAGGATCAAAGAAACACAATTACTCTAAGTTGGGGGGGGGAAGTATAGAACATACACTAATAACTTTGGTATTTTTAAAGCCATAATTCAATATCATCACAAATAAAAATCATGCAATATTTAGTAAATCTCACTGCTCAAAAAAAAAAAAAAAAAACAAACAACACTGTCTTTTTGAGAAATTGGACACTCCATTTTGCAGTAGTGAAGTACATGCAAACTCAAGCCTTCCTAAAGCATCACAGTTTCACTCAACCACACATAAGGAAACTAAAATACTGGTATTTTGATAAACATACTGAAAATGAGGGAGTAGTTGAAAGACTGACTCTATCATATGGCCTAATACTTAGTAACAAAAAGAAGATGCATATATAAATATACATACAAGACAAAATTTAAAGTAATTAGCAAATTACTTCAGAGCCATGGATAATGGGAGGTATTACCAGTCAAGTATTACCAAACAGTGTAGAATTATTTGGGGGACACTGCATTGCAATATAAGGTTATAAAAACCCCAAAACCCCTGACCATTAGGTGTGAAAAGGATCGCTTAAAGCAAACTTAAAACATGAAGATGATAATAATAGGGGAATATCTGCCGTGCTTCTAGAAATGTTACTGAAATGATCTTAAAAACTGAATCTCTCTCCAGCACAAAGATAACTGTCAAAGATCACACCACAAAAGTGACTCATGGTTTAAAGCTATCATAACTTCTCAGTGGGTTAGCACTGCAGTCGACAAGATCCACTTTTTCCCCTTTCTCTGCCCTTGGCAGGAAGCAAAACTTCAGAGTTCATTTGCATATGTATGTCAAACCATGGACTTCATGTTGCTCATCTCCCGAGCATCAGTAATGCTGAAGATTTTGGATTATGTTATTGAAAAAGCATCATTCAATCACTGCTTTGTTTCACATTCAAATTGACTGTAATATTAGATATACTATGTCTGAAATAAACAGTAAAATGGCTAATAACCCTCTGAGTACCTGAATTTCTGTAAGAGAAATACAAGCTTTCCTTTCCACTCAAGTCCTCTGCCAGGAATAATTTGTTGTTGTTGTTGCTTTATAGAATAAATCCAACACATGATTAACAGATTTTAATTGCTCTATTTTGTATATCACAATTTAAGGGACCCTAAGTAAAAATAATGTGTTCTCAGAAAATAAGGGCCATTTAGAAAGCATTCTTTATGATACTTGCCACGGGCCTCTTGGTAATAAAAGCAAAAATTGTGCACACTTCTAATATAAACGAGATGTTTTGCTCTGTTTTGTTCACTGCCCTGCTCCAGGAAAAGTGAGCTGGAGGGAGGTAGGAGGCAGGGACTGAGCAGGTGGAGCAGGATGTTGGCTCAGAGCAGCGATGGACCTGTGCTGGACCCTCTCTTCTGCTCACACCTTTCCTGTCACAATAGTCAGAATGCTTGAGACAAAACTTAGATCTGGTCCTCTACAGTCTAATTATGTTACTGACAAAGTATGTTGATTACAAAATAAATTATTGATCTGACATGTTAGAAGCTTTACAAAGCAAAGTAAACTCTTTCTAATTCAATTTTAAAACAAAATAATTGGAAATATTAGTGAGATGTTCATTTTTGCAGCTGTGTTACAGAGATCAAGTAAAACTTTTCTTAATCTAAGACACATTGGAATCTTGACCAGAACATCATAGAAGGTTTATCTGAAAAAGTCTTACCAATGAAAGAACAGTTTCCAGTGTGAGATGGATGTTGAGACATTATCCTGTACACACTGCACTACAAAGCAAGTCTATCAGAGGCAGCTGGGATATGATGCAAATAAATGCATTGTAATCATCTGTGGGTATGTGAGTGACAGATGGCTGAATTGAGTGGAGGGATAGAAATAGTGTATTCTATTTGGGGTGAAGGGAATACAATAAAAGTAGAAGTGTAATTTTTTGCAGCTGCAAAGGCTTTTTGACAGCCATTTGCTTCCAATCAAGTTACTTTCAAGTAACACATGACTAGGACAGTAAACATCATTAAAATAATTGACTAGTCATCAGGAATAATAAGTTAATAGAGTAATTTATTATGCACACCCATCTATTCCTAATGTAGACACCTAAAATATGTGGCTAGAGACAGCACTCTGAATGCTAACATGTCAAGATCTGATACTGAAATCCATTCTTTAGTGTGTTGCTTAGACAGGGATTTTCAGACAAGAAATAGTACTGAAAAGAGCAGTGACTGGAATAATTTCAGTGATATTTCTCAATCGTTTGCCAGTGAATTTAATCAACACACTGTTGCTAAAATGAACTTCCAAATTACTAAATTAAATCAGATGTTAACTTGAGGTACTGGAAGCATGATATGAAAGAATGTAGACCTTTACAGACTACTTGTGTACTAAAAGGAAAATACCTGTAGAAAAAGGCTTAAATCTAACATTTGTCCTTCCAAGGACATTTAATACACAGCGGATGATCTCTCAGAGAACTCCTTAGTCCATTTTAAACAATTTAATAGAGAAATAATTTTACACAGGAACAAATCTGTATTCACAGGGCAGCCCAGCAGCAGTACTTGTCCCTCCTGTCACAGTGGCTTGTGCATACAGATGTGCACAGGATGATCTTTGGTAGCAGTCTATAAACCTGTCCAGCCCAAGGGACCCTTTAAATTCAGGCTGTTGCCTTTTCCTGTGGAGTGAAAAAAGTGAATGCCTGCTTGAGAAGAAAATGCTGCAGGACAGTAGTATGACTCTGAGGCTGACTATAGACTCCCTCACAGCCTTTTCTTGCTTCTGCAGCCACTTCTTCAGCACCAGTTGCCCACCTCTGGTGCTCAACAACAAAATCACCAGCTACAGGCTGTGCAAATCCACTCTTGTGCTTTTCCCATGCTGGATTTAAAACTTCATCTGACCAGATAATTGAGATTAACATAAAGAGATTAACTTGTCCCCAGCTCAATGAAGAAAATAAATTTGCATAATTATATTCACATATGTTTATAAACAAAATCTGGCTAGATACGGTACTGACCAGCTATGTAATAAACCCTCAATAAAAACAGTAAGATCAGCATGGCTTTTGAGGCTGCTAAAGAATCATTAGCACGCATCACAATGAATTTCGAGCATGCAGGGGTTCAAAACCTAGTCCTCATCCACACTTTACACAGATCATTGCAAAAACCACTCATTGAATTCAAAGGATGGATGATTTAATGAAGGAAAATTAAAAGCTTTTAGGAACCTCTGCATTTTATTATTTAACTTGTCAAAGGCTTTTTTTTCTTTTGTGCAAGAAAAAAAAAAAATTGGCAGCGTCACTTTCTCGTTATCTTTCTTTAAGCTTTAACTTCCTTTAGGTAATTAATTAAATAAAGTGGAACTAAAATTTTAAAACATATAAGCAAAGCCAAAGAACAAGTATGGCATTATGCTTACTTTGTAAATATACCCAGATTTCAAAATGCATACTTTGAGTACCTTGCTCTCCAGTGGAATCTTGCCTGCCCATACCCTGAATACAAAGCAGAAATTTATTCCCACATTTAAATTATTAAATGTATGTATAATTCACATTTAAGTTATTAAATGTATGTATAATTAGTCTGGGATCATTGTGGACATTGTGGACCTTTACCACAGAAAGAGTTTTGCTTCCATTGTAAAAAACACTGATTGGAGTTTTCATTACAGAGGAACATCAACCTCCAGACATTAAATTCTCCTTATACATACATCTCAGCAGAGGTAATGAGTTTATTCAAATAAATGAAACACTATATTCATTCTCCCTTATTTAAGAATATGTTTCTTCTATATGGCTCAATGAGTTATATTCCCAATATTGTGATGCAAATACAAGAAAAATCTTCAATATTTGGAATGGATTTTTTAAAAAATGATCAAGTGATGATAATGAGTGAAACAAAAAGCAAAAACAGAATCTTAAATAATTTTATCCAGTTAGGCAGTATACCATAATACTGCTCCCTATTTTTTCACCTGGAAAAAAAAAATATAAAAAAACCAAAACAAAACAAAACAAAAAAACCACCCAAGCACCCCAACCTGGAAAAATACTTTTTTGTGTCAGTTTGTACTTAGGAAGCATGAAGAGAAGTATGAAATAATTGTAATTTTTTTTTTTACACCATTAACAAGTGATTGAAGAGCAAAACAGACTCTGCTAGCCATTATGGTGATCATTGTTCCCATAGTAATATATATATATATATTTTTTTTTTTTATGTTACTTCTCTATGTATAAATAAATATGCAGCACAATTCTTTTTGGATGTTAAATTGAGTGAACATTAACTAAAAATTCAGGGAGGTATACTAAAATTATCGAGTGACTGTTCAATGTTTCACTATTACTTTTAATACAAAGGCCAAATCAAATCACTTTGAGCATATTCCTCTGATTAAAAGGGAGTATCACCATGAAATTAGTCTTTGTCATGCAAGTAAATCAGGTCAGTTATTTTTACATTCTCATGCCGTATAACTAATTTGAAATCTTCAGTGTTTTAAGAGATTTTGCTAAAGTACTTTTAGTAAATGTCAGTTAATGGGATTATAATGGGAATTTGAGAAAATAACATTTCTTCTTAAGAAAAAGAGAATATGAATCAAAGACTAACTTATTAAGATTTGAAAACTTTGCCTGTTTGTAAATTCAAAACACAGAAAACTACAAAGAAAAAAAAAAGTGTTCTGTTTCTTATCTTGATAAATTCAGCTTAGAACACTAAGCATGCAAGACCTAAATCATAATTAAAATATCAATTGGATTGAAAACAAAAAGTATGTAGATTGGGATAGATATTGTTATAATTATCAGCAAAGTTTGCTATTAAAGAAATTTGTGGCTCTGGATACAAAAGAAATATAAATTTCAATATAAGACCTATTTTATCTGAACAAACCCAGGTTAGGGGCCAATATCACAGAGTGAGATTCTTGATACATGCTATCTTTATTTCACAGTCAGTATAGACAAAAGAAAGATACATGATTAATTGAGTGAACGTTCTAAAATCCTCTCCTGTATAGAAAATATAGTTTGATTAAAGCATTCCTATGAGCACAAGATACATTCTTGGCAAGATTGCTGTGCTTTTAGATACTTGTTTGATATTATATCTGGCCATCACAGCCATTTTCCTAATCTTCATAAACCTCAGAATCCCTGTGAATCACAAGACAATTAGAGCTCAAGTCATTTACACAGGAATGAAATGCCATCTGAAATGCATCCAGATACCTTAGGCAAACTCCCCTATCACTTCCTGAAGTCAACAGCTCTCCTACAGGTCCTATGTCACATTTATCAGGTACATCTAGACGTCCTAGAAGATCTCAGATGACAACTGTGAGCTGGCAAGAAAAATACAACGCTTTACTGCATTCAAGAAGCATGCAGCCTTCCTGCACCATTAATGTATCAGATATAAATGCTGCCAACACGCTGGTCAGCACATTTGAGGGGATTCTCAGCTCCTCAGAACAAGGCCAGGTCTCAGAGAATAAGGAAGTATAATAATTAATACAATTTCTTGTTGAAAATTTTAATCTTATTCAAACAATAAATATGAGTCTGTCCTCGGCTGCTGTCTTGCCTTTTTTACAGCTATGACAGACAGGGTGTTCACACGCAAGGAAGTTGAATCTCACAGCGAGAACCAAGGAGCAGACGGTGGTCTCCTCAGCCTTCTCTTTGTCAGCAAGCATATGAACCACCAACTAACTGAACAAGGTACCAGCTGCTGTATCAGCAATCTTAGGAAGAAATGAGCATGAGCATCCAGGACCTCAGAGACAGTCTTGCTGCTCTTTGTCTTAAACAGCCACCAATTCAAATAAACACCAAAGTTCTGTCCATTAATTCCAGATTTTCCAATACTTCAGGTATCACATTAAACCAGGCTTCCTGTAATAATATCTAAGAGTTATTCATTGCTTGTTTTCTAAAAAAAAACCAGTAGTAAACACACACAATGGGCTACTTCTGTGACAAAAGTTCTTTTGTCTTCACTGGCACTTTGTGAAACATACTCAGAGTTCAGCAGCTTAAGACTGCACATTAAGACTTTTAGATGAAAAGGGCTTTGATCTCCTCATTAAATTAAGTTCTGTGGTAATACAAGACAGATAAGAGCATACAGTGAACTTCATATTACATCTGTTTAACATGTAGACATTCAATGCTTTGAATTAGAATGCTCTCTTGCTGCAGAAAAGGACCATGATGTCTCAGCAGGTATTCCAGTTGGTCATCCCAAGGGCATTGGTTGTGTATGAATGTCCAAAGTGAACCCTAAGCGTAACTAATTATGAAAACACACTTTTCATTAAATTTACAAGGCAGGACCACAGACAAAATAAATAGGTACATTCAGTGTATACATCAAAGCCCCTGACACATCAAATACCTCATTTTCACTATTTGTAATGCATTAGCACCACAAGACCCTACAGTGAGCACTACAGTTGGGTGTGCATCATTTTGTAATAGTGACTTTAGTGACTTTCAAAGTGCCCATGCCCCTGAATTTTTGCTAATTTAGTTCTAAGTTTTCTTGTCTTCTGTGTGAGCCCACAAAAGTCATTTTCTCATGTGCAATCCAGAGACTGCCAATGCACATACCCTGGAAGCTCTAGCACTGTCACCCAAAAAATATATAAGAATGAATCTTCCAGCCAAACCTGAGATGGCTTTTGGAGGAGTTTACTATAGACAATGTTTCAACTGAAGAGTGGATTTAGCTGCCTTTAAAGAACAGTGTAGACAGAAACTATCGATGAGAACAGAGGACAGCAACTGCAACAAAATAAAGCAGAAAGAAGGTCAAATCAAAAAGGAAGCCAAGGCAAGACAAGGTCACAAATAGATCATTGGAGATCTGTAAATGGAGCCCAATGGCTTGACTTTTGCATATCTAGGTTATGCCACTTCTGACTCAATGAACAGATAAACAAATTATAGGTCTTTTTCAGATTTCTGAATCATTAATTAAAGGATCCAGAATATAAAACCGATTTTCCTCAAGTAGAAATGTCCCATAAGAAGTGCCCTACACTTTCCTCACAATTAGGTCACAAAAACATGCTGTGATTCAAGACCATGACATTCTTTCCCGCAGTAATTTAGAAGGGGAATACCTTTCAGACAAAAGTATCCAGCTTCACATATACTACTTCTATTTAAAACAAATTAAATTTTATTCTGTGAATGAAGCATTTTTTCACAGTTGCTACCTGAATCTTCCTGTCTCCTGATTTACCACCTACTGCCTTTGTATTCGTCATATTATTCTTTGTTACTAAAATAGGAATGACCATCATCCCTGCATCAGTAAGTCTAAGACACAGAGTTTTTCAGCCCTTAGAAATGACAGATTTATCAATCAATATTTTGGTCACTAATATATATCCTTTATTCACTACTTTTTCAAAACCAATATTGTAGGTCTCAATAATTCTTGCAAAGGCATATTAGTTTATCTTTCATTGGCTGTTTCTAATGTGATTAGTTTTTGTGTGGATGAGGATTAAACAGCAAACACATTTGTCCAAATATCCTTACAGAGCCAATCATCTCTCTCAAAGCATTCGGCAGCTTACATTATTTATATGTCAGTGGTCAGGGTCACACTGCCAACACATTCTTAAGTTCTCACTCTCTAAAAGAAAAAAAATTGAAGCATTAAATAATTCAGATATTATTGAAGAGAAATTGGAAGTCTTGTTGGGCAAATACCAAAGTAATCTAAGGCTGGTATGTGTAGAAGACATACTGTGCAATGACATGAGCAGAGTTATTATTTTGGGAACACTTCTGCTTGCACTGCAAAGTTTAATAGACCACTGACTGTGAAATGAGATGTCTTCCACTTACATTTTTTTTCCTTCCACCTCTCTCTAATTCCAAACATTCCTCTTTTGAATAAAATTTCTTAATTATTATTTGGTTTTACTAGTCTCCCACGTGCAATTAAACAAAATTAATCCAAATTCAAAGACAGATAAGCATTCAAATGATGTGCAAACAATGGACAAATTTGGTGAGAACAAATTACTCAAGAACTCTGTACTTAATAGCAGTGCATCCTTACTTACAAAAGAGCATGGTATAATCCAAAAGACAGTATTTCAAGTCTGAAAAAAAGGCCAGAAGGGAGGACAACAATACTGTAATATAAAATCTTTTGTTCTCATAAAAGACTATTCCTGATTGTTTTTAATTACATCCTTATTAGCTGCAAAATTTAAATTTTCTTGGGGGAGGCACACGAGGAACTAAGAAAAGAAAGCGAGTAATTGTTTTATTATTTTACTCTCATCATTATGCTGAGCCTGACCTCAAGATGAGACAATCTCCCCTCCTATGGCGTGTTGTCACTTGGAATGTTCACGTGTTACTTTGCCTTCACCACAACCTTAATGGCAATGTCTTTGACTTCACCGGCGCAAACAAAGGCACAGTTCAGGATATACAATTAACAATTTTACTTTCCAGTTCTGTATGATAGAACAGAGTGCGATAGAAGCAACCTTAAAGACAATCTAGTTCCAATCCTCCGGCTGTGGACAGGGACACCTGCCAGTAGATCAGGTTGTTCAAAGCCCCATCCAACACAACCTTGAGCACTTCTAAGGATGCAGCATCCATAATTGGTGATTTCGGTGCCTCACCACCCTCAGAGTAAAGAATTTCTTCCTGTTATCTAATCTAAACCCACTTTCTTTCAGTTTACAACCATTCTCCCTTATCCTGTTACTGCAAGCCCTTGCAAGAAGTCACCTCCAGCTCTTGGCAGGCCCTCTTTAGGTACTGGAAGGCTGCTCTAAGATCTCCCTGCAGCCTGCTCTTCTCTAGGCTGAGCAACCCCAACTTTCCCAGTCTGTCCTCATACAGGAGTTGCTCCAGGCCCCTGATTATCTTTGTGGGTATCTTCCAGAGCCAGTCAAGCAGTGCCATCTCTTTCATGTGCTTTTTTATATCTTCATGTTCTGCTTCCCTGAATGATCTGATCACCAGTTTCAAGACCAAAGGCACTTGGAGGCCAATTTAGCTATTGGCTCAGGCCAATACAAGGCCTAATGTTTAGATTCTCCACTACTCAGTGGTATTTATCAGCCAAAGGAAAGCATGTGATCTTCTCACTGCATAGAAGAGTTTAGGTACTATTAGTAAGAGTCACAAACAGAATGATGAATGACTTGCTGCTTAAGTGTCCATCAGAACAGATGAAATTCAGAACCCTTAGAAAAACCAACCAACCACAAACAAACAAACCCCCAAAATCAAAACACATTTGCAGGATAACTCTTTCTTCTCCATATACATCTTAGGACTGACACCCAGAAAATATACTGTGTCTACATTAAGTAAATAACAGTATTTTTGTAGAAAATGGAGGAAATGTGACAAATCCTATCCTTGTCATACTCTTATTTTCTATACACATGGATATAATTTTTTCTGAAGTAGGTGGGATAGCAAGATTCAAACTTGTCTTCTATTTTTCTGGATTTAAACAAAAAAATTACTCTAAACCTTGAATTAAATGGGAACCTGGACTCAAACCTTTCTTGGTTCTTCTGTTGAAGGTGTTGCCTATGTGGACATACCACAGGTTATGTCAACATTAACAGCCGTGCAAAGCAGGCCAAAGAGATACGCATGCCTTCACTTCTGAGGCAGTCCAGCTTTTCAGCTTTCCAGGCTGTAACTCCATAGATTAGCACAAGACAACCTTCTATGCGTAAAGCAGAATAGCAACCTCTCATATCCCCCAAAAGTTTCCTCAAGACACTAACAGAAAAGCCAGCTGATGATGTTAGGTGTTGTGAGGTCAATAAACTGAACACTTCAGGAAATTACTTCACTAAAATGGATGGTTTTCTGCTCCTAATGCTGACCATATCAGAAAGGAAAATGTTAGTAGTCCTGTCTCATCAGTTCTGTAATAAAGTTGCTTGCTTTGGTAACCTTTGGTAACCTAGCTTACAAAGAGCTTCAAAAATCTCTCTCCCATGTTTTCCCTTCAATAATAAATCTGACAATAATAAATGGGTCCTGTTAGCTGTCCAGAGTCTTTTAAATCACAGTCCTAACTAAAACAAAAGGTTGGGCTAAGGAAATAAGATTCACAGAATGAAGTGAGTCTCATTTTAAAATTAAGCAACCATAGGTAGAATTCCTTTTCTTAAGTGGAAGTGTCTAGCACACTATGGGAGACTAAAATAATCATAAATACTTACACCATTTTTCAGGAATCTTTAATAACTTCTTTTTTGCAGCAGCAGCTCTTTGAAAATTGTGCAGCATAAAAGAGAATAATAATGAACCTTTTACTCTATATTTATTTCTAACCTTCAGGTGTAGGGGCTTGGTACTGTATTCAGGTGACAGTCAGGTTTATAAAGCTGTGCTAATGCATGGCCTCACAGTTCTAAGAATATGACCCTGAGATTTTCCACTACACATTTTTCTGAATAACCTGATATTTCCCTTTTCATACCCGTTCCCAACCTTTACATTGAATTTATTATTTCAGTTTGGGGCCATCTAATTCCAGATACTTTGAGTCCCCAAATTTTTGGTTACTCTGGAGGGAAGACAAACTCATGTTTTACTCTTAGAGTTGTAACACAATTGGACCTGGCCAGCAGCTGTCTGCCTCCAGTAAGTACTTCAAACCTAATAGAAGCCTCTTTTCCATTAGTCTCTTTAAGTCAAGCTAAATGTCTGAAAGTGAAGAATTTTAACCACTTGTGAATGCGTAAATTCATGTAAGACCAGACATCTCACCAGCTTGAATTTTTTCCAGCCACTTGTATCCTGTATTGCTTTCCAGTAAATTGAAAACAAATATAAAACTTTAAAAACCTTTCCTCCTCCTCTGCTATATCCTTCTTTTTCTGTGAGAAAAGGCAAAGGCTTCACATCTTTGAGGATTTAATGTGTGAACACAGATATTCACAAATCAGGTTTCACTTGTACAACCTGTGAGTTTCAGCATCCTTACCATCAGTTGGTAGTGTCAGCCAGCCTAACCCTGAGACTTTTACCCTCCTCTCTTAATCCTCTCTACTCCCACATTACTGACTGACTGCTTTCCTCTACAAAAGCATTAGTGTGCATATTACTGGGAGATTTTTGCCACCTTACATTCTGCCCAGCACTTATTCCCAAATAAGCCCTCTGTCAGCTTTAGAACTAGCAATGATTAGAGCTCTTGCTATTCATTCTCTAAAACTTTCAATCTATTTTATCAATATAAAGCTCTATCATCTTTGCAAAGGCAATGAAGTTCATTTAAAAACTAAATGATGCAACACAACATGCAAAGAGGATCCACATGTTCCCTTTGTGTGGTAAAGAGGTTTTGGCATTGCTGTAAGACAAACCAAGTAAAGGCTTTCATAAAATTAATCAGTATTTTCCACATGGTGGAAAATCAGGTTGACAAATCTGTACTCTAAAATAGTAGAATCATTTAAGAGTAAAATTCATAACACTAATTTTACAGCAAGAAGTAAATCAGCTCAGTTTAGAACTACAGAAAAGTAGAAAAAATGCTAAGGTTGCATCCTAATTTAGTGCAGCTATCCTTATGCTCTCTAAGAATTTACAATAGTGCTGTACATAGTAAAGGTTGTAACAATCATTCATAAATTATGAAGTATTTCATATTGTAATGGTTTTAATTCAATAACCAGGCAGAAACACCAATTAACGTAGTGGTTTCACATTCACCAAACTCCAGCTGCCAAACCTAGTACAGCAGTCCCAGTGTTCACTCTTCCTGTGGGACAGAGACTAGAAGAAAAACAAAGCAGGCTCAACTTTAAAAATGAACAAACAGTTTTACTAACACACACTAAAAGACTGGAAAAGAAAGTTGGGGAAAAAACTAAAACAAAACAGAATGAAACTCCAAAAACACTCTTCCCTCCCCCTAGAAACTGTTAACTTCCCTACAAAACAACATAAAGAGACAAAACCTGTGATTTTCGGTCAGTTTCACCATTTGAAAATAGTCTTTCACCAAATTTTAGGGGAAGAGTATCTCTTAGAGTCATGGATCCCATTGACAACCTAGAACAGTTCTCTTGTGGGTTTAAACTGTCACAAAAACAACTGCCCGGAGAAACCTGCCTTTGTGACTTCTCCCATTAGCAGGTTCCCAAGCTGCTTAGGGGTCATGGGTCTTAGACTCTTGCATACTGGGGTGTCACCTTTTAAAGATGAATAACTCTAAAGGCAAAGGATTCTTCATCTTAAGGTACAGAGATATCTTCTAATTTCTTAACTGGCACAGAGGGCTTCTCATCTCTATCTCTGTTCAAGCATTTTATAGGATTAATATTACTTAATCCATCACAAACACCTTTGCTCAAATCCACACACAAATCTAAATAATCATCTCTCCAAATGCATATCTTTCCCATGATTTAAAGGAATGATCTAAATATAGAGTTCATTTCCATGGCTCAATAAGGATGGAATGACAAACTCCTCAACCCCCTGTCCCAACAGTCCTTTCACTTTCGCTCCACTGACTTCATGCTGTTTATTCTCTATGTTCACTCTGTCCCTTTTCTCTCTCAGGGAAGGGTTAAGCCTCAGAAGCTTCATGTTGCCAGGAAAGGGTTAAACCTGCCCAGAGTTTTTTTTCTCTCTCGCTGCAGCTCGGTGTTAGATGTTCAACTCTGGGCTGGTGAGGGAGGAAGAACTCACACAGAAACATCAGAGATCAGAGCACTCAGGCAGTCCGGAATAAAAAACCCAGGCAGCATCATAAATGCCTTTTCAGCCCACCCCTCAGTGTAAATCGGGGCGGCCTCAGCCTAAATGGTGCCCATAGCTCTTATCAAGGGCCCAGCAGAGATCTCTCCCTGCTCCAGGGAAGTTTAGAGAAAGTAGTTGTTGTAAAACAGCAACCTTGCCTTCCCCCCCACTTCACCCAGGAGCCGATGGAATCCGGCCAGGCCTTGGGCCAGCTCCCTGACCCCAAAAGGGGGGAGCAGCAGGCCCAGTTCGATGTTACCTGTCTCTCCCTGGACAAAGGATAAAAGGGCTGGCCTACTGCAAATCAGGGGGTTTTATAGGGCTGCTGCCCAAAGTCACAATTGACATTCTCAGTGGTCAAACCAGATGCCAATATTCCAACTAACCTTCTGATAGGTCCCTGTCCTTTCTAAAGCAATTCCCAGGTCCTGACCCGGAAAATCATTCCACATTTTTCTATGACTGAAAACTGAACTGTGCTAACCCATGACACATATCAAAACTATATGCAGTAGAAGTCTAATATCCTTTCTCTTCCCTGGTCATAATGATGCTTTCACTGCATCACCATTTCCTAGATTTATTTTTCATTTTAATAAGGAACATGTCACTTTCTCTGTTGCAAAAATACTGGAACAAAGAGAACGAACATTTCTGCTAACCCTTACACAAACAAGGTGTATTACGCTTAACTTCTCATGTAAGAACCCCTGTGACTATAGAAAGAGCATTTTGGGAAGAAAACAAGGATCAAAATTTTGGTAGTTTGATAAAATTAATAAGATCACAGGAAAGCATCCATTTACAATCTGATAAAGAAGGGGATGAAATGCAGGTTGTTTCTGGAATGCTTCTCATTGTCTCGCTGAAAAGGAAAGTAATAGCTCAGGAAAGTAGCCCACATTCCTGACACAGGGTGAGCACTACGCTATAATTACTAATGAATCAAACATAAACCTGTGACAAATTGCTACATAGTTTAGGATTTTGTCTGAGAAGTAACTGGCATTTTAAGATATGTTTTTTGAAAACTGATTTAAACAAGAAAAATAAAACCAGTTTGTATATCTTCTAAAAAGAAAAAAAGAAGCTATAAATACCTTTTTTTGGTTTGTCATTATTGCTGATCTACTGTTTAAAAAGTGAAATGAAGTATTTTTAATCAAGTCACTTGTTTCGTATACATCCACAGATGCGAAGGATAATTAGGCACCCCAAAATCATGAGGAAGTCTAGATCATGTTAGAAAGATCATGGATGTGACTTATTTGTTATTCCCTTAATATCATTTGCTGCAGAATGACTAATCCAAGAGTTTGTGCTTCAGTTTTCATTTTCTATCTGTGAATGCAACCAACCTGTATCAATTGCACAGGATACATCCAAGAGGAGACCACAAAAATATATTAATTACTTTTTGCTCTGATTTGCACTTATGCTAACAGTGATGCCTTGCAATTCATAGATTATAACACTTTTAATTTTCTCATTCAGTTACAGTAACTCATTTAGCAACATTAAGCACTGTGCAGGAGAATTAATGTGTTAATATTTCATGAAAACATTTGGTTAATTAGGAATTTATTGCTTTAGGGTTGGGGGGTTTTTGGTTCCATCTCTGTGTGCAGGCTGTGAGCAATGGTTCCTGGGAACCACCCTCACTGCCATGTAACATGGGTAGAGCAATATTGGATACTCTGATGGTTTTGATTTTTATATAAAGCAGCTAGACCAAATGGCGATGTGACTGTCTAACATGCCAATATACATGGATTGCAACATTTAATCATGATAAAAGGTGTGAGCTAAATAAAGCTGCCACTCTTACATACAACTGACTACATTTGCATTCACTAAACTGCTCCCCGATGCTTACATGGCATAGGATAAGCCTAGAGAGCCCCAAACTATGGTTACAGAAGTCACCTGCCACATCCATCCTAGCAGAAATTACTGGCTGTGCATGTCCGTGATGCTGGGCAGAAACTGAAACCTTTCCCTTAGCTGTACAAGCACAGCTCAGTCACTTTGTAAAACACTACATGAGCAGAGAAGCTCCAGCAAAGAGCAGCTAAGAGCTGCAGTGAGGTCCATAAACCAGGAACACCCAAGAGTATTCTAGGACTTAGTTACCATGCAACATCACAGTCCTTCACACAGACTGCTGAAATCACTCAAGATTATACTGCCTCTCTAAAACATATAGTTGAGTTAGTAGTCCTCTGTTTTTTGGGGTTTTTTTTGCAATTTGTTTTCACTTGATTATTCAGGCACGGTAAAAATATGAGCTCTCCATTAAAGCCATCATAAACAACATTTTTAGCCTGACCTTGTTAATGAGCTCTTCATTCTTGTAAAGGATTTCTAGGTGGTAGTGATTTATCAGGAAAAATAAAAAAGTGATTTTTTTCAATGGTTCTACAACCCAGCACAAAGAAATGCTGGTGAAGTTTTTCTCCAAAGTTAGACACTTTAAAAACCCAAAACTATAACAAAGGGCATTTCTCTGTTTTATGTATGTCTGTGTATTTGTATGCAATGGTAGTAGTAGGAAATACTCTCAAGCACTGAAATATACATATCTAGCATGCATAAATTAATGTTATAGAGCTTTTGTGTACATGCCAGGAATGGTACAAGCAGGAAAAATGACATTAATATGTTTTATTTGATTAGTATTGGCATGAAAACATCAAATTACCATTCGTTTCCTTTATGAAACCCAAGACTTAAGTGGAACTCTAACATAATATATTTGCACCCAAGGAAAGTAAACGTGCAAGTTAGCACTAAAATAACAGTTACAATAAAAAATATAAGAACATACCTTTTACTTTGAAATATTATCTGTAGTAAGACTATTTTTAGGGAAAAAATGCAAAAAAAAAGGAAAACGTTTTCTGATGAGAACCATGATTTTAATCTCATATGTTTATGCAAAGAATGTCAAAGAAGTTATTATACTTGAAAGAGGAATATAATTATTGTATTATAATTACTCTATTACTTTTTTCCTACTCTGTGTACCATTATGACATTTAGATAAATATTAGATGATTTTAAGCACAACTAATATTTCATACAAAATTTTTATTTAATGCAATGCAGAACACAAAACGTAACATCTCCTCCAAGTATCTTCCGAAAACAACCATAATATGACATTAATATTCACAGCTCTGACATTCAATATTCAATCATTTATGTCCCTGCTCCCTTTTCAAAACCAAGACATAGGCTCTTGCTATCTTGCTACAGCACCTTGGACCCAGAGCAACCTCCCTTCACTCACATGCCACCACTTCACATGACCACTGCAGTTGTTTACTGACACTTCTCTCCTATACACTCGGCATCCTGTCTACCTGGCTACTGACCTTTCCAAAGGCGGCAAAACCTCACACACCAGACTAAGAAAAGCGTGGCATACGCTGCATTTACAGTTCTTCAGATAATTCAGTTTGCCTTATGTGTAGTACTTTTTGCATGCAAGTTTAGCCTTATCAAGAGAGCTCAAGAAGTTTAGTGGAAAATTCCTTCTCTTCTTTGACTTATGAAAGAATAAATAAAAACGTTTAATACTTTTAAAAAGTGTAGTCTATATACTAAAACCCAGCAGGATATTAGCAAACTGTTTTATACCTTTATATTCTTGCTAATGAGAATTAGCATAGAGAAAAAAAGAGAGGCTCATATTTTTAGCCAATTAGCATCTGACAGATAACACAGTAAGAATTCAGTTTGCAGCTCTAAATTGTAGCAAAGTGTGCTTTTGACATCAACGCCCCTGAAATAAGCCTCAAGGCAAATTTAATTTTTAAGCATAGCTGAATCAGATGCTAATATATAAAACAGTGCATGGCAGACATTGTTTTTATTATTTTAATCAAACTACTGCCCTGACAAAAAGCCTGGTTAGTAAACAAGGTTTGTGGTTTAGAAATTCTAATTTTAAAAAGTGTACTTCTCGTTAGCATATTTTAAATTCCTTCCAGTTCTGCTGGCTAATACATACAGGACCCAGTATCAACAAATTCTTTCTACAGGTTAGACAATTCATTTTTTCCCAGAAAAACTGAGAAATTATAAGAAACAAAGTACAGACTTATATTAATCAGCTAAATAAGGCATGCTAAAAGTAATGACATATCAGATGTTTTTATGCACAGAATTATTCTAAAATAGTGCCCTCAGGGAAGGTGAAGGCAGGGGGGAGGAAGGAAAGAGGAGGATGAGAACCTCAAAACTTCAATCATTTCCATTTCAAAAGAGTAATTCAGAGGATACTATAAACACTCCAAAATTCATTACAAACAGGCTAGATACACTAAGAAAAACACACCATGTAAAACTATCCAAAATATCTGGCTAAGATACAAACTGATTTATAATTAGAGCTCAATGATAGTGAAACTCTTTTCTCTGGGATCAGAGGCAGTGTTTTCATTAGAAATTCAATACTTTCTGTTTTCTATTATAAAAATGGTTCAATCAAGTCTGTATTGGATTTGTATGGCCAAGTTTTGGTACCGCAGGATCTACAGGGCTGCCTTCCGTGAGAAGCTGCCAGAAGCTTCCTCCATGTCCAGCAGAACCAATCCCTGGCAGCTCCAAAGAAAGACGTGTCACTGACCAAGGCCAGGCCAATCAGAGATGGTGGTAAGGCCTCTGTGATAACACACTGGTCTTCTCCTGGGCTGCTGGTGGATTTCTGTCCGCCCATGGTCCTGCAGGGACTGCAGGGGCACAGATGCTTCACCACAGGCTGCAGAGGAATCTCAACTCTGGTGCCTGAAGCATCTCATGACCCTCCTTCTCCACCAACTTTAGTATCTGCAGAATTTTTTTCTCTCATATTTTGTCACCCCACTCTTCTCTGGCTGCATTTACAACTTTCTTTTCCTTCTTAAATCTGTTCTCACAGAGGAGTTACTTCCAATTCCTGATTGGCTCAGCCTTGGCTGGCAGTGGGTCTGTCCTGGAGCCAGCTGACATTGCTCCACTGGACATGGAGGGAGCTTCTGGCAGCTTCTCACAGAAGCCACAGCTGTAGCCTCCTGCTACCAAAACCCAGCCATAAAAACCAATACAACATATAAGAGCAAAACCAAAAAAAGATAAAGGTTTGGATATATCATTAAAAGGTTTCTAAGAAGTATAGGCTTAAGAAACATCTGCTAGCTCAGCTAACCCATTTTCCATTTTCTATTGTGTCCCCCTTCATTTTAAGGTAAATCAATTTTTCAGCTAGAATACTATTCCTGCAAAACAGAAATCTTAAAAAGTTGAACAAATATAACAAAACTAAAATGCTAAGTCTATATCATACCCAAAATTGTAATGTTCAAGAGCTCCCAGACTGTTTTCTCAACATGCAGAAACAATTTCATTCATTCTTGTTCCTAACCACCTTTTCAAGAGATACACAACCTATCCACAGCTCAGTTCTATTATTATGATAGAGCATCACACAGTGTCATTTTATACCAGGAGTTGAGATCATGAGTTTTCACTTAAATGCTTAATTAGAAGCCCCATCACTGTCAGGGAAGAGTGTTGACTTAAGAGAGAGTTATTTACTGAGTAAGTGAAGTCTAGAAACAAACACTTTGTTCATTTGAGTAGGACTCTTTAGAGCAGTTTTTTATTTTCAATAACATAAAGGAGTGTTCTCAATGGGTAATTCATTCTCACAGCTCTAGATTTATAGCTATCTCAGTTTATTATCCTGTTAATAAGACCACTGCAGCAATGGTCAATGTTTTATCTGAATTGGGCAGCCCTTCTCAGTGAGATATATATCCCAATAATATCATCCGTACTTAATTCAGTTTGTCTCTCATTCTCAGAAAAAGTTCAGGAATATTTCCTTAGCAGTTTATTGTCAAGGTATAATAAGACTTGATGAGTACATTTAAGACAAAACTATGAATATTGTGGTCACAGATATAGACCCTGATAGAGTGTGCCTATCAACATTCTGTGTCACAGTCTGACCTAGAAGATAACAGCATTTTGTCACATTTCAGTATTTGTTTGAAAAAATCATACAATTAAATATAGCTTCTAAATACTTATGGAAAACACAAACACTCTGGGGTAGGACAAGCAGGAAAGATGAAAGCTTAGTCAGGAATACACTTGGCATCTTACAGACACAACAAATGTAAACAGGCTGCTATATTCAGCAAATTCCAGTAAGTTGATATGCTTTTAATTGCTAAATAAATAAAAGCATTTAAGAATGTATGCTGGTAAGGTTCATGCAGGCTATAGATAAAATATTTTGTCTCAACCATTGCAGTGCTAACCAGTGGCTACAGGATCTCCTGCTGGTCATTCATCAATGAAAATAGTGAGGAGAATGTTAGAGAATATAAGCAGCCTGACATGTACCTAGACTACTGAAACAATTAAATCCCCCTTTTCTTTAAAGTAGGGACTGTTATGAAAAACTCTGCTGCTTTGATGTCTGACATTCACTCATGACAACAATGTTCATACACAACAAATGTGTATGAAATACACATTTAGTTTACCAGAGGCCTAACTGATCAAATCTGTCTCACCTGGGCTGTCCTCAACACTGGGCACTAAAAAGCTCAAGAATGTGATCATGGAATCTAAGAGAAGTACCTCGTGAGCAACAAACAGAAAAGAAGCTCTCTTGAATTTTCCCTTGCCATTTTCCAGTATTTGAATATTTTGTGCTCAAAGGTTTGCCTCAAAGACTTTTGAAATGGCACGTTTCACTTCCATTAATCTCTTTGAAAAAAATGGTGTGTTAATAGTTTCATTAAATTATATCAACTATATGTACAGTGAATGTAGGCATCAAAACATTAACAGAAAATTACAGAAAACAGGAAAGATTTTTGCTTGTTTTTTTCAACACTGAAATTTGTTTCCTTAAAGACATATTTTCATTTTACAGACCATACTGGATATAGTAGTAAACATCTATATACTGCCCTTAAGTCCATTCCTTCCTTGCCAATTCCATTAAACTGTTCAAGGAAATATGTAATGTAAGCAAGACGTATTAAGTTATTAAGTTTCACCTTGCTAGGCAAAGCCCTTTCTCACAGGTATAGATGTGTATGTTGAAAGGAAGAAACAAGATTGTTGTGGAACTATTCCTTATCTCATGCAGCCAGAGCTACAGTTAAGATGATTTTGAAAGAATTAAAAAAAAAAAAAAAAAAAAAGAGAGAGAGAGAGGGTCTAAAATTAACTTTGTCTATTACTGTAGGTTTAATTTTTTGTCTCTTTACTGACCTGTTCTGTGAAATGCAACAGCACAAAATTCCTCAGGTTTGCACGTCATGTTAAACCACAGAAGAGGTTTTCTTGAAATAATTCTTTGAGGGGACAAAACCGAGGCTGGCTAATGCTTGAGCACCTGCTTCTTCTGTTGCAGTCAATAACTGCAGGTGTCAGTGTAGTCCTAGCAACAGCAGCTGCTGACTTCTCCATAAGAAGGCACAAATGAAGCAAAGCCAAAGAGGTCAAAGCCAAAAAACTGCTTAGCTTTAGTTCTACCTTTACGTGCCTCTAATAATAGCAGAAGTTCTCAAACAGACACGTAAGTACAGAAGCATCAGTAGCCCTGACTTGCTAGCCCACTGATCAAGGTAGAGTGGGTCTTCCCCTCTGCTCAGCACTCACAAGGACACAGAGGAGATGGAGACAGACCTTTCTCGATAACATGATGGTAAGACAAGGGGCAATGGTCACAGGCCGAAGCACATGTTAGGTTTCCCAGATAGGCTATGAAATCTCCATCTTTGGAGATACCCAAAACTAGAAACCAGGGCCCTGAGAAGCATGATTTGATCTGACCCAGGCTGGACTAGATGATCTGCAGAAGAGGCTCCTCCAGCCTAAACTTTGATTCTGTGCAGATTGCTAGCAAAATGTGTGAAGGCACATCAATGGTGAAGCAAATCATTGCCTAGAAAAAATAAGCCCAAGATAGAGCAAAGATGGTTGACTGGGAACACGTAGACATTACCAAAGATTGTGCTGGGCAAGACAATGATGTGAAAGCAGGAGAGAGAAAGACAGTTACCACCAAAGCAAGAATGGTGTTAACACACTCTTCAAAGAGAGTATTTATTGAATAGAAGGATAAATAAACTCTTGCAGAGGCCAATATGGAAAAAAATAAAGTAGAAAACAACAGTGGAAAACCATGGTTCAGAACTATCTGGTTTTGCACTTCTGTAGTGATGCAGAAATAAGAATGCTTGTTGTTTATAACCATCCTGTGATCATCCTGTGAGTCCAACATTTCACTGCTAAAAAAAAAAATTATATTTGTTAGCATCTTTTCTTTAAACTTCTTATTTGTCACACAAAGATTCATATTTTTCAGTTTGGAGCCAAAATGAGACATTTTAAAACTCAGATGTAGGGTTACATGTTTCCCTTCTTTTTTTTTCCTATTTTTGTCCATCTCTACATCTTCATCACTTATTCAGCATCTTCAAATAAAGCAAAAATTTTTAAAGGGAAAAGAAAATAAAGGATGAAGAAAAAAATCATTGACAATTAATTTTTTTTTCTAAAGCATTTTTATCTTCATATAATTTTTTTTTAAAAAATTAATTCTTGACATTTTCATAAACCGTTTCTAACTCAGCCTCCTAAGCATTTTTTACTGTAGTGAGTTTGTGAGTTTGTCTTTTTATCCCTCCTGGACAATATTTTGAATCTATCAGCAAATTTCAGCCATATTTGAAGTAAAGCACTTAGGGTTAGATTCCTAGGACAGTTCTCCACAGCACAGGTCTGTTCATGGGCACATGAAGCTCTGGAGCCTTGGCTTCTAAGAAGCTAAGACTGCAGTGTGTTCTGCTGAGTGGCAGCCAAAAGGTGGAAGGCAGTTTGCATGCCAGCATACTCAGAGAAAGTAATGAAGACCTCTTATTTACAGCCTTCCAGCAACAGAAGCTGGGGAACAAGGTCCTGGACTAGCCCCAAGTTCAGAAGTGAAATTTTTCTTCTTGAACCGCCACTTATGAGCCTAAGTATCCAAAATATATGCAATTTGAACAGCAGCACCTTAGCTCTTTTGCGCAAAGAGAAATCGTTATTAGGAATTTGTCTGTCTCTCAAACGGGAAAGAAAAATTACCAAAAATAGTCCATTCATAACTGAAATGTCTGCTGTCTGTACACATAATATTCAATCTTATAATTCCTTAAATTTTGTGCCTCAAATCTTCTCCTTCCAAGAATGCATCAAATTGTGATTATATCTATGCAGCAGAATTGAAAATGTACTTGCTTTACAATTTGCAGTAGATTTTTAACATTATTACCAGAAAATTTAAGTCTGCCTGGACTTCAGTTAGACCATATCTACCTCTGAAAACATTATTATTATGATGTGTAAGATTATGTCATCAAGTAAATTATAATTACATTGGAGAATAATGGCACAGGGCAATTTCAATACCAATAGCATTTCAAAACCCTCCGTGATACATTTCTAGACATAATCCAACTCATTTCCTGTCTTTGAAATAGGATTTTCTTCTTTTCTGAAGGTGAAAAAGCTATTTCCATTTTTTAGATTCAAAACTGAGTTATACTGTATTTTTAATGTAATTTGTTTTCTTAGTATAATTAAAACTATAACTATCTTCCAATAAATCCATTAACAATGCAAAATGAGAGATTTATTAATGTACTAATCTCCAATTATGTTTTTTTCAGCCGCAGTTTTTCTCCTTCTAAGTCATCTGTGAGGAAAATATATTCAATTGCATTTTAAAATACCCCTAGGGCTGGCATAAGTACTGAAGATCCTATTGACAAAAGCAGAACCTTTCTGTACATCTGCTTATTTTAAGATCCTGTTTATTAAATTACTCCAGTCCTACAACATTAGTGACTTGTTAATTATAGTCTTCCTTTGGCTTCCATTCCACTCCCATCTTTCTGAATTCAGACCACCATCAGCCATCCCTTTGCCCGCATGAAGAGGACTCCATATAGAGAATTGGGGGAAAAAAAGTCAGCGACAATGACTTTGTGCTGGATTTGGCTGGGGCAGAGTTAATTTTCCTCATAAAAAAAGCTGGTATTGGACTGTGTTCTGGATTTGTGCTGGAAACTGTGTGGATGACACAGCAATTTTATCATTACTGCTGAGCAGTGCACAGAGTCAAGGCCTTTCCTGCTCCTCACCCCACCCGGCCATCAAGAGGGCTGGAGGTGCACAAGGAGCTGGGAGAGGACACTGCAGGGACAGCTGACCCGTGCTGACCAAAGGGGTATTCCCTACCATATGGTGTCATGCTCAGCATACAAAGCTGTATGGAAGAGAATGGGGAGATGTTTAGTGATGGTGACAGTATTTGTCCTCAGAAGTCAGCATTACACATGATGGACCCCAGCATTCCTGGGAAACCTGCCTGTCCATGGGAAGTGGTGAATGAATCCCTTGCTTGGCTTTGTTTCCATGCACAGCTTTTGCTTAACCTATTAAATTGTCTTTAAGTGAACCCATGAGTTTTCTCGCTGTAACTCTTCCAGTTCTCTTGCCCATCTCACCGGGACTGTGAGCACTGTGGGACTTGGTTTCTGTCTGGGGTTAAATCACATCAGATTTCAAGACAGTTTCAGAGGTATATGTCCATTCATCTTGGTGATTTTAGCATTCAGTATTAGTGAGTATTTAACAAGTACTTTAACATTGTTTTATGTTTTGTGATTTGTAACAAGCATTCTGGTTTTTTCAGCACTAGGCTTGGCACTTACTAAAACCCTTGAAGTAAAAATACATATAACTTTTCCACAGGAAAAAAAGTCTGAAACAATCTATCAATCTCATGCAACAACTTCAAAAAAGAAAAGGCACGTATTAATAACTCTGATTTTCTGAAGGCTCATGTTGCCCAGGCATGATTTATATATTGGAAACAGCATAAGAAGTATCATCTACATGGAGAAGTCATTCTTTTACAGAGAACAAGTTGAAATTTTTACCAGCTATCCCATATAATTTCATTCTCATAATTGTTCTAGGAAAACAAAATAGGTCTTACTTTATTGAATTCACTATTTCTGCTAATACTAACTTTTCAATGATTTGTCTTCTTAATACTTAAAGAAATATTTACTATTTGTGAATCTCCTTTAAAGCTATCAAGCACTATACAGAGCCATTTCTGCTGGCAAATGACCGATTCTCAAAGCAACTTATACATAATTTTACATGAAATTCTTATTTACTTACATGATTTATGCTTTAGGATTTGTTTTGCAGATTATAAACTGATGTAATAAAAATGAACAAGACCATTAGGATCACTGGCCATCACAAAAGAGCAGTTCCATGATGTATCCATGTGCTAACCTCAAAAAGATGTCAAAACAACAAAGAAAAATATCTACATTCCCCTTTATGAAATATTAGTGAAATTAAAAATCATTTCTCTGGCAATTTCTAAAAAACTGTGCTGACTTTACAATGATCAAAGAAGAGAATAAAAGTGAATAGAATAAACGTTTTAGAATGCAACTGCGACAAGTGAAACTCCAAGGTCCTTTGGATATCTACCCAGCTTCCTAGCTTGGTGTTTCTGTGATGCACTGAATGATTCAAAATACCACAAGGAGCTAGGAATACTAAGGAGATCCTCTCCTGTTCTAAATATTTCTGATTGTTTTTTAAATTATGGCATAGAAACCTTTCAGCCTTCTTAAGGCAACTGGCAGAATGCTGAAAGTTTTTTATTTACTACAGAAATCAAATTTTCTTGGTAGGGAATTTTATTCTGAGCCCTTGACTCTGTTTTGCTAGTCCACACACTTTGACTTTGTTATAGGCAGATCAAGCACTCTTTTTTTCTCTCCTTCCCAGATATGTGCCATGCAACTACAGCTTATCACCAATCTCTGTATTGGTGAGATACAGAGACTGAAATCATCAATGAAGTCTTTCCTGTGTTAGTCACTCTGCAACCGTGGAGAAACACCTTATAAGCAATAGAGTTGGTCAAACTCAGAATAACAGTTATGGAGTAATCTATTACTGAATTTTTATGGCTCTTCTGAAAGTCAGAAAGTCTGAAAGTCAGAAACATCAGAGTAATAGAAAGTTTTCACTTATGCCTTGCTTCAACATTTATGTGACATGCTCTTACATTTCCACAAAATTGTGTATTTTTTGTTGTTGTTGTTTGTTTAAAAATATTTTGAAATTAGTAAGGATTATGAGTAAATGTGTGCTCTGGGACAGTGCTTTACTTTAATAAATGAAAGGAGGAGGTTTTCTTTGTATGAATTTCAGTGATACTGAATGCAGGGAGCAACATATTGTCACTTCAAATTACTGTAATCCAAAGGTATTTACAGACTCCACTCTTAGTGCCTTCACACACTAAGCACTTCACAATTGCAAGGTTTTCTGCAGTATTTTATAGTATTAATAGTATTCCCCAGGGCCTTCCTAATTGTGTACTTCAAAGGTAAAAGTTTCTCTTAATTTGCAACACCCTTTTGAACACTAGATTAAAGACAGGTCCAGTTCATGTCTATTTACAGCTTACTCCAACTGATCTTTCTAACAGCTACTATAATAGATTGTGCGTTACATCATGCCCTAACCTCTATTATTTTCAGCTGTAGAGGTAGGTGTTGTCATCAGTATTTTACTGTTTATTTTAACTGCATGACTTGACTGAGTTTCTTCATCTGTACCCTTCATTTTACCTCTGAAAACAAAAGGTATAAAAGGGATTTTAGGAAGGGATTAAAGTATTTAGTCTTCCAGAGAGCATTAAAGGTAATTTATCACTTTAACTCATGCGAAACTCAAACATCTATAAATCTCTCACCATGTCCCAAAGCACAAATAGTGACAGGAGGCAGAATTAAAAATCACCCAAACTACCACAAAACATTTTATCTCAAACTATATGTGATGTAATGTCAAATACCTCATCCACTATGTTATCCACATCAGCAACTAGATTAACCAAAGTGACACTAAAATCCAAAGACTTTTTCACACAAAACCTGACACACCAGCCAGTGCCAGGACTACAAACACCATTTTCTTCAATACTATTGAGATGTATCTTTGTCTTTTTTCAGACAAAATATGAATTTTTTACTATCTAGATAGCAGGATTGACAAGAAACCTCAGGTTCTAGTTTACTGGTTAGGAAGTTTGTATCTTGCATGCCTGTTATCTTTTTCAAGTTATCTATTTTCTTTGAAATTCCTTTTAGGAGCTTTTGTGCAATTGTTCTTGCAGGAGCTAAGCTGCATCAGTTTCTTGACATAAAAGACTACACTGAAATTAATTTTGTACATTGACTGGTGGGTATTCATCACAAGTTTTTGCTTAACTATAGTACTTCCTCTCCTGACAAGGAATTTGTTCTCTTTGTGCCTATTCAACAATAGCTAATGGAAGAAAAACTGGCAGAGAAATTCCAAAAATTGCCTCCTTAACTGAAATCAGAGCATTTACAAAAACTGGATTCTGCTGCAATTTAAAGTAGGTAAAAAGTTAACCATCAAATCATTCTTTGTTCAACATCACCAATTTGCATAGTAGCATAATAAAAAATCTAAAATTTAACATACAACACTGATTTTTTAAAAGAAGATACATTTTGATTATTCTAACAACAACAAAAATCTAGATTTTCCTAGCAAAAAGAAATTTTAAATGTTAGGAATTTTTCACTGGGGAAGCAGGGGGTGGAGAGGAACAAACCAAAACACACTTCAGTGTCTTCAAGTCTTATCAAAATTTCACTTCTCTCCCTGTGTTTAGCCTGTTCTGCAGATATTGTGGTAAAAAAAAAAAATGTTAGGACACAATTTAAACAGTGTCTTAGAAAGTGAGTGAAAGGAAAAGAAATACAGTGGAAATGTCAGACAACTCCAGGAAACCAAGTAACACAAGAAACTATTTTTGAAAGCAAGACCTACAGTGAGGTTAATTGTGCAAGACTGAAGACACATTGCTGTAGCTTAGCTTTTATTGTTTCTGGGCAGAACTGCATTAGTTTCTGGGAGGTATCTCAGCTCTAGCTTTTCTCTAAATGCCCTCTCCCTTTCCCAAAGAAACAGAATTTTCAGTTCAGACACCAGCAGCTTCTACCTCAATTTTATCCGTAAATGCCTCAGGACAAACTTTATGAAACAGACCAAACTTTCTGAATCATCCTAGAATGATGATTCATCAATCAGTCTAGAATCAAACACCGCTCCTGGATTTGAGGGGATACATACATATCACACATAATGGTCCAAATGGCTTATGAAAATATTTTTTTTGAAAAAGTTGTTGAAAGAGGGAAAAAAAAGAATTGTAACACGTATCATCAGCTTTCAACATATGTTGAAAATTGTATTTCCAACTTAATCATGAATCAGCACCTTCTACAAACACAAAGAATTTCTTCTGTCAAGGTTATCTCTACTCCTTTATTCCTCACCATTCTTAAAGCATTGGATGAAACTCAAGCCACACATTTCAGATTTCCAGATTAAGAGGCTGGGCTATGCATTGGCAAGTAACACACACATACAGCTGTAGAATTTACAGACTGGAGAACATGCTAGACACAGGGCTTGTACTGGAACAATACTGACTACACAACTTCTTGAGGTCCCTTCCAGTCCTATTTTTCTGTTATTAAATATGGTCGTGCAGAACACAGATAATTTTCTCACTGCTTTCTTATGAAACTCATTGTGGCTTTTATTTGAAGCTGTAGCTGCTGAAAATGTTCAAGGAACAGATGTACAAATTCTTAGTTGTGTGCGGGATTGGCTTGCTCCATATATCAGCCACAGCAAGGAGCTCCAGACTTGGGATGTATACCCTTGCCAGAGGGCAGGAATGGTTCCCTGGGGATCTCAAGGCAGGACAACTTTGCATGCAGACAGGTACTAATCCTGGCATCTTACATTTCTTAAAAAGTAGACATGAAAAAATCCTAAGAGATTACACAGCCCATTTCTGCATCCCAAGATGAATAAGAGACACTCAAATCATTTCTTCCCCGAATGTTTTGTGCTGGGGGGTGGGGTGTGTCCTCTTTGTCATCAATTACTACCTCCTACATCCTAGCACAGGACACATCTTAGCTCTGCAGGCTGGAGATCAATAATCACATACTTCAGAAGAAAAGACAGGCGTATTGTCTGTGTGCATGGATCCACTCTGCTCTTGGGTGAAGCATACAGATTGGAGCCCGTTCACAGGAGTATAAAGAAAGCTGAAAGAATGAAGATAGATGTGAAGCTATACAAGGCCTAAATGACAGGATTTTTTTTTTTTCTGAGAGTTTTTGGATTCACCAAAAACAAATAAATTTGAAACCTTAATCCTATTGTCTATATTGTCGTAACTCATAGATGAATAATCTTTAATATCCCACTGTGTGTTTATTATAATAGGTGATGTACTCAAGAGAGCAGTAGATACCCCACCAGCTTTCTCTGGCACTTTAATATGTGAAGCACAAAAAGGCTGTCAAAAAATAAACAAGGAGCCTTCCCGAGGAGTTCTGAGACTTCTGAATAGCAACCCTCTAATAAGGATTTTAATTTCTTCTAAAGTTCCAGTCTTAAAGAGAAAGAGCACAGTGGAAACCAGGCAAGACACCTTTGAAGACTATTTCAAAATGATCCTGAAGACCTAATAGCGAGAGATTTCACAGCATAATAATAAGTCAAAAATTTAACTATAGACTGTGTATTTTTGGAGTGGAGAGCTGCCAAGGTATTTGTGACTCACTTCATCATGTCAGATGATAACAGCTCACAGGAGCCAAGGTACACACCTGTTTAAATGCTGGCAGAATCACAGCTTTAAATTCTAAAAATGCAACTAAATATCAGGAAAATTTAATTTATTTTCATTATAATTAACTTGACATTGCTTCCAACAAGGAAAGAAGGATGCCAGTAAAGGCATTCTTGCAGTAAAGGCAGCAGTCTCAGCCACTGGATTTTTATTGTTAAAGAGAATACAGGCTTCCCGTGAGAATTCTGATTGCAACTCATAAATATGATAAGCCACAACACTCACTCCTTAAATTCATGTATATACACCTTCTTTAGAACTTCTTTTGTTTAATGTCTAAGAAAAACCAGGTTGAAGGTAGACAGGTCATATGGAAGGACACTACCAATTCTACAGGCTAATGCATCTCACCAAATCCTCAAGTTTTGTTGCCTATCATCCCTCATTTTAGGCTTAGATTCTAAATTATTTGACAGGAGATCATTATTTGGTCTTTCTAGTATAGTGTGTTAAAGGGTGAAATTCTAGCTGATCATAGAATGTACACCAAGAAATGGCAAAAAATGAAAGTAATAACACACGATTTACTGTGGAAATCTCTGTCAAGTAATTTTTACCATATAATTCATACTCGGTGGCACAATAATCTTTGGCTTCTGAACAATAGGATGTGTTTTATATTTTATTTTAAATATGTATTATTTCTTGATTTGTTATTTAATGTTTGTGTACATCTTGAACAGCAAAACACAATGAAAAGCCTAAGTATTATTTTCAGTCTTTTATCATGATATTTTGTTTTATCATTCTATATTCTGTAAATATTTGTATACTGAAAATACACTAAATTTATTCTTGGCTTTTTCTATGTAATATTTGTGCTTACTAGGATGTAGCTAAATCCGTGAGTGTAAATATTAATATTTTCTAAAAAACTTCAGATAAGAAACAAGTCAGAAAAGGAAAATATCTGGGGACTCCATTCATATGGAACCCTCAGACAAAGTCTGTGAGCCAAGAGCAGTTTGGGGCAGTAAAGCTGTGTGACCTCTGGTCAGTCTGCTGAGAAAACTGCTGAGATGACCAAAAGGAAATGAAAAAAGAAAAGCTATGTGAACTAGGAAGCCTAAAAAAACAGGGGGGGGAAAAAAAAAAGTAAGTGTGGATGTGGGGAGAGTTAGTATTAGAACTCAAGAGGAAAAAATACATTAAAAGATTTAAAATGCTAAAAAATAATGGAGAATCAGAAGATTGCAACTCAGCAAGATCAAGGTTCAAGTTCAATCTAAAAGCTAAGATTATTGACCTCTCCTCACCTGAGCAGCAAGTGCAGTCTCATCAGACTCGTGAGTATATGATGCTCGTCTTGTAATATTAATCCTTACCTACAAGATCACTAGTCCTTTCTATCCACAGTGTGGCTACCCATAAATAAATGCTCTGCTCTCTTCAGTTGTTTAAATCCTGTCCTTTAGGTTCCCAGTAAAAAGAACAAAAGGAATAAAAGTTGCCAATGCGAATTAGATAAAAAGGGTTACAAATTTAATATTCTTTCTAAAAAAGACAAAAAATGGAGGTCTTTTTCCATTTTTTGTCTTTTTCCATAGAAAGAGGGGAGGGCAGAAAAGTGAGTTATGGTTGCAGTATCACAAGCCTGGTAAGTTCTAAGGCATTTTCATATGCAACATGCCATCAGGAACCTTTATATCCACACTGAATAGATTATTATGAAATATGCCACCTCCTAGAGTTACTGTGCTCATTCAATATAGAATCCATGCACAGAAACTTTCACCTGCAAAAATTACATGAACATAAGATTGACATATAAATAGACAAGAAGAAATAGGGGTTTCATATTAGAAAATAATCACGGTGTTGCAATCATACTCAAAGGGTGGCCTGGATGGTATTGAGTGGAAGCTTCCTAATCAGCTTCAGCAGTAATGTCTATATTGCCTTTGACTTGCCTAGATTCAAGCTTCAATTTATCAAGACAAGTGCTGTGCATCAGCAATAAGCATTCTGTAAGCTGCCTTTGCCCCCAGGCTCAAGAGAATAGAACATTGCAGAGGACAGTCTCTATTGTGCTGCCCCCACCAGTGCAGTGTCATTTGCACTCCTTGGCTGAAGCCTGTCCCGTGTCCCCACCACGAGACTCTCCAAACACATCCCCTTAAGAGGAGGCTGCAGCTCATCGTTATAATGTCTGTGCTAAAGTTGCTTGCAGGAGCTTTGTATCAGCTGCTGGTGAGTGATCAGAAGCCTTTCATTAGAGAAGAACACAACCCTGTTTCTTTCTCTGAGCTGAGGCCAAATGCAACAAAAGTCTCAAACAACCTTCTGGCATTGGAAGACACTTTGTACTCTCCAGCAAAGGGATATCTGTCCTTTAGTACATTTTACAGGAGACAAAAAAAGTGAGAATTATCTTCTATCTATCTTCCTACCTTCTGCTCAGTGTCACCTGTAAAATCTGCAGCTCTAGCACATAATGTTTTAAATCCTCTTCTAGTTCATAAGAAGACGCCCTCCACTCCACAGATTTTGGTATTTCATTGAGCCTAGTATGGAAAAATGCATCACTGTCACAGAAATAGGCACAGTCATGCAGCACATCTTCCATCCCTGCACGTTTATGTCAAAGATTATGCTATTCCCTCCCCAGCTGGCTGTCAAAAGGTTTTCACCTTCCCATCCACTGCCCACTGAAGGCATCTATTCAAAATTATCACAGTATTCATGCTGACATCTTCAGGTTTACTGTCCTTGCTGTTAGCCTCACAAGAGGAGAGTTTTCAGCACAGGTAATGTGTCTGCTCCTGCCATTGCTGGCTCTGAACTTCACTGATTTTCAGACAGGTGCTGACTCTCTGCACAGGGGTAGGAAAGATGTGCATATTTAGCTGGCTGCCTCCACTGGAGTGAATTTCATACTATCACCTGGAGATAAGAATCTTGACAGAAAAATATCACATTTTGGTCCTACACATTCATCTGTCAAAACTGAGGGTGTACCTAGTTCTTCCCAGTTTTTCAGCTGAAGAAGTATAGTCTGAAGTAACTGTGTGGTTCAGCTTCAGCATAATTTGTGGTCTGTAGGGGTAGAATGGAAGTCTGACATGGTCCACTCCCACACACCATAGTTTGAAGTTCTTTTGTGATCCAATTTATTCAAGTTATAACTCATGGGAAGTACTCAACAATCTGGTACTAAATAATTTGCCTGTCTTTTTGGAGCTCAGACCTTTACCCACACCAGATGAATGAGCCCACCCTGGACACACAATTTTTCCAACAGATAATGTTTTAAAATGAATCTGCTAAATACAGGGAGGAATAAGACAGTCACATACAAGCCTCTGCACAATCTGTCTAAATTTTAGATAACGTATGGGTTCAGAAACCATGCATTTTTCCTCTCCTGACACAAAAATATATACATTTCCTTACTCAGAGAGCTAAAAGCAAATATTTCACCTAACCAAGACAACAGTTTGCATACCTAAGTAATGCACATTATAGGCAATGGATGTAAACTGACCACACATAAATATCCAGTATTTACAAATTACCCCCATTTCAATGCTGGCACTTATAAGCAGTTTTCAAGTTCTAAAATATCTGGATTAATACATGAAAATGTAATGAAATGAAATAACCTTTGGGCTTAAAATTCACATTGGCCTGTTCTTACTATCTCTGTAAATGTTTGCATTCCCAGAATCTCATACACACGCAAACAAATTCAAAATTAAAGCACCACAAAATGCTTTCTGTGGAGTTCCTTAAATTGCTGTAGATTTTCTGAAAAGGTCCAATATATACACAAGTACTGGGGAAATATGGATTTGACTTACACACAGGTAAAGCCTGTCACATTATGCTTGGGGAGGGGGGTGGAATTGTTCTCTAAAGTACAGATGCCATCTATAATTAATATCTTTTAAATTATACCATCTTCCTCAGAAACATTAATTATGAGCCAAAACATACTTACAAGAATAAGTTGGCACTAATCTATAAGAGCATGCATGTGTTCCAAAATTCATAGCAACTATAAAAATTCTGCTTTTTATCAATTATAAAACTAATTCCAACTCTCACACATGGATATATTGTGTAGGTCCTGGTTTGCAAAGATGTGAAGTACATTATGTATCCACAATGTATGTCTTATCCATGTTAATAATGAAATACAATCAGAAATAGGGCCAAACAGGGAAAACTATGCAACAAATATATGTTTCCCACATTTATAAATGAAAAAAAGACCTTGTAATCACCGTACCTCTAAAATTAAGGAAACATAGTATAATTTACTCCTACTTGCAGTAAACTATCCAGGCTATTACAAAAAAATCAAAATAATGTTGCTAGTCAAAGAAGGGAAGTTTCCCAAAGCTACCCAAGTCATCCAAGTAGTCTCTGTCATTAAACATGGCAAAAAGATTAAATTAGATTATATTAGATTATATTAACCACTTTTATAGGTTTGAACTCTGTGACTTTAAGATTCTAACTTAAAAAAAACCATATCTTCCCCAGTTATGTCCACATCAGTTATTAGTTCTTTACTATCACAAAGGTGTTTTCAAACCATTTGCGTTTTTAATTTTTTCTATAGACAACAATTTCTAGCAGGCACCTAAGTGTTTTCCTGAGTAAAAAGGAACTGTTAGAGACGTTAATGTTTTATAAATAAAAGAAATGAAGACAGACAGCCTTTAAGTACACTTGTGGGGACAGGCTCATAACTGTCCCTAACCTGAATACCCAGAACCAGAAGGAAAACCTCACAGTATGCACCTGAAATTTTGAACTGGTAAAATGCAAGTTGCTGTTTCATACAGATAGAAATTAAAAATACTTTTTCTGAAATATATTAATATTCTATATATTCTGACCAACTGTGATTTACTCTAGCTGTAAAGTACTACAACCAAGTAACTGAGGGAGGAAGCAGATTAATATTATACATTATGTGACTTCCAAAAACTGGGATCTGTTACCGTTCATTACCACTCTATGTAACAGGTGTCCCATTTCCAGTAGGCAGAGAATCACAGAAGCACAGAATCACCAGGTTGGAAGAGATCTCCACCCAGCCCCAACACCTCAATTAAACCATGGCACTGGGTGCAACATCCAGTCTTTTTAAACACATCCTGGGATGGTGACGCCACCACCTCCCCGGGCAGACCATTCCATTATTTTACCACCCTTTCTGTAAAAACCTTTTTCCTAATATCCAACCTATAGAGAAACAGATGCCTCATATGACAGAAACGTCTGGAAATGTGGATGGCTGTCTTTTGCTGCCATTGCTCCATGGTCCAACATGGGGAATCTGGCAAAACTTAGGGAAGTTAGTCAGAGAGGCAGAAGCTTTCCCTTACACATCCTTCCTCTGGGAGGGAAATAACAGCAGGGAAGTCTGGTCCCAGTCCTTCCATAGAAGAAACATTCCAAAAACTGGCTCATCCTTCACCCCAGGCAGAGACATTCAGTTTCCTGCGGGGCAGCCTTGCCTAGAGCCATCCCCAAGAAGGCAGATCTCTTCAGTGGGCTGATTTCTGACCTCAGTGAGTTAGGAACAGATAATGGGACTGTTGAAGCTGAGCGTTAGGAAGGGAAATAGGATGTCTAAACTATATGAAAGATAACTACAAGTCAAATTTGTAGCTACAAGAAAGGCATAACTATGTTTAGTGGGGCTCTATCAATTTACATCACCCCAGTTTACGGTTCTTTGTATATCCAATAAAGATGAACAGAGTATTCTCCGAAGTTTTCCATGTTTGTTCAGATGCTTTCAAGTTTCCAGGACAATTTTCAAACTGATGCAGTGCTTACCTCTTAATAAGTAATAAAATGTATTTTAATTGTTTCCGTTCAGTTTTTAAATGAGTAAAACAGTAATCAGGATCCTGTTAAGCAGAAGGATAAGAAGATTTAATGCACTTTTTGTATCAGACCCTAGTTTCTAGTCCACAGGATAACCCTGAATCTTCTGACAAAGCCAAACTTTTCGCAGTGAAACTGATGGAGTTTCAAAGATCCTCCACAGATGGGTCTCTCCCATCTGCCATCAGCCTGCTCTCCAACTGGATGTGCAACCTCTCTTTATTTGCAAGCCTGAAGGCATCCTGACTGTTACAATACTTGGTAAATCTTAAAAAAAAACCCATCTGGGACTCCAGAAATGGAACACATTAATTCCTGACACATTCACACATGCAAAGGCTCTAAGTTAAAGAGTCAAATACTTCTGACAGTCCATCTCCCCTGACTCAAAGCCTTAGCCAAATATTTTATTGGGAAATAAAAGAGCATATTACTGGAGAAGAAGAGATGTTGTAACATGAAACAAACTTGTTGCTCGAAAACTATACAGTGATATTCATTTTGCCACTTCAAGTAAGAAAATGAGAAGAATTATGGGTGGGGAAAAAACCCTTTCAGCAGGAATGAGGAGTTCTAACTCGACATGGGTGGGAAATAAAAGCAACTCTGTCCAAGATTTCTGTTTCAATTGGCTCTGAGGATAGCTTTATAGGGGAGTCCAGAGAAAAATAACAACTGACACACTCTCTGGCTTGCTTGTCTATGTATGATTTCAGACATTGAATCATCTGTCCCTCAAACTCACAGTATTAGTTGGAGGAAAACACAAAGACAACGTTTATTATACTAGAACCAGTAGCAGTTTCCGGAGGCTGGAAGTAGGCAGAAGGTTGTGAGGGGACAGACCCAGGCTAGCTGACCCAAAGTGGTGAAAGGGATATTCCATACAACATAATGACTTGCTCAGCAGTAGAACTGGGGTAGTGGGAGAAGAAAGGGAAAGGCAGGTTGTCTTTCAGAAGCCAGCCATGGACTGGCTGGGTATGACTCTGCTTGTGCAGAGTGGTAAATGATTGCTTTTGCATCACTTGTTGGTTTTTTCCCCCTTTTTTCCTTTACTCAAACTGTCCTTATCTCAACTCATGAGTTTTATGAGTTTTGCTCCTCCTAGCCTTTCCCCTGTCCTGCTGGCATAGGTGTGCATGGGGTAGATGAACAGGCAGCTGTGTGGTCACTGGCCAGGGTCAACCCACCACACATTATCTTTTTAAAAAAATTGCCCTCGCTTTAAGAAAGAGATTTTGTCCTGGAAAATACATTCAAGCTCTTACAAAGGCCTCACTAAAGTATTTATTCCAGTATCTTCACCTCTACAGCTCTCATTGCACAGAAAAGAAATATATTAATACTAATAATGGGACACAATTTTTAACTTGCAATTTGATTACACTTTCTTTTTAAAATAATTTCAGACCTATACCAATTACTGTAAGATTGATATCTTCCTATAAACAGGGTTAAATAGTTGACTCCCACTTAAATCTTGGAAAAAATTGCTGGAGTCTCAAAAACAGTGCTTCAAGGAGAATATGTCACCACAGTGGCAAAGCAGGAAACAGCACTAGTTGCTGCCTAGTATTCCACAGACCTCAGCTTCATTAAATAACGTAGCAAAGAAGAATCTCCTTTTTTACATGAAATTACTTGTCCTCTTACAGGATTATTTTTTACTATTAGAAGTGAACATAGCATCTGAAATTCACATGGTTACACAGATCACTTCCTATTGATCAAATAAAGCCATTTAAGAACATGATTTACCCTGTGTGGGGTTTCAGAGACATCATTCTTAGCATAAGTATCTATCATGATCTAGAATCTCACTGGCATTTATTAAACATAAAGTTTGCATAACAGTAAATGTAAAATTTTGTTTCAATTTGCTGCAAATTAAAGTGGAGGATTTGTAATAATTCAATGTTCTTGCTTTGCCCCAAGCTTTTCCTTCTTCTCTTTCCAAATTAGCAAAATTTCTGCCCAAAATCCACCTGCTCTTGCAAGTTCTGACTTTGATCTGTAAGAATTTTCCAGACTATGGACTGAAAAATGAGGTAAAGGTTACACTGCAAAAAATAGTCAAGCAGAAAAAGCCCAACTATCCCAGACTAAACTGTTTTCCTGTGCTTCAGCCACTTATTCTCATGCAGAAGACTGGATGCATTGGATTTTCACCACCGTCTAATTTACTCAACGGAAGCTCTCCAAGCCAGTTCTCACTCATGATCCAGTTTTATAGATTCGCTCCCACTTTTTCCCCCTCATTCTCATAAGGAGGTCAAGGGCTTTTTTGCAACACCTCTCACCTTCCCCACACTAGCCAAGACAAACACAAAAGAGCTCATTGCTTATGGCCTGTAAAATCCATATTATCTCCCTTTGTATTGCTGTATGCCTTTCCACTGCTACCTGATGCTATTATCCATAGGAGAATCCTCTGATAAAAACCCTGACATCACACAAGTTTCTTCATGCAAGAAAATAACCAGCAAGTCAAGATCACTAGGAATATGTAGATAATTTAATAAGTTAAGTTGCATTTCAGAACTAAGTTATAATCAAGCCAGTACTGGACATTCATTTTTGCAATGGATGCAAATGATCACTTCCCTGATTTAAAAAAAAAAGACTGAATGTATGGGAGAATGATTCATTATTAGGAAAAAACAGAATTAGGAAAGAGGGTCACAGTCTTCTGCTTTCTTCTCCTCAAAATTGGGTAATTTTAGTGGTTTTACTGATTTTTTCCTCTGCCCTGAGAAGTAATGAGCACAATTTAAGTCTCTTCCTCCAGTGCCTATTTACGTAAAGGAATAAATCAGAGCCTCTTTCCTTGAACATTTAATGGGATTTCTATCATATTGAAAGGTTTTTTGCTGATTGTCTTTTTTAATGTAAAATGAAGAATGGATTGCTGAAAATATAATTATTATTTTTAATTGTGCAATTTTACAACATGAAAAACCCATGACAAAGATTTCAATAAGCTTTGTCTGTACTAGGAAGTCAACTATGCTGCCTAGGAAATAAGCCAAATGTAAATAAACCCTTCATGGTAATTTGACAAGGCTATATAATCAATTTCAATACATAAAGTAATACCATCTACTCCTCTAAAGATTCTTCATCTAAATGCATCTTATTTTGACAGTCATAATGTTTACTTACTCCATTTTTCTAATGCTTCCTCTTTATATGACTCAGGGATAAGTACTGGAAAGGTCTAGGTAAAAATAAGCCCTGCTTTTAAGAGAATATTCATTTTCCCATAATGATGATTTATTTTTTAAGTTATCTTTGAAAATGCAGCCCAGACCTCCTTCCTGCTTTGGCCATTTCCATGACAGCTTCCCACTGTTACATATCAGCGTGCCCAGACACAGAAGCATTGGAGTGACTGAAAGAAGCCCCTATTCTGAAAAACATCGATTCAAGACAACAGGGAGCCACAAGGTAGGTGAAGATAGAAACAAAACTGCTGAAAAAGAGATTTGAGAAATATTCAGATTTTCACTGTCTGTGATGCTTGAAAAGACAAATACTAATATTTTTGTTAGTAGATAAATCTGCAAAAAGAAAACAAGTGGCTCAAAACCCGCTTTAAATCTATCTCCAGCCTGTCATCAGATATTTGGTGAGGGTTTTTTTGGAGTCTTTCTTAAGATTAGATTAGATTTAGGGCTCTGACAGTCTTATTAGAGACTAAGTATTCACAGAATCAGGCAGAACTGCAGAACAGGAAAACAGAGCTCAGTATCTTAAATTATTGAATTATTCCATCTTTACCAGACACAATTCATCCACTTTGGCATAGATGTTTTTCGGCCTGAAATTAGAAGGATTTCCAAGTTCTCTTCATCTTAACTCACTTGTCACCAAAATTAATTGCAAATTTCTCATTATCTGTAATAGCTGTGAGTTTAACTCCATTTAAAAAAATAATAATAATAATAATAATAATCTACTCTGCTTTCTTTCTAAAGCAAAAGCACTTATTTTTGAGAATGGTACTGTAAATAAAGTACTTGATGTGAAGCAAATGATTTCATTTTATATATAATTCATCATTGCTGTGAACATAAATAATTCTGGGCCTGCTCAGGTATTTTTTTATTGAAACCTTTACTTTGATTTTAAAGATTAAATCCTTCTTTCTAGTGAATCAACAGAAATTTTGGCTGAGTTACTGGTTCAATTGCATCAATTAAAGCTTAGCTAGTAAAAATGTATATTCCAAGATCCTTTTAAAATATAATTGAAAGGATCTGAGATTTTGGCTTAAGGGCAATAAAATCAAAGACAAACAGAAAAGCTTGGTTAATAGCACTAACTAAACAGTAAAGAAAACAGTTACTATAAATTTCTAAGCATAAGAATCATTGCATCTGAGTATATACAACCATTTGGCAAAGAAAAGTGCATCACAAAAATCAGCTTAATTCCATATAGATAACTCAGTACAACACAGTGGTCATTTGATTCCTCTTACTCTAAATTTACACTTCAAAAAATTATTTCAGTTATAATCTTGTTTTGTCATATTCCAGTGAAGTGACAGTAAAGTTGATATATATTAAATAATCAGGATTTTCTTTCTTCTTGCTTCAGCCTTCTTTTCTTACCTAATGATTTTTTAAAATCTTTGTTCACATTCTATACATGCAAAAGTGCTTTGCTTTACTGCTCCAGCTACTTCATGACAAAACCAACAAAACAGCCACTTAAATTCTTATCTATGCAGTCCATGAGAAGCCAAATCCTAGTCCTGAACGTCTTTGAACTAACAGGAAGTTTGTTTGTTTACATTCTCCCAGTGTTCCCTTTATTTAACTGAATTATTTTTATTATTATTATATTCTATTCTGATATTTTCCAATGCTCAGTCACACAATTTTATTGCCTCAAAACATCCTACAGTACGTCACCAGCATGAAAAATGAAGTCATTAAGGCACACATCCTTTATCTTGCTCAAGAACTCTCCTTCTCTCCCTTGATTCTTACCCAAAGAGTCCATTATTCAGAGAAGGCTGGAATAATACAGTGGGAAATCCACGTTCAGGCATCCCCTTCTGCCAGTTCAAGGCCAGACACAGAAGACCTCCATGCTGCTCAGAGAATCAGGATGTGGAGATGCCTGTGCTGATGGCTCACCTGGAAGTGGCCTATGGTGCTCACCCTGCTCTGCCAGTCTGGGGGAATTACACAGCTTCCACTGAGCGTGAAGCGAGCCCTTCTGCTCACTGTTCACCCTGTTCTGTTCACTCTGAGTGATGTACTGGAGTACTAGAAGGGTAAAAAGTCAGCCTACTTCGTGAAGAAATCTTAGAAAAGAACAGGATTAGCTTACCTCTCAGCATTCACTGAGACACGAAGCTCCCCTCAAGCAGAGTTCCAGGTTTATGCCTTTGCTTTCATTTTGGCAGAGCAAGGGCTTGACTCACTCTCTTCCATTACCTAGGTAGGTACATTTACTCCCAATTTGAAAGTTATTATGTAATGGCTCACTAGCTATGCTTTTGTTCAACAGAAACTTACTCATCAAATCATGCAAAATTCTATGAAGCAGTTTTGATATAACAAGAGTTTCATCATGGCTTCATACATATATATATGCACATATCCATTTATGGACATTCATACATTCATTCCTACAGGCTGGGAAAAAATATCGACATAAAGATCACCAATCAACCCCTGAAAGTGTGAAAATTCATCATAATTTTAAATACTCATTGCTGGAAAGTCAAATCCTCTGCAGACACCATTAGAAAAGCCCCTGCTCAACTGTTGCTTATGGTTTACACCATGGAGCAAAGCCAGGGAAAATGGCAATTATATGTTGTGATGAAAACTATTTTCCAGATGAAAGTGAAAATTAAATACAAGAACGCAGTCAAAGACTAAACACCATTTTTGGGTAAGTCAAATACTTTTAGTATCGTTATGGTACTGGTCTTAAAATAATTACTTTTCAACAAAAATATTCTTATGTAGTTCTCCTTCACTAGTTTTAAACACAAGGTTTTACAGGAAATATGTTTGCCTATTGATATTCATTGATTGCGTATAGCATATATTTGGACATTCTTCAATATTTAAGCTATCAAACCCTTTCCACAATGAAAATATTAAAAACAAGGAAATATATTATTTCATAGTGAGGGGGTGAATAAAATTCAAAAAATATTTCAATCAATCATTTGTATAATATTTTTGCCACCTCTGTTTCAAAAAACCCTTCTGATAAGTGCGCTGTCATTAACAGCTGAGGTCAGACTTCTGGATGTGCTCATGCAACAAAACACTTAATTGTGAGATTTCAATTAACAGTGGGGATGGCTTTGCACTGGTGGTGTGCAGGTTCAGGAACAGGCAGCAAGACAAAGGAGACCTACTACAGAAATAGGCAGTAGCAGCAGCTGCCTTTGGGGATGCTGAGAGCACGTTTGGGAACATGGATTTTAATGCGCCTGTTACAGAAACAGAGAAAGTAAAGCATTACAAAAGTTGGCCAGATTTTCTCTTCTCCCTCTTCCCATCGCCACACAAACTCAGTAGGGAACAGAAAATAGTATCTCACTGTCAGCATCTACAATCAGACTACAATGCAATTTTTCTTTCTGGCACTTGGAACATAGTCAGCTCACTAACCACCCCAGTCTTAACACATCTAATTAAATGAAAAACTAATATGATAACATAGCAGATTATTTTTTTCATAAGCCTAGTCAGGATTTTCCAAGTTTAAAATTTCCAAACTGAATCTTATTATTGAAAAAAATATTCAATATTGTTATACCTGTAACTCAGTGATATATACTCTATTTCCTTCCTGAAATACATTGATTGATTCTACATTTTTCCCCAGATATATAAGAAAAATTAGCAGTTGTAGAAAACAGTTCAAAAACCAGAGAAGGAGGAAAGGATGCAGGCAGGAGTAAAGACTTGGTTACATTACTTTCAATTTTGTTTATCTCATTAGATGACAGTGTGAGCACATTTCACAGTTCCCCTGAGATAAAATATGCTACAGAAATTCAGCATCTTTCAGGGGTTGCTGGAGATTGGCTACAATACTGACAAGAAATTCTGGCTCATTACCTTTAACAGTTGTAATAACATTCTTGATCCTCTTATAAGCAGCAGCTATTAAATATCTCAATTTTCAATATTAAAATAAATCTTATTATATCATTATCTAACTCAGAGTCATCACAGTCTTGTGATGAAATTTTGACTACATCCTCTCTTTTGCTACATTATGTCTAAATACAAGGTAATTCAATAATATGTATTTATTTCAGAAAATCTGTTTAGTAGGCAGGAAAGTTAAAACACACTAAGACAGCTCTATGAATCTACTTCAACACAAAAAAAAAGTATTAAAAGCAGCATACACTGAATGTCTCTTCTGGTCTCTTAGGCTGAGATGATGATATTCTAAAGACCCACAGCTCTTTTAAATGGTAGAAATGTCATATTAATCTTTTGTGCTACACTCAAGCCTTCTGTTCTTTGAGTCATGTGCATGACTATGCCATCAGAATCCATGCCCTTAATTCCAACACAAACCATCCCATGATTCTATCATTAATTCAGGTATCTTGTCAATCCCTACTAAAACATAAGAAACATAGAGCTTTAACTGAGCTATGAATTGCTTACCTCTTCTTTAATATATGCTTTATTGCAGACTGAAGGTGAAATAAGAAAGTAGGGGCTTCCTTATACATCACAAATACAGCTTAAAATTATTCCATATTCTCAATAGCCTAAAAGTGTTACCCCACGTGTACCAAGTACAAATGTAGCAATGTCTTTTTTTTTAACATTGGTTGAGTCAGAGATGGTCTCTGCCTGAATGCTACATATTTTTTCAAGATGAAAAGAAAATTATTAAATTAGAGTATGATTAGAACCTATTCAAAAAAGAGGAAATTAATTAATAATGATGATTTGCTGATAAACCCAAATCAAGTAAGGAAATCAGGCAAAGTGCTTGTTTGTGAAAGTAAGCACAATTCCTCCCACTAATTTAATTTTGGTTAGGCAGCAATTTCATCTGGAAAAATATTCCATTGCACAAACTTTTAGCAGAATCCATAGAGAAATATGGAAACTGTTTGGGTGTCATGCTCTGTTATTAAACACTGCCAACTATGTGTTCAAGACAGTGAATCAGAACTCTCTTAATCCCTTCTTCTTTACCAAAATATAACATATAAAATTAGCAGGGAGATAACCACTTTGGGCATCAGTTTACTCTCCTTTCAATTAGGTTATATTTTCACAGACAAGCTAGAATTTCACATTATTTAGTGAAGTGGAGATTCCAGTAGCAACTGTCAGTTGTGGCAACTGGAACTCTGGAATAACTACAAGACTGTCAACTAAAAGCTGAGATTTGTTTAATTGTTTGGTGGGGGGTTTGGGGTTTTTTTTGTTTTTACCCATTTTTAGAGACTATTTTGAGCATAAAAATAACACTACAGGTACCAAAAGTTTGAAGACAGCTGCCTGCCAAACAGAAAAAAAAAGGGGGGGGAAATTGGTTTTCTGGCATTTGTTTCTTTACAAAGAAAAAATTGCAACAATTCATAAACACTGTGGGATAGGATTGGCTCGGGGGGGATTGTGAATTTGGTTGCATGATAGCACAGGTCTGGTGGACCCAGAGAAACATATCAAGGGATACATACAGCAAGTTTTCTTTCTAACTTCCTTCTTTGGGTCAGGAACTAGTTTTATAAATTTCATATAGCAGTTCATGCAGCTTCCAGTATAAAATAATCTTTGTATCTGAAGATTGAGGTGATTGATGAGAAATGTTGAGGCTCTTGACCTCAACTTTTGTTTCCAAAATTCTGCAAAATTTAGCATCAAATTCAGGTGGACTTTGTGTCTGCAGTTGGAAATTCATCAGATTGTATTTTTTTGTCCACATAGACCAAGACATAATTGTTACTACTAAAATGAAACAGAGCAAATAACACTAGAAAAAAACACCCAGGCAAGGGAGCTATGAAAAAATATTTGGTTTAGCTTCTTCTTTTGATCAGGGCAAGCATCAACCCCTTATGGTACCAAAAAGCTGGTTTAAGTAGCTCAGTTTCACCCCTGAAGGAGTACTAAAAAGTAAACCAGTACTATCCTGATGAAAAACTCATTATAAAAAGCTGACTGTGAACGAGTCTGGAGAAACAAAACCAGAATAGCCTGAAAGAGAGCCTTGAAATTAATAATTTCACTGGAAATTAGTTTTACTATATCACATGATATACAAAATTATGAAGGCCATACTACGTATGAAAAAAATGCAACAGGGCAGAGATTTGTTACCTACTCTTACAACTATCGTGTAGTATAAAAATTATCCCAATTGATGACATGCCTTTATCCAGCTTCTGATGATAAAATAGTTTTTTCACAGGCTAAAACCACAATCAGCTGCCTTTCTCTAAAATATCTGACCATTGCTGTGGCTTCCCAGTTCCTCCTCCCTAAAGTTACTCTAGGGAAAGTGCTTGGCCTGTCAGCAACATAACATCAGATGAGTATGTCAGAAAAGGCCTGCAGAAGACTTCACTTGTACTTCCTCACTCCACAATAAACCTAGGAACAAGTCCTTCCCAACGCATAATTCACAATACTACTCAGTAGCAAATCTGGCCCTTCCAAGAGTGCTCATATTCCAGAGGCATTCCTGATTATTTCACTTTTCCCTTTCACCACTAAGAGCCACACAAATATTTCCTAGTTCGGAAACTTTCTTTTTTACTACAGCACTTTTGATCGAAAAAGAATTTGACTTTTTGACCAAAAAAAAAAAAAAAAAAAAAAAAAAAAAAAAAAAAAAAAAAAAAAAAAAAAGCCTTATGCTTCCACAATTTATGAAACATTTTTCAGAAAAAAAAAATTCATTCATTAAACATTATTAACAAAATGATTAACTACTATTTTATTTCAGTCATCATGATTCTAATATGTTCTCAGTCTCCTCAGAGATTCCATTCTACAGCATTCCTCCAGCCTACATACAGGTCTTACATTCTATTCTCCTTTTACATAGTTCTGTGATAACAATTCTCATGCAGTCTTTTTTTTTTTTTTGTTCCCAATGCTACTTCTTATCCAGAAGCAGAAGAAGATTTAATGCAATTATTGACACTATGAAAAAACTATCATCAAACCATATCTCAGTAGAGAAAAATTAATTCAGATTTTGGAAGGATGCTTAAATATGTTGCTGTATCTATTCAAACTACAGAGCTAGTAAAACCATGATATAAAAACAGGTGAAAGAGGAAAGTATTTGAGGTGATCAGTCCTCAGATTACCCTGAATTTTACTATATTTTAGTGAACAATTTCTGTCTAGTAATGCCCAAGTCTTAAAACTTAGGCGCAGTTATAGGTGCCTATACTTTCTAAATATTAACTCTGTGCCACAGACTCTCAGTGAGTGATTTGCTGATTTTTCAAGTTCACTGCAACATCCTTGTGAATCAATGATACTCCATTACAGATTCAGGTACATTCTTTAAAGAATTTTACAACATCTGCAGAGCACAAGAAGCTGACCCCTATTGAAAATCATTGGGAATCAGGGTACATTGCATAGATTTTCAAAATTACTCATTGCCAAATTAACTCTGTTACACATTCACAGACACAAGCCTTTGGGCTGTAGTTTAACCAATATTTAATGCTCTTTAACATACATAGTCCTATTTTAAATTATTTTTGTTTGGTCAGGATAAAGGGTGTCTGACAGTTGAACTGAAAAGTCTGATGTAAATAAAGCAATACATGAAATACAAGATTTAAAATTTAACTAGAAATACTCTGGAGTTCTAAAATAAATAAGTTCAAATCAGTTTTACTTATCTAGAGGAGTTAAAAAAGGATTTATTAATGCATGTTTTTTACAGTTAATTTAAAAGTCATAGAGCAGAAAAATTTAAAATTCAGACATGTTAAACCAAGCCTGAAAGTAAAAAAAAAAAAAAAAATCCTATGGAAATTTCTAAAACTGTCTGCAGTTAAGTATGTATTTTCAGGAGATATATTGTGGCAATATCTACAGAAATATACAAAAGGCAGAGTTAAAAGGACTTTCTTTGTAGTTGCGAGGACAGAAAGATTAAATGCATTGATTAAATGCATATAAATTTGGAGCAGATGACCAATTGTCACTAATTTTTCCTAAAGCCCACAGAAAACTGAGATAACATTACATTTTATGTATTATTCTAGACAGAACTAGTTTCAGGATTTAAATCTGAGTACAAAGCAAAGTTTCTGCTTGTATAATTCAACAGTCCAGACACATGTCAATGCTAAACAGATCTCTACACACAGGTGTCTCCAGTCTACATGCATTGAAACACTGTGAAGCCCATTTTCAGGACTCATTTCAGGCTCTTTTGCCTTGTCAAACCTTAGGTTGCAAAAGAATGGGGGGATGTGTAACGTATGTGTACTAGATTTCCAGAGGAGGCAATTTCTGTGATAAGTATTCCCTAGCTGTATGCCCCAAACTGCATGTTCCCTTCCCACCTAAACTGTGACAAGTTGAAACTGTGCATTCTTAAGTTGCAGCTGAAGGACTTTCACCTTTACTGAAATGATATCTCCCGGTTCAATTAATACAGACATTACAATCATAACAAAATAGTTGGCAGTCTAAATGTTCTAGTTTTCATGGAAGACTATATTTCTTCTCCTCTCTGTAGTAATACTACACCACAGAAACTGATAGGTTAAATCTGCTACAGCATATTTAGTAGATTTTCTAAACATGAATATAGAAACTATACAATTCTTCATGACCAAGGTGTCTTTATTTCTTGATTCAAAACCAAAAAACACTGTTAGATAAACTGCTTACTGAAATAGGACACCACTCACACACCAAACAGTAGCAAAAAAAATTGTCAGGAATTTTTTACGTCAGCTAGTTCTTTTCTTCTGGCTGATATATACGTAAAAGTATCTTAAAAATTAGGAAAAAATGTGATTGGGATCTAATTTGTAAGCAGAATTTATGTGTTGCATTCCAAACATTTCCAGATGCACTGCAAATGTAATATTAAGTTATTCTGCACATGTTCACAGTGTCTGCTTATCTAATACCATATGTAGAAGAATCAAGAGCATTTTCAAAGATAGAGGAGGCTTCTAGTGATTAATATTATGGCTCATGTTGCTCTGTTAAAGTTTTATTTTCCAACGGAGAAAGTTGTTAATAACATTTCCCAACCTAGCAGGTAAACTCTGCAGTAGCAGATTCATATCTACACAAAAAATTGCACTCATATCTTCTGGCTAGAGAATACCACATGAAATACCGCGCTGCAACAACTGAGGGTGCTTGAAAATTGGGTTCTTCCTGCAAGGAAGGATTAAGTTCTGCAGTAAAATTTCAGAAGCTATCATAAAGATGAATATTTTTGAAATCTAATTTGTTTCCTCTTAATCTTTTAGGATCCGAATTTTAAGACATGAGTGAATAAATACAAACAAATGATGACTCATCTTTAATTGCAATGCATGTTTCATAGGCACCTTCGGCTCTGCTGGCTGAGATCAGCACATATTAACTGCCTGGTATAGAATAAGAATAATTTCCCTCCAAAGATGTCTTATAATTTACAGGAGACTGAAAATGGTTATAAGCTATGAAAAGCCTATTTAAGGAGAAAATACTTTTGAGAAATATTCTGTTTAAAGCCAAGCTACTAATCAATTGCTTCCAGAGAAGACCAATAAGGAGTTATCTTTAAAGCTACTACTTGGCAAAAGCCTGCTGAGCTGCACTGCAAGAATTACACAGATGCACTAACAGCGCACATACCTTGGAAAAGAAATACCTAATTTTGAGAGGATCCTGCAGTAAAAAAGTCTCCTATGGGGATGGAAAGCTAAAACACAGCTAGAGCTGACTACAAAGAAAACAGTAACGTCTTTAAAGCTGCAGTCAGGAACGGATATTGTTTTATGACAGCAGTTTCTGCTTGTTCACTTCTTTGTATTCTATACACCTGTGAAACTCACTCTACATCAATTTCACAGTATGTAACTGAAACAAGAAGACCCCACGGGTAAACTAGATAAACAATCCTCTCTCTGTTGATAGTACGTTACTGCTGCATGCAAATATATCTGAACATAGACCAGCATGAAAAGATCCCAGTGAGAAAGTTATATCCCCACTTTGCTTGAGAAATTCTTTTGTATCTAAATACATGTAGCCAAGTAACTTACAAACAAGAATTTCTTGTCAAGATACATCTACATTTCACCTTTCCCTTAATATCATCCTGTTAGCTCTATTTCAACCACTGGGGTCTTTTGTAAAGAATTTTTCTTCCTCATTGTTATTAACCTTCAAATACTTATTGGTTATTTTCATTCTTCCCAGAACTATTGTGGGAATGCCATACAATTTGCCTTCAAAGTATGCAAGGTCAGGAAATGTCAGCCACATCATCATGTCCTGGAGTGATGCCAGCATTGTTTGGAACTCGTCAGATTTCTAGGCAGAAGTTCTCATTATTGATCCACTTTTTAATAGTTTAATCTATTACTCAGCGTGGTATAAAAATATCCTCCTGACATTTCTAAGTTTCTGCATTTAAATATGCTTTTTTTAGGTGTTTGGGGGATGGAATGTGTAGATATAACTCTTAACTGATATGTAATATTAATGGACTTTTTTCTGGTTTATAATGGATGTCTCTCATGCATTTTAATAAACTTTTAATGGCTATAAAGGAACAGCTAAACCGCTTGCAGCAAAAACAACTGACATGGCACATCAAGTGAGATTTGTGGTTCTTTTCACCTCTTCTTCCAGATTGCTGCTACACTAAATGTTGTGAGTGATGAATGAATTGTGAAGAACATCAGCAGAAAAACCTTTCCACATGTGAGCTTCTCAGAAATACTTACTGAAAAATAGCTTTTTCCAAAACACCAGTCCCTAAATAATTCATCTGTGAATACTCTTGGTCCATGACAGAAGTGCCACATCTGGTTTAACATGATGCATTTTGAAAACAGTTTGAGATAAACCACTGTGGCAATTCTGTAGTTTGTAAGAACTGTTATTCAAGGATAATTATCCAAATCCTTTTCACAGAGTCATCAAGGCTAGAAGAAACTTGCAAGTTCATCCAATCCATCCACCATCCCAGCACCACTATAATCACTCCTAAATCATACCCTCAAGTGCCACATCCAGACAAATTTGAACGCTTCCAGACACAGTGATTCTACCACCTCCCTGGGCAGCTTAGTCCAGCACCAAACCGCTCTTTCAGTGAACAATTTTTTTCTAATATCTAATCTTAACCTCCTCCTCCTCTGTTGGAGGCTGTTAGACTTCCTCTAATCTTTTCTCTTGAGACATGACTGTGGCAGAAGAGACCAACCTCACTTTGCTACAACTTCCTTAAGGCAGCTATAGAGAGCAATGATGGCCCCCTTAACCCTCCTCTTCTGCAAGCTAAACAAGCTCAGCTCCCTCAATCACACCTCAAAGGAAATGTTTTCTAGATCCTTCATCAGCCCTGTTGTCCTTCACTGGACATGCTCCAGCACCTCAATGTCTTTCTTGCAGTGAAAGACCCAGAACTGATCACAGGATTCCAAGTGCAGCCTCACCAGTGCCAAGTACAGTTCTACCGCCCTAATGGCCACACCATTGCTGATGCAGGCCAGGGTGTCACTGGCCTTCTTGGCTACCTGGGCACAGCTGCCTCAGATGCTGACCACCAGCACCCACAGGCACTCTTCTGTTTGGCCACTTTCCAGCCACTCTTACCCCAGCCTATAACACTGCATGGGGTTATTGTGACCCAAGGCCATGACCTGGCACTTGACCTTGTTAAATCTTCCACAGTTGTTCTCAGCCCATCAATCCAGCCTTTCCAGATCTCTTTGTAAAGAGAGGTCTTCTAGCCCTCCAGCCCCACTTAATATTGCCTGCAATCAGACCTTCATCCAAATCATCAATAAAGACGTTAAACAGGACAAACCCCAGTAATGACTCCTGGGAAGCCCGACAAGCGACTGGCAGCCAACTGGATTTACTTCCATTGACCACCACTCTCTGGGCCTGGACAGTTTTTCACCAAGTGAACAGTGCACCCATCCAAGCCATGAGCCATCAGTTTCTCCAGGAGAACGCAGTGGGAGACAGTGTCAAAGGTGTTACTGAAGACGATAGAGAGATGACACATGCAGCCTCTCCATCACCTACTAAGCAGGTTACTTGATCATTGGTCAGGTACTTCAAGCACGACTTGCCTTTCATATGCCCACAATGGCTTGATACCCTGGTTATCCTGCATATGCCATATATAACATTAATTCAAGTTATCCATCAAGAGAAAATAAGCCCTAAGTAACTGATATATTCCAAAAATGCACAGAACAGAACAGTAACAGAGCTGGAGAGCACTGAGTGAGATAAACAGAACAAACATCACAATAGCTACTCTTCAACAAACCTAGCCTAACTACAGAAGGAAAGAACATATAAGGCAAAATTGAGAAGTGTCAAATCCAGTTCACGAGTAAATAGAAAAACTCTGGAAAACAGAAGATATAAGTAGAGGAATACTGACATAAACCACACCACAACATAAGGGAAACACACAAATGACATATATATGATATTATGCGTGTTAGAATGCTAACCAAAAAAGCTGCTTCTTGCCCTCAGGATACCTCAACAACCACCATGTTAATTGACTGAAACACCTGGGTAAGGGGCGCTTGCCTATCAGTTTCTTCCTGAGATCTTATGGGTCCTAGTGTAAACCTTTCACTTCAGTTATGCTGTGCAGAAGCCCTGAGGTCTCCCACCCCATGAGAGAGTAAGCAACTGTGAGCACACATCTTCTCTCAGCCTGTGCATCAGTGCATTAATTTCAAGGTTGTGGACTCATTTTCTCCAGTGGAAAGCAATAGTACTTGTGGGTAATTTGCAAACTTTAATTCTTCTTTTGGCACAGAAACATATCTGGTTTTCTGTGTTTGAAATTTATCACACAGAAGAAACCAGTGCCTTTACATCCCCTTCATTGTCCAGTTTCCCTTTTTCCCAGTTTCCTGTGATGCTGCTCTCATTGCTCAAACTGAATATTCATGTGCACGTGAGTCTCAGTTCTATTTTGTTTCTCTGATTGCTTCACATTTTAACTATTGGTTTTGTTAAATCCAGAAGCATGGAGCTGCTATCCCAAAGTTACATTTCTTTTGTATAAACAAAACTTTCTCGATTAACAGAAAAAGATTCTTTTCTTGAAACTTTCTAGGCCCCTTGATATCTGAGGAGCAGTTGGAATGCAATGGGGTTTGTTTTCTGATAAATTTCGATACCTTCAATGCAACAACAGCTTTCCTCTGTGCACTACTTCTGAGTATCGTTGGTAAGAGAATTACTCCAGCTCAGCAGCCAAAGAAAGGGCTTGGGCTGACCGAGAAGCGGTTTTTTTCCTGGGGAGGGTACTGGTGAGCAGACTATAATCCTTAGGGGAACCTGAAGCACTGGCACACCACTGTGGGAGTGCTGCTTAACCTTCACTGCCTTCCACTTCTAAGTCTTTTCTGAAATGGAAGTGGTTTGAATATAGAGCAGGGTGTCTAAAAAACACTGTCAGCCAGGAGGGGAACGCCTAAGATATGGGCCTTTTTCAGGACCAATTCAAGACAGTACAGTTTGGAGGGGACAATGTTGGGGGTTTCTTTTAGATAAATTCATGACTTGGGAAGGTTCTTAATTTTGTTCTGATTACAGGGGATGTGAAAATCTGTGTTTAATTCAAACACACCCTGTCAAGTAGTCAATCTTTTCAACACTAGCACTAATGTAAAATACCTTTGCGGTCTTTTTATTGCTGTAACCACAAGTCTGCTGAGCTGTGAGGCAGCGTACGTAGCCTAAGAACTCTGTAAGAACCAGTACAAAGCATAGTATAAACAATGCAAAAGCAATGGAAATTATATAAATCAAATGCATATACAGTTCAAAGCACAGTACCAGAAGAAGAAAGCAAATGAACAGTTTTATGGAAATCTGATGCGAGTTTGGAAAGCAACATTCATGAAATCTTTAACAGCAGAAACATTTCCACTTTGACTACACTGATGCTGGTTAATGTATTTCTGCAGTTATATGCCTCTATAAATTATCTGCTGATGTGCACTGGACAGCTGAATATTTGTAACATAAGGTTTGCACTCCCTGCCCATTTGTGTACAAAGGCTTGATCTTTATGACAAACACAGCTTTTGAGAGCATTTTTACAAAGTTGCCCAGGCTGGACTCTTGTAGCATGCAAAGCATGGAAGAGTATTTTAACAAAAATCTTTGGGAAAGCTCAGATCAAGTCATAGTGGCACAGCCAGCGTACCCTGCTTATGAAATATGCAGCTACTTTAAAAACAGGGCAAGTAGTTTCTTTTGAAGGGAAGAGAGTGCTATGGAAACAAGTTTGGAAACGTTTGTCAGGAAAAAAAAAAAACAACCTAGCAGAAAGAAAAGTTGTTTGATTTTTAAAAGAAGGTTTGAAACGGCTCAGGACATGTTTGAGGCACAGAGCAGATTCAGAACTCCCGGCCTCTGGGTGTGGGAGAGACAGTTCAGCTTGCTGAACAGATGAAACACTGCCTTATCTCTAAGTGAATGGTCTCTCAGCAGCTCTTTGGTTATGGGTCCTATGTGGTTTTGGTTAGGAGACACAAATAAGATTGCATCCTTTGAAGATACAAAAGAGAAAGTAAAAAGGATGGTAGCACTGAGCTGGGAACAATGGTCTGGCATAGGTGCCTTTTATGGCCTAGTAAAGTTAAACCTGTTGCCTAAAATTGAAGGGGCTTTTATTATGAAAGAATTGTTGCAAGCAGGGAAGTAAAACATTTTTATTTCCTTCTGGTGAGAAGGCAGAATTGGCAGTTTCTAAGAGCCAAATGCTGAGCAGGTAACCTGTAGGAAAGCCCTGATGGAAGCTTTGTGAAATTTTCTACTGTTGGGGTTTTTTTTCTTGGGATTGTTCTATCTATTTGTAGAGTTCTTTTTGTAGAGGGGTAGTAGGCAACAGGAGCCCAAAATAGCAACAGTTAAGTAAGGGCACACGGGAAGGCACAGCAGGGCTTACGGAGCTGTACCGCTCCTGCAGAACAGAGTTCACTTCAAGGCCATAACATAAATTAATCCTTGAAAAAGTAGCAGAGGAATCTGGAAATAAGGTTCCTCCCTGTAGCTACATTCAAGTAGGGCTGAACTCTGGCTTCGTTGGTCTGGGGAGAGAGCAGAGGCATTGTCTCCAGCCCAGCAGAAGTCTGGCAGAGAGAGATGGCATATGAGAAGTCGAGTGGGCATGGAGGACGTGTGCCATAGTGCAGATCCTGTGCAAGAAAGAGCAGGGAAGAGTGTGAAGGAAGTACAAGTCACTGAGCTCAACTTTGGCCACAACACGTTGCACTCAAAGCCTAGATCTAAACATTGAGATGATCCAGTGCCAGAAACATCCTGTCAGACAGCAGGCTGGCTCTCACTCACCTCTGGTAATGGCACCTCATCCCTGCCTTCCACCTTTCTACCATGAACTAAGCCAAATGGCAAAGTAAACAAAACAGCTGTCAGACTTATTGTCTGTTTAGGAACTTGGAAAGATTTATTGTGTCTTACCTAAGGGTTAATCAAGATGTCAGATACTACTTGTCTTTTGCATCTCCAGTACCAAAGCTGAAAGGCAACAGAAACCAAAAGAAATATAACCTACAGTAACGGCATTTAAGTTTGAATACATTAAAATGTTAGTATCCTAAATATGTTTGCTGATGAGTTGAGAGCTGGATTTATAACCTACTGCTGAACACTTTTTGTTGCCTCAACAGCACAAGATCAGATTATTACCAAGTCCCACATACACTCTTCATAAATACAGGTAGCCTAATAAAATGCAGATAAAAACCTCATACTTGCTTTTGTCCTCATCTCTGATTTGATACTCACTGACAATAGTTGCCAAATTTTAGTTACAAATATTATTCAAAAGAGATAAATAGTGGCATCCAGCAGCTCTAACCTGACAAATCCTTTTAAAGTAATTTAATTGGTCCACTTTCATGTGGTTTTATCCCTCTGACCAGATACAAGTGGATTCTTTTTATTACTTGAAAGCTGTTAGTGACAGGTATTTATTACTGCAATGATCCACTCTTAACCTTTAGACTGTAAAAATTGACCCTAGCCTGTCAACCATTAAGCACCAATAATTATGTCTGAAGTTGTGAAAGTGAAGTGTGACAGCCATTTCATACCTAGTGCTTTAACAGGTCTTATAACCTTCTGAAATACTTTTATTCTTTATTTTCCATGCACCAGTCAAAAATATGAGTGTTTTTAGAGAGAAATGTAAAGAATGTGCATTATCAAGAGTGAAATTTCATAACACTATCATTGTGAAAAAGTATTATACATCAGTTAGGTGTGCCTCTTCACAAAAAAAGGTTTTTTCATCTGTAAATATACCTATAACCGGGATTTTTTTTACTCTAGATATAGTGACAACACACAACATGGTCTTTGCTACCACTGTTAAGCAAGAATAAACAAACTTTGAATGAATGCCAGAGGTGGTACATTATTGGAAATATTTTTTGTGAATTATAAGAAGTTATTAACCATGTGATTTTGACCACAAGAGCAATTATAAATACCTCACATAACTTTTCTGTTATATAAGGCATACATCTCAAGCACAGTTTATGAGGCTTTTTAGAGGCAGCTTTTTTATTAAGCTGTAAAATCTCTTTGGAACTGCTTGTAACTTGTCAATGCTTGTTCATGTTCTACTGGTACCACTCCTGTGGTACTTTTTTTTTTGGTCACTGGGCACTAAAAAGAAAGAGGGAGGTAATGCCACAGTCATTCATTTGCTAGGGCCTGACAATGAAACATTCCTTCAGGTAAAATTTCTGGCACGTATCTCCCAAGAACTGCAGCAAGATCTCCACCTGCAGCAGCTCTATAGGCCTGGCAATTATTGACGGATGTTACATAGCATGCAGCTGTATCATTAAACTCCCTTTCCCAAGTTAAATGGTTAAAAACTCATCAGTATAGAAGAATGAAAATAATTCAGGTGTTAACAGTGTGCTGCAAATCATTATGCAAAACCCAGACACACTTTCATCTTGTTTGATTTTAAATTATTTTTTACTAATACAATTTATTTAGAATGACTGACTCATCATCCGAGTTTTGCTAAGCAATTGAAATTCACTTTATTTTTAATGAATGAAATTGTTGTCATAATTTGACATGTCCTGTAAATTTCTGTACTGACCTAATCATATATCTACATCTTCTTGGCATTGCAAAATTTTAGTGGAACAGAATGACAGCAATATTATACATGTGTAAAGTGATATTTGGATTGCCTCTTTATGTGTATGGTACCTCAACATCTATCTGAAAATCTTCTTAAGAGACTACTTCTGTTAGCAGAAAAAAAACATTCACAGTTCTTCAGCAACAAGGAACTGATGTCTGAAAAACAGCTGGTCAAAAATCTAGACATGATGTTCATAATTTACAACTCAGGAACAGTAAAAATAAAAATAAGTTTTTTTTCTTACTAATTCCACAGGACATTTCTTGAAACTGGAATGTCCTGTGTTTTAGTAGAGAATCTGCCCCTTTAAATTAGGTAGGCATCATCCTCAAAGTCATACATACTTGCCAGGAAACAAAATTGTCATATTTCTAAACTAGTCTAGCCTCCAATACCATATATTCTCCTCTGAAAACTATGCAAAAGCAGGAAAATTGCACTTTATTTATCTTTTCCTCCACTCATATATGTTCTCATTTATTCAGAAGACCATTCACTGAAGGTCGAAGTCTCTGTACTACTTAAATGTCATTTAACTACTACTGCAGGTTCCAAAACAAACTTGAGTATTCCATAGAAGAAAGCCAAATAAAGCCAGATAAAAATCTGAGATCTGAGAACTTACATTCCCTATTTTTAATAGAAAAAATAATAATAAATATTTTGACCCAATCATCCTGGCAATGACTTTGAGGTTTAATCAGACATGGAGAAAACAAAAATAGAACCATTAAAATTTTGAAAGGCTGCAGTAGAAACAGCACTATGATAAGAGGTGTCAATAGGCAAAGAGAAGTTGCACTGGTTATTGGCAAGGAGTAAATGCAAAGAACAAAGCCATTAAGAATTAAGTGATTTGTCAAAGCTTACTCAGAAAAGCTGAAGGAAGTTCAACACGTTCAAGACTAATTGCAGGAACCATAGGCATACGACAAGAGTACTTCAAGCTGAAGTCAACCTGGTTTATATATGTATGGATGGATATAGTCAATACTATCATCTTATTTAAGACTCCACAGCTATACCTACCGTAAGTTACTTCCTAAGGCAGGAGTTAGCTTTTCTTTCAGAGCTTGACACAGTGGATAACCTACTCAATGCTACCATTGCTGCTTGATACAGCAACACCAAGAATATTGAAAATGCCTTTTTTTCACTGCAATTCATACACTTTAGATAGATACAGAATTCTATTTAAAAGCTTTAGAGTATTTTTCAGTCTGTGCTGTCAAAGGTGTTCCATTTTGTGCAAAACACTTCAGTATTCATTAAAGCAAAGCCCAACACCTACATCTCTCAGATGAATACTATCGCTACCAGGCTATAGCTGTACAAGGAAATAGTATGCTGGTATTTGAAGAAGTAACTACTTATTTTCTGTTTTTACTTACCTGAAAACTATTGTGAAAACTGATTCACATACCTGGCATATATCTGGAAAACCACCTTCCCCAGTAAAAAAAATCATCAGTACACATCAGAAACCTCCAGTTTCTCTCTAATATAAATTCTGTACTTGTGGTTTCATGTCCTTTCTCTAAAAATCTTTTTTCAGCAAATTATTGACATCAGGGGGTGCTCTGTGCAAAGCAGACTGGGAGCATCTGGAAAATATGTGTGTATTTTTTAACACTGATTTCCGTGAAACAATACAAGACAAATACAGAGGTTAGTGAAACACACAAAACCCAGAAAATCAGAATAAATTCCAAAGGTTTCCACACAGAAAGAAACATTTTCTTCTTGAGAAAAACCACTAATACTTATATCTGGTATTCTAATTAATTCATAACATTCTAACACTATGCAGGAACAAGCATCAGATATAACAATGGTCTTAGCTGGTCATTTTACACTGAAAGAAAAGGTAAATTAATATGACGGTTTTCAAAGTATACTACTACTTCTCCTCAAATACCTTGTTCCTAGAAACAAGGTTACCTGTTTTAGAAAGGCTTTCTGTTCATGCATTGTGCCATCACTATCCTGTATGCCAGTCTCAGATATTTCTGTAAGTTTTGCCTTGGAAGATTTGGGGATAAATTAATTACAAGTAAATTCGCTCTAGTCAAGCAGAAATTACTTATACGTAAGTCATTCTCTTCTCACTGAAGGAGAGGCTCAGCTGCTCTAGGGCACTTCTGTCTCCCCCAACTCAGACTTGGCAGAGTCCTCATTTTGGGGCAGATGACAAGGACCTAGCAAGCCAAAAGAAAGATTAAGTAGGGCAGGGACCAATTAACAGTTTATGGCCTGGCATTTTCACCTACATACTCTTGCAAATTATCTGTTCCACAAAGGAAACAACCTCCAAAAGCAAACTGATTAATCAGCAATGCTCATCAGGGCAAGTACCAGCAGTACAGCATGATCCAGAGTACACCTCTACCCCAATCTAGTTTATTTCTCTATTTCCTACCACTTCTGCATTTCACCATCACTTGTACCAAGGCTGGGAATTTACAATACCCCACAGCTATCTACAGAAGAGACAAGCACACAGATTTTGCCTGGGTTAAAAAAACACCTTCAAAAAATTCTACTTTTCTAAGGACCTCTTTTGTTCTAAATGGATATATGATATATATGAATATTGATAAATTTTGACACACTGCCTTGATGCAAAGTTCCAACAACAATGTGAAAAGTTCCTACAAATAATGCAGGTATAACTTGGAGGAAATGATAAATCTAGAAATTTGTTTCCTGACTGTGTGGGGGTGGGAGAAGAATATTTACAAAACACCTGTGAACTTGGGGGAAAGCTACATATTTACACACTTTATTGTGGACTGGAGTTTAGCTAAGTTCCCAACACAGCCTTCCGGGAAGCCAGATATCCTCATCGTGGGCTATTTAGACCTGGAGATAAGCAATGTCTGCTCAGGAAAGGGTTGAGCCAATTGGTACTTTTGGTGGGCACTCTAGCAAGCGTATTTGTTTTAAATTAACTATTTTTTTTCTTTTTTTTTACCAGTCCTAATGCTCTTTTTATCTTCATTCTAATGATTCTCACCACTTTCACCTCATTTGGTATTATAAGGCTTGTCAGACTTTTTACTGTAACATTCCTATACATAGTACTTTTTACAGGGAGGTTTTATATTTTACCCTATCACTTCACAGAAGCTGCCTTGGAATTTTCAGGCCAGCCAATGGGTCTGCTTTTTGTACAACATATACTTACACTTGAGTTTTGAAGTCATTTTTGATCAACAAAATGAGTGATGTTGATGTGAAATGGGAGGAGGAAGTAGCATATGTAATTTTGTTTAAATTTCATTTAAATTTTGTTTTAAATCCATGAATTCCACTAACATGTAACAGATGGGATGTGGTGAAACTAAAATAAAGACAAAACTAAGAGAATCATGAGAACAGAAAGAAATTAAGTTACACCAATAGAAAATAGGGGGAAATACCCTCACCTTACCATAAAGAATTTGGATTATTTGAAAAATTTTTCTGTTTTCAGAGGATGTGTCTAACTCAAATGAGTGGATGGGGTCTAACTTATCTGCATCTATATGCACTATAGACTGAAATAAGTGAGTTGTAAAATAAAAGACTGAATAAGTGAGTTGTAAAAAAGCGAAGTCTGCCTTAAGGGCTATGCAAACTACTACAGGATGAAGAATTTGCTACAGTCTAATCAGTGGGGATTTCACTGCTGCAGTAAAAATGAGCAAGATAAAAAGAAAGACAATGTTGTAGCCTGTGCTAATCATAGAAATGTAAAGGCTGTGAATAAATAATAAAGGCAAAAATGAGAAATGGAATGTAGAATAAAGGCGTTAATGTTGAAATGAAAGATGAGATTCAAAATTGAACAGGGGAATCTTTGTATCTGAAAATAGTATTAATGTAGCTATGTTAAGCATCTATATAATTTACAGCAGTTTAGACTTCCTGACTGATTTTTCTTGAGGTTCCAGTGCAGAAGTGCAGGAGCCAAACTTCCCCTCTATGTTCTGAACAGCACACAGGGCATACTTGCTGCATCCTGAACATTCCTACTATGACATCCAAGGGAATGGAGAGTTTGGCTATTCTTGTTCTCTAAGTAACAAGCTTATAACAGGAGCGAAGAAGCATAACAGCAACAGAAAATAATAATAAAAAAAAAATAAATCCCATCAATGAAAAGAATTAAATGATGCATTTACCTGTGACAGAGGGGGACTAGATTCAACAGAAATTTCCTTTGTACAAAAGCTCCTTGCTGAAAAGTCAGGTGAGTAGGTTATAGAAAACAGAAATTTCACATCTGGAATCACTGGGCCATTCAAAAGTGATTCAATTTGCAATGGAAGTCCACTTCACTGTATGAGGTAACGATCTTAACTTTTCCTTTTTACACTAAGAAGGCATAGCATGAGATTCATGGCTGTCAGGAGGCATCTACTTTCAAACATCGCCCCATAATCACACCCACAAACCCTGGCAATTAAACCGCAAAAAATCACACAGTAGACTTACGCTTTCACATGGAAGGGAAGTGGAGGCTAGCTGCCCAAAACCTGAGTTTTATTAGTGCTTGCAGCATCACATTAAACATTGACATGCTGCAATCAAGATCAATATTGCTGGGTTGGGGGTTTTTCCCTGCCTACATCCAACAAGTTAACTTTTTTTTTTTTTTTTTTTAAAAAAAACCATAATATCTGTAGAATTGCTTTTGGAAGATTGCTGTCCCAGGTAGTCTGTTTTATGAAACGATTTCTGCTACAAAAATGCATAACAACTTTCAGTCTTTTGTATTGGAAATCATGTTATGTTGCAATTTAACAATGTTAGAAGACATTTGTATTCAAACCATATAATTCTTTTGGTACTGCTCTCTTGATGCCTTTGTAAACAGTACCATCTGTAATTTTCCCATACACCTGAGCAACAAACAATGGCTTTTGGTATTATCTCAATATCTCAGGTGGGCTTTTTTCAGCACTATTCATGGAATTAATTTTTAGGAATCTACCAAGAACTGAGTGTGCCAAATAAGCATAGAAGCAAACATCCATTGTAGCAGAACTCCAGATTCTTCTTTCATTATGTTTGACTGGTGTTTAAAAAAAAAAAAGGACAATTTCTACTATTATTTAAAATCCAATTTTAATAATGCCCTCAGGGGTTTTTATCATTCTATAACATATTTGGTCTGCTCTACAGCAGTCTACTGAATAAAATTTTAGACAACAATTTTATTTTCATGAGTACTGGTACTTTCCCCAGAAACTACTGTGCATAGTTTACATTCCCATTTCAATTCCATGAATATTTTGAATTCTGAAAATTTCTGTTCATTTTTCTCTTATAAGTTTATTAATGACACTCCTGCCCACTCCTGAACTCTGTTAAGCTTACTTTAAAGGGTTTCTTATTTCATTTAGACATTTCTGCCACTCAAACTACTATCTATAGTAATACACAGATTCTTCTAAGTCCTGCTTTATCTCAACTGCAAGATTGCCTCATTCTTTTCCTAGATTACATCTCATTTCAAATTAAAAATGCCTTTTTGAGATATTTCATTTCCAACTTCGTTAGAAAATCTTCAGTGAGAATACAATAGTGAGAAAGAAACTGAAATATGTATCAGTATAATGTGATCAGGAGAACGGAAGGGAGCAGAAGAAAAGATAAAAAACTGTTAAAACTGTCCATAGTTCTAAAGATCGCTGTGTAAAACACTTAGCATTTGTGTTTATAAAGAATGAGGGAGGGAGCTAATTGAACAGAAGATTATCTGTGGTGCAGCAAGCAAAATTATGAATGATAGAGAGAAATCTGGTGTCAGAAAATTATAAAAAAAAAATAAAATTCAGTATTCATTGTAACAGAACAGAATAACTGAAAATGTGCTTTAATGCTTTCAAAGCACAATAATGCTGCAGTGCAGACTCATTTCCTGTCAATAAAGAAGTCTGAGTTGCCAAAGAAACAAGCATTTGTTATATAGGGAGAATATAGCAGAGAAAGCCACTTGCTGAATAAACTAGGAATTTGCCAGGAATCTACAACATAAAAAAGAAGATAGCAAACATGCTCTACATATTCATGAAACAGTATCTCTAGGACTACCCCAAGATAATACATGAGTAAATCTGCAAATTCATCCCAGAAACTCTTTATGAAGAAGTAACAGCTGCTTTGTAGAGTCTTTAGATTTCAAAAGAAGCAGGAGAAAGAGCTACATCTCATATTTGCAGAGAAGTTTTTCCAGGCTATTAATAAGACATTAGCTCCAATGAAGAACTTAAAAACATCCATGAGCATTGCATTCTGCTTCATTCCCTTGTTAAAGGATATGAATATGTAATACAGAAATTGGAGGATACTTAACATTAGCAACATTAATTGTTGCATTAGACAATTAGGCATCTTAGGAATTCAGAATAATTTACTAACATGAATTTAGCAATGCAACATCCTTCTGAAGTAACTGCTATTAGTATTTACTATTATGAATGGAAGATTCATGGAACGCAGATGACATTTCCAAACCCCAGCAGTCAGACAGCATAATTAGTAAGAGATACAATAGTTCTCCAACTAAACAGGGACCATTAAACTTCCCTTTTTGCTAACATAATAATTATCTTGTCATGCTAAATGAAATAAACCATTCAGTAAGTCAATATAGCCACAAGCAAGAGATTCAGATCAAAAATACTCGGTGAGCAAAGTATTTATGAGGATTGAAGAGAAACCTCTTCTGACTGCAGTCTGTGCAAAACTATATGACAAAACCAAATTTAATAAACCCAAATGTAAATTACTTATGAGAAGTTACTGAGATTCTCACCTGTAAAAAGGGAAAGCTGATGGAGCATCGGGAGACGTTAGCAACTCTATTAAAACACTGAGAATACATCCAACACCATTAAGTCAGTCATTGCTCTTTCTTCTTTTCCTGCCTGAACGTTATTTTCCTGCACACTCCAGCTTCCGGGAGTCAATGTTTGGTAAGTCAGACAGTGAAACGTTGGCCTGTGCCAATGTTCAGTAAATCAGACAGTGAAACTGATCCAGCTTTATTTTTTAGTAAAACATAAAACTTCATATGATCGAAATATAAAAGAACAGGGATGGGATCTGACATGGTTGCTCAGCTGGACCAGCTGTTTTACCCACCTCACTCTTCAAGCTCACCAGTACTCTCAGCTGGACAACACAAGCAAAAGTGAGAAACACGATCAGACAGAACCACATCAGGTATCTCACCATGACCTCTCACCTATCTCTCATCTCCCAACCCCGAAGCCTGCTGACTCTTGGTTATATCTATTGATAAAAACTAAAACCCCGATCAGCTCCATTTGGGCAGTTCTGGCAGCTCAAAGAAATCTGAACTGACCCCATCTTCATCCTTGGGCCAAACCCTGAAGTGTATCCATGCCACTTTGAGGTGGCTGACAGCAACACCCCCAAGCCTGAGTGGGGCATATATGCAAGTGTACGACTGGGTAGAGCTGCATTGCTCTGAGTGACCTGCCTACAGTAACTCTGCACCCAATTAGGGGGAAACACTTGTGACTGTTCATTTCACATCTCACCTTGCTGTGAGATTTGGGTTCTTTATGCGTAGGTCAAATCTCTGAACCTTCTAAAGAGAATCAATCTGAACAGTAAGGAAGAAACCCTTGTAATGTATATCACACATCAGTCACTGCTGAACATCCTAAATTTCCTTTTATTCCCCATTAGAAAATACCTTGAGACTAGCAAACCACAGGATGAGTTCACATATGAGGAAAAAAACTGATATGAAACTTTTCAGACAGAAACACTTGCTTATGACTTTAACTGTGTAAGATCTGTACAAGGCCCCTAAAATTAAAAAAGCAGATATCTACATCCTGAAATATCTAATCAGCATCTAAAAATTTGATCCTATAGATTGCTTAACTGGACTCTGGGCTCAAAATAGTTTTAGAAAGTACTACAGAAATGGAACTACAATCCAATTTCCATTTGTTAGCACAACTATAAGCATGATCCATTGTGTTATTTGGCAGAACATATTGATCAGCAAAATCAAATCATTTTGGCTAGTTCATAAAATTCATACAAATTAATACAGCTATCTACATAAACTGTATTTATTGCAGAGCAGTGTATCTTAGGAGCAGAACTTCTGAAACAGACAATCTAAAGCTAAGTCATAGAGGGAATTTCTGTCTGATTAATTTTTATATTATTTCAAATAGTTACAGCAGTCACAGAGAAGTTATTGGCAATAAAATCCAGAAATTATCAAATCACAAAGGCAGTGATTTAAAAAGCAGGGCTTTCAGATGTGCTTTTCTTATGAACATAATAACATCCTCTATATTTCAATAACCTCTAAGCTGTAGGTTTGGGGAAGGAAAAAGGATAAAGGTCATGAATAATAATATTGAAAAATAATTGTGCACAAAATGTACAAGAAAGTTTTTAGGATAGCTACATGTAATGTACCTCTAATAGTTGAATGGAGTCAACAGTTTACTGAGGAAGAGAAAAATTAATTTCTCATTAAATATGGCCATAGAAATATGTCACAAATCAGAGACATGTAAAGCCAAACTTACTGCTCGGTCATACAGCAAGTGCCTTTACTTCTAGACTTGCATCAGCTGTGGTCTGTAGCAATATCCCACAAGGTAAAGGTCCTTGAAAATGTACAAAAAGTAAGCACTTGAAAAACTTTCTACAGCATTTGGGGGTAAATTCAGAAACCTCCTTCTAATGGTGCTGAAGTTGATTAGCACCTTCAGAAAGAAACCCAGGAATCCACCAGCTGCTCCCTCAACTAGTTAATACTTTTACCTTGCTTTAAAGATTGTCATAATTTTTAGACATACCACAGAATATGCTGAGCTCTAAGGGACCCACAAAGATCATCAAGTCGAACTCCTGGCCCTGCACGAGACATCTCAAAGAATTACACTGTGTGCTTGAGAGGGTTTGTCCATGTCCAGACACTTCTTGAACTCTGTCAGGCTTGGTGCTGTGATCACTTCTCTGGGGAGTCTGTTGCAGTGCCCAGCCACCCTCTGTGTGAAAAAAATTTCTAATATCCAACCTAAACCTCACCTGAAACAACTTCAGGCAATTCCTTCACGTCCTGTCGCTGGTCACCACAAAGATCAGTGTCTGCCCCTCCTCTTCAGTGTAGACAGATGCATAACCAGCTCAAATTTAATTTATTTCACTATCTCAGGCATGTGTATAATATGTAATTTAAATCAACAAACATTTATTAAGTGGATTGTCTATTGAGTCACAGATGCTCTTGCTGCAGTTCATTACACTGGCTCATGTTCCAGGGTGCCCAGCAAGGGCTGGAAGGATAAGGTACAGAAAAGTAAGTGATAAATGTCTAATGGCTCCAGCTCTTCAAGGAGGAAAGGAAAAAAAAGGTATTGCACTGCTTGAAAGTTCAGTGTAGCAGTATTAGCAAGCAGTGGGACTGCAACTCCAAACTGGAGTGATGTCATATTTGATATGAAAAATATGATTTGAAAAATAATCTAGAACAATCAACAGAGCACTGCAAGACCAAAACTACTTCACAAGAAGGATCTACAAAGCCTCAGAAAATTGAGATGTTGCTCTGAAACTGCAAATGTTCTGCTGCATTGCTAGTCAGTGAGAGGACTGGAAACATAGAAATATCATATTCAAACTTCAGATGTATCAGAATAGTTCATCATATACACATACCACATTAATAAATAACATGAAAACTAATGACTTCATTAAGATGACTGCTTTGACAGATACAAAGGAAATTAGTATTATACTCACACTAAATAGGGTATTTAAATTTCCTGTAATGAATAAAAGCAGAGAGGAGAGCAACAGAAACAAGCCCAGCAGTTTGTAGATGGAAAGAATGTAATTATGTCCAAGACAATTATTTAATTAGTAGCTTACAACCATATTGATTAAGAATATCAGGTAAAATACTAGATATCACTGCATATGACACTTAGGAAGAGTTCAAAATAAGCTGCATTTAAATTAAAAAAAAAGTCCTTCAGGGCAACATTGGTCCTTTGGGGCCATAACACATTTGGTTCATTGCTCTTTGACAGAAAGTGCATGTTCTATATGTTCCAGGCCATACATTCTTTCAGGAAAAGATGAACAATCTTTGTCTATAATGATGCAGTTAATCTTTAAGAAACAAATACTTTTGTCCAGCTGGTATTCTAGGTAAATATCTTACAGTTGTTAGAAAGATCTTAACCCACAAATTATTTGGATTATTACTGGTGAATCCCCAAAATCTGACCACTTAAACTGCACAGAAGAGAAAGGAGTACCCACCATAGAGGCCAACACAGAGAATCACATTAAGCTTTGCATCAATAGGTGAGGCTCAGAACTCCCAAACTGAGGTACTGCAGTGAGACTTTCACAAAGAGAAATTCTAGAAGTTAGCAGTTGTTGAAAAGGTGCAACACCACTGGCAAGCCTGAAAGGATTACCTGAACCTTTATCCTAGCAGAGTAAGGAGATGGAGCCTCAGAAAAGAACCTCCCCCTTCACAAGATCATCCAACAGAGCACTCAAGACATTTCACTCCTGACAGGTGAAGTTTGGCAGATGAGGAGGAGGAAAGGTGACATGAAGCAGGTTTAGCTAGAAAATCACCCTTTGAGCTAAGATCAAATTCATAGACTACCCCAAGTTCCCAGGCTAAGCACATTTCTTCGCCTTGCATATAAAAAATTGTTGGTTTTTTTTCCTCCATTGTTCCTTTTCTCTCTAGATGTGCTTAGGTTTATATTTTCGTTTTGTCTGTAGGGTTCTTATAAGCAGAGAAGCAGTATCTACTAAAAGCAATCTCAGAACCCACTGTCTGGAGGCATTTGAATTAGTGATAAGTTACAGATTTAAAGAAAAAAAAAAAATGAAAAAACAAACCCAACCATGAATATAAATAACATATTCCACAGAGAAAATACTGAGGTCCTTTTAATACTTAAATCTAAAATGCTACATTTTGTAGCAAACATAATGTTTGTGACAAACACAAATCTTCTCAAATTTAGATAGCATGACAATTATAAATAAAGGGATTAGCTAGTCCTTGAGGATACTCCATTAGTCCCTTCTTTTTGCATATTTAAATTGTATTCAACCATCCAGCTAAGTTATTGCACCCAAGTGCATCATAAAGTATAGCTTGTGCAGTGTCATTAACATATAACAAACACAAGAAATCATTCTTTGCATGGATACTAAACAAACAGAGGAATAAGATACTCTCCTGCCACCATATGAATGTCTCTTAACTGTTCAACAGCTGCAGCACTCTAGTGGGAGATGCTGTGAATTTAAAACTGAACATTTTTCTAGCCCTTGGTCCTAGAAATGCCTTCAGGTAATCTGGAGAGGCAAGGAGGGACACAGAGTCTCTATCCTGAAGGCTGATGATACGCCCACAAAGAGAGACTACATTGCACACTAACCTGTGTCAAACACACAATGCACAACATGCTTCGTGACAGTTCCCTACTGCAAACAACCCCCATTTAATCCAAGATATCGTACTCTTTCACTGACAAACATGCAAAGAGCATATCTACATCCTCCAGCAGCACACAGCACAGCCAGCCTGCAGCTATCTCCAACAAAGCTGGCCCATGCACGTGAGACAACAAAGAGCCAGGAACCAGCTCTACCTAGAAGAAGCATAGCTGCATCCATGTCATTGCTTCCATTTCTGAAGCCAGCATCAGCAGTTCTCTGCTATGCGTGTTGGACACGTGCTCTGAAATTGCCTATGAAAGAGGCTAGGATAAAGAGAGAGCTTAAAACACATTACCTAGATAAATATATTTATTTTTATTTTTTCAGCAATTCCCCCTTGTAGGCAAGTCCTACTATTCTGCAGGGCACGCTTAAATCATGGTTTGCATTAAACAGCCGTGAACTTGAGTACAGAAATCTGAAAAGCTTATATCAACAATGAAGACTAATGTCATATGGACAAAGAACCAAGAGAATTTATTATTTTTCAAGCTTTGGAGGATTTGGGGGTTTGCTTCTTCTCCTTACCCATTCAAAACCAGTAACATATAGTAACAGCCTAGCAGCTTTTAAGCACAGGTTCCTTTGTTGTCTAAATCTAGTTCATGCACCATAAGGAGTCATAATTCTAAGCGAAGACAGTAAATTAACAAAGATATTCTGATAATACCACATGTGCTTCAACTTTGTTGATTGAACACAAGTCTGTGTCAGGTAACAGAATTTAGAAACTGTCCACATGGTGGGAAGAAACTTAATTGTAATTTACACAGTACTTCATGGAACACATAAGGACACAGTACCAAAAAGAATTCTCACAGCAACACAGCCAGGAGAGATCAAACTTCTTGGCACATATGTGACTGATCGACATAAAGTAAACAACAGTATCAAGGAAGATCTTTCAAAGCTAAGTGGCAACTTGAGAAGAAACAAAGACCAAATTCAAAAATTTTCATTTTGAGAAACTCTGCTCATACATTCCTTTTTACATGAAAAATAAGGCAAGGAAAGTGTCTCATACCATTTATCAATTACATCAAGAAGGCACCTGAGTTATACATCTCTGAAGAGAGAACTCCCTTCTACAGACTGGTTGGCTGTAGTTTATTTATATACTCTGAGAAGGAAAGCTGTCAAGTTCCCTCAGGTGCACTATGGATACCCCTTGCAAGAGATTTATGCAGTCTTCCCAAGGGCAGAAATAGTAAAGGAGAGACCCACATGAAGAATGGTGCTCAGAGTATGGAATTCTTGCACTACTGTGTTAAATATAAAATTCCAAACAACCCATGTTTCTGAAGGGTACTGATTTTTCCAAGATCTCCAAGTCTATAATTCTGGTCTAAAAGAGAACCAAAGCCACCTGAGTACAGGTCTTGTGAAGAGTGGTTAACCAGTGGGGTTAACCCACAATACAGATCTCATCAAGTTTCAGATTCTGAAATACGTTCTGAAAAACAGCAACATTTGAGAGTGTTTGAAAATTCCCACATTTTCCCCCCCTCTTCTGTTCTGATAGAAATTATGATTTTTAGTTTGAATAACCCACTTAAAACTAGCAGCAGTAACACCTATCCCACCTATACTTCCTTTAATTTATAGAAAAAAACATACTGAGTATAAATAAAAAAAAATTCACCCGTACTTCCCCTCATTTCCTTCAGGTTGAAAATACCAAAAATTGTATGCTATTTCCATCAAGAATCCAAACTACCCTCAGCACTATACAGTATTTTCCATTTAAGACAGAATACACTTAAGTGAAAGAGAAAAAAGCACACAGCAATGCAGACTAACAGAGAGAGGGAGGTAATGGAGACTAAGACAAAGGGAAAGGAGTGTCAAACAGGCTCTATTTTTGAAGAATTTCAGCATGAAAGCTAGCAACTAACAGTGACATGACTGCTTGCCCACTCCCCCCTGCCTCCCAGTGGAATGGGGAGGAGAATCAGGAAAAAAAAGGTAAAACTTTTGAGTTGAAATAAGAACAGCTTAATAATTGAAAATAAGTAAAATATAATAATAGTAATCAAAGTAGCAATAATTTTAATAAAAAAGGAAGAGGAAGGGAGAGAGAAAGAAAGAGATAAAAGCTAAGAAGAACAAGTGATGCACGATACAATTGCTCGCCACCTGCTCGCTGCCAGATGACCAGCTCACCCCCAAGTCAGGCCCATTTCAGATTACTTCCCCATTTTACACTGGGCATGACATTTTATAGTATGGGATATCCCTTTGGCCTTTTTGGGTCAGCCACCCCAGCGATGTTCCCTTCCAGATTCTTGTTCACCTCCTCACTGGCAGAGTACAAAATCCCTGAAAGGTCCCTGACTTGGGGTAAGCGCTACTAAGCACCAACCAAAGCATCAGTGTGTTACTGACATTATACTGAATCCAAAACAAAGTGCTATACCAGCTACTGAGAAGAAAATGGGCTCTAGCCCAGCTGAAAGGAAGACAGAGGTTACTGGGCCTTTGCTAGGTAAGTACATGGAGAGAACCACATCCATAATTGAGTACTTAGCTTGGTATAGCTGATCAAGAAAAGTTATTAGTAAAATGTGCCATAAAGTTAGTTGCTTCATTCACAGAATTCAAGTTTGTCAACTAAATAAAGCTCCTTTCATGCAGCAGTGTACTGGGGCTGAGTATTTCAAGACCAATCAAATCTGAGCTCCCATGAAGTGTTTAGTATCATCAATGCAACCTCAGAACCAACAGTAAGAGTGTTCTGTTATCACAAGCTAGCGGAAAAAGTCTTGAGGTTATAAACACAAGATGCTTCTATTTAATTCATCCCATACTCAGGAAAACAGATTCTATAAATAAAGTGACATCAAGGAAACACATCCAATTTCTCCTTATAATTGAAACAATCTTGAATGTGGTGCTGCTCAGGTCAACAAATGATAATAGTAATATTGCCTACAACACTTTCTATTTTGTGTTACAACCTCTGAGGAGAAAATCCCGGCGTGGTGCATGCTGACATCACTTGAGATTGCAACTAAAGAGCTCTGAGCCTAAGGAGAAATTATTGAAAGTCTGTTTTTTTGGCTTTGGCATGGTTCACTATTGAAGTAGAATATTATATGCCTAGAGAAGCTGTGGATATCCCAGCCCTGGAAATGTTCAAGGGCAGGTTAGATGGAGTTCTGAGCAACCTGTCCAGTGAAAGGTGTCCCTGCCCACAGCAGGGAGGTTGAAGCTAGATGATCTGTAAAGTCCCTTCCAACCCAGACCATTCTATGGTCTGTAATTCTATCTGTACCTAGAAATTCAATAGCACATCTGTAACATGAGCAACACAGATACAGCTATGAGATCTTGAAAAGAGAAAGCATAATCCAGAGGATGACACTGTATTACACTGAAAATTACATTACATCAAAAAGACCATTACATTACATCAGCAACATCAACGTTCAATACCAAATACCCAGTCTGTTCTTTTACTAATTTTTTGAAATAGTAAGCACAGGCAGACAGTACTGGAAGATAAATACACTACAGGCAAATCTGAACTGAGCAGAATTTAGTGTTCAATGCCAGAGGTGTTAATAAAGAAAAAAGCTTTTCCTAAGTACAGGGCTTCCTTTCTCATGGTGAAGTATTTAGGTAGGATTGAAGTTTTTCAGGTGGCCTTGGTAACCACAAAGACCTGCTACTTGAAGGAAAATGTTATTACCTTTGGGGGCTGGAGTAATTACAGTCCATTTGCTATGTTGATCAGCCAGGAACCTCTTCTTCAGCTTCTGAATTTGGAATACAGAGAAAGCGCCAAATGAAGTGAGTGAAGGCCCAGAAAGTAATCTGATATTCTAAGAAATACAGCCACAACACTGCTGAAAACTATTTAATGTCCATTTGAATTTTTTTAGGCTCTGCTATTTCCCTCTTTTGCTTTCACCTGCCATGACCCTTAGGAGACCAACCTTCAGTATCACCTGAAAGAGTAAAGACTATTATTGAGTAGTCACTCAGAGCTATTCATATGAGGACCCAGAACTAATTTCAAAGTAACTTTTGTTCATCTGGTTGCAATGAGTGGTCTCACATCATTCTGCAACATGGCACCACATTTCATTGGTATATGGGGAGTGGCCATATTTTGACAGCTTAAAATAGTAAAAATTACCATTTCATTGATCATAGAGTTTAAAAACAAAGATTAAGTCATTCAAAAAATAAACTCTTGGAAGCTGAAAATACATATGTGTGATTAATTACCTCCATATCTGTCAGAATGGACTTCTCTAAGGATTGTTGTGTTCTCAGTTCTTGTCTGAACTCCTTTCAGAAGAAAACCAGTATTTGAGTTTACAATTTCCACGTCAGGTTTCATTCAACTGCAAATTAACCTAGCTGAATTACATAAACCACTGAAACAGACTTTAAAGCAAACTTCAGTCCTTAACTCTGGCAATGCTGTTGAGTCTGTAATTATTGCTACACCAGCACTTCATTTACAATCCCCTAATGCCCCATGTCTATCGCTACCAACAGATTATGGATTGCCAGCCCGGTTGGTTGCTGTCAAATATACATTCTGTCTAGTGTTCAGACTAACAGCATGCAAGCAAATGACTGGAGCTATGTCATGACAGTACAACACTAATAGGAATAAGGGGAAAATGAACACAAATGGGAAAATCTAAAGTGAAAGGTATGCACAGATGATTCTTTTGAGGTAACAATATTAAGTGTATTTGAATCGAGACCAGAGAATCTGGAAGGTGAGTAACGCTTAACCTACCTTTTTATAGCAAATAGATATGGGACACCATGTTGTAGAGTTACAGCTTCATAAATCAGGAAAGTCAGCTTTGTGAAATTGTGATTAATTGATGGATTTCAGAGACACAGTCATAGGAACAAATATACTTGGATATCAGGACTAGGAATTTATGAGGAGAACTACTTAATTTGTATCTATTCTACTTTATATAATATTTCTGGTCTGTATGAGAAATTAGACTCTACTCTGCCCTTTGGAGACCACACCTGGAGTGCTGCATCCAGGCCTGGATTTCTCAGTCAAGAAAGACATGGACCTGTTAAAATGAGTCCAGTGGAAGGTCATGAGGATGGTCAGAGAGCAGGAACACCTCTCCTACAAATAAGGTTGAGAGAGCTGTGGTTGTTCAGCCTGGAGAAAAGAATCCAGAAAGACCTTAGAGCAGCCTTATAGTACCTAAAAGGGGCTTGAAATGCAGAAGGAGGGTGACTTTTTACTCAAGCAGATAGCGATAGGGCAAGGGCGACTGGTTTTAAACTAAAGGAAGAGACATTTGGATTAGATGTTGGGAAGAAATTCTTTACTCAGAGGGTGCTGGGGCACAAGAACAGGTTGCCCAGAGAAGCTGTGGTTGTTTTATCCCTGAAAGTATTCCAGGCCAGACTGGATGGGGCTCTGAACAACCTGGTCTGCTGGATGGCATCCCCTTCCTATGGCAAGGGGTTTGGAACTAGGTGGCCTTTCAAGTCCCTCTCAACCCACCCCATTCCATGTTTCTAAGTACTTAAGCTACTAAAATCAGAAACTGGATGAACATGCCAGGGGAAGTACCACTGTGGTTGCTCTCCTTCCCTAAGCATTTGCTCCAAAGACAGGATGCCAGACTAGATGAACATCTGATCGGACCCCAAACCACCCTTCTTATGTGATTATTAGTAGGCATAGGCATTCCAGACAGTGGCACTGATTACAAATTTCGATCAAAGACAGACTGAGAACTACACACAACACATAGGTACAAAACCTTAATGTATCTGAACTGCTGTAATTTTCTTGCTATCAAAATTGCCATGTTGATTTATATCTTCCCTTAAATATCTGCTTGACCAACTCTATTTTACCCTGTTATTATGACAACATTTGATAAATAATCAACAGGGTGGAGCATCGAGCTATTAAAATAAATAGAAGTATAACCTTTAATTTAAGGGGAAAAATATTTGCAATGCATAATGAAGTCTGAAAATAAATATTTAATTTAAAAAATACTTGACTAGTATCCTTCCCTATTTCTAGACGTGTCTTCAGAGCCCATTTAAGTTTTTTTAGCAGCACAATATTATTTTTTCCACTATTACTTCATGCTTCTGAATTAATGCTACCAATTCTGGTAATGACACTCTCTCTGAAATCATATTTTTGTAAAAGCAAGAAAATTATCTGAAAATAAGGAACTTCTGCAAAACATTCTCTGTAAAAATTCTGAGAACTCAATTTTCATTAGATCACTTATATTTCTATTAACTGAGCATGGAGCATACTTGGAGAGACAATGAATATAGGGGGTTTTTTTGAAAAGTCTTTTATAAAGTGATTTTCAGAACATAGAATGGCATATATGCTACAGGAAATGTGTCTTGGTTTTGTGTTTGTAGATAATAAAGCACTACAGGATCCTAGAAAACAGAAAAGCTTCTAGGATGGCAGAATATCTAGGGAGGGCAATCAGAAGCAGTTTATATTTAAATATAATTTTTCTTGATCTGAAACTGTTTCTCTGTTGTTTCCTTGTTTGCAGCTGGAGGAGTAACATGCCAGTTTACTCCTTGAAAAGAAGGATTTGTCAGGATCTAGTACCAGAAATTGGCGTATGAGGGCCAAACGAATAAGGCCATTTCTTGACAAAAGCGATTATGTAGAATGCCAGCAAGATACAATCACGGATGTTCTACTGGCGTGATGTTGTAAGCTCATTGTCTACCACATAGTCAGCTTCTTCAGGTTTACAGGTGTTTAATTAAAGATTTAATAAATATGGCTTAAAAGGAACAAAAGCACCTTATCTACGACCCTCTGAAAAAATAACTGCCCAAACAATTCTCCTGGAGAATTCTGTAAGCTGACAATGTGTTGCCACTTTCCAAGCCACAAGGGCACAAAAGATGAAAAGATGGTTAGTTTCTAAGGTATACAGCAACTTTTGAAATGTACTGTGACCCAGCTTGGTAGCTATTTAAAGAATTTCACAACTACTGTCACACTTCCCATAGCAAGGAAAGGGTATGACAAGAGAGGAGTCTATCATCACTACCTGCATTCTATGAAAAAAATCATACAGAACATCAGACTTGACCTTATGGCTCTGAGAAAGAACTATTACCTCCTTGGAAATGCTGACATTGTTTTTACAGGGGCCATGCCCCCTCCAGTACTGGCTAGTAGCGATACTTGGGAAATTCTTAGCCCAACAAAAGATAAAATGGTGTCACAAGTGAAATAGCACTGCCCTGTTGGGGAGACTGCACACAGATCCTCCCGAAATCCTTTTTTACGCTCTGGGCCCTACACTTTATGTTGAAATTACAGTTACCAGCATACATGAAACTGAAACATGCAGCTCCCTACTGGAGCTTGACTGACATATGACTCTGTTACAACTAACTGGTTTGTATTTCCACATAATTCCAGTTTTATCTTGTAATGAGACTCTCGAAGGAGAGGTAATAAAAATAGGGAGGAAAAGAAATGCAGGAAGCAATGGGAAAAAAAGAGAGAACTGTCCTCATAATGGTAGAGTACTTAGAGCAGTATTTCACCTGAAGCAATGTAACTAGCTGGTTGTCAGTGAACAATTTGTTTTCATTGATCTCATGGTTAAATATTGAGGACATTTGCCTACAGGGTACAATGAATGAAAATAAATTCCTTAATCACCCTACTTTGTGTGCCTCTGCTTGTAAATCAAAGTGTGTTGCAAGTGGAAAACTGTTTAGGTTTTAAAGAATGCTCTACCACTGCCAGCTGTGCCTTCCAATTGCCCATGCCAGGAACCTCCCACAATGACAACCCTTCTTTTCTGGTCTGATCTTTATTTTTGCTTTAGAAAACAACATTAAAATAATAAAGAAATGTTTTAAAAAATAAAGAATATGTGTATCAAAGTTGAACATGTGCCTTGTTTTAACCTGGCAAGCGTGTCAGAGCCATCTCAGACTCAGCTAAAGTTTTCCAGATAATTTCTGTAAAATACTAAGGCTATGGGTTGAAAATTATTCTATGTAGTTATATGGTCATATAAGGTGAATGTTAGAGTACACAGTACGCCAAACAGCTTGTTAATCATTAGTGTTACATCCTGCTAGCCCTTTTCTAAGGGAAAAAAAAAAAAAATCTTTCTTCAAAAAGATACAATTAAATATGGGTTAATCTTGTTATATTTTTCACCATGACTGACTCATAAAACTTAACCTCATTTTCTCCTCTCTGAATTATCTGAGTCAGTGAAGCACATACAAGCCAAAGGCTTGCAGTAGAAGCCATTTTAGCCCAATAAAATATTCTGTGGTGGCCAAAAGTAAATGCTTGAGCAGTATTAGAGCCACATAAATATATTTGCAAAGCAACCTCGCAGCTCCTGATAATTTTAACTCACAGACTTACTGAGACATATATGGGTAATTTTCATTTACAGGTTAACTAAACTCAAAGGTTAACTGGGATCAGTTTAACTCCATGTGGCTCTTCTGCTCTCCCTATCTTTGGGAAGAGCTCTTCTGTTTCTCTATCAGCTATACTCCTCCTCAACCCACTCCTCTTATTTGGAGTCCCCCTTCTGCTGTCTTTGTGTGATGTCCCTTTCTTATAAGAATCTCCATTTTTATGAAATATCCCTTATTATTTCCCAAGTAGTCTAGATAAATATGTTACTGGTTATTTTTAATTTTTCATCCCATTTAAAGGATTTTTATGTTCATCGCATCATTGTAGGATCTTTTTAAGGGTTACTTCTGCTCTAAAGAAAGTTCACTTTTGTTAAGAGATTTCATGTTCCCTGCTCTGCCAGTAGCACCAGTTTTCAATATCTGCCATTTATACATTTAAAGTACCAGAGAAAAAGTTTCCAAAAGCCAACACTGCAAACAATCTAGAATTTAAAAGCTAAGGTTGATTCCTGCCTACTCAGCCATCACACTGCTCGGTTTTGCTGCCCAATCTATACTTTCAGTCAAATCTAAGCAGTCCATGCCTACCTTAAAGAAGGCAAAATAAATAAAATTTTTCAAGTTTTACTGACAGCAATGTAAAAACTGTACAAAATAATTTATAACTCTAGTTGAGGAGGGTTGCTTCAGACATTCAATCCATTTGTGCCTGATTTCTCCTTGTGACTGAGAGCAAGTTTCTCCTGGAGAAAGTAGAAGGAAAGGTCTTAATTCAGATCCATGTGCTCCGTGAACAATTTTTAAAAAGACATTTATCCCAGAAAAGTATATTATCTTTCCAACTAAATCTCTCTTTGTTTTTAGAAACTGAAGTCTTCTTCTTGGCTTCCATATTTCCCTCAGGTTCTGATGTTCATAACTAGGGGATTAAAATCATACACACTGCACTTATAAGGGGTTACATATGCCAAGATTACTATATGTCCTATGCTGCTTCACACTGTCCAGTAAATAACATGGATCCTTTCAGGCCAACAATTGGGCAGGGAACACTCCCTAAAAGAATAAATCTCAGGATACTTCTTTCTTCTATTGAATATAAAAGTTTGTATTAGTCTGTCAATATGTTCATAAAAAGAGCCTCTCCAGTTTATTACTTCATGTAAGATCACACCAGATAAATTAAGGTATGTGCATGCCAATAGAACGAAACCTTTATTTATACTTTAAGCTAAAATGAAAATAAACTATTTGCCCAACATCTCTAGTATGCTATGATTTTTTGTAGCAAAAATAAGTACATTTCAACTCCCTCTCTCTTCAGTATGTCTCCATTCTTCCTACTCACTTCATCATTGTCAGGCCACAGTTCAGAGGCCTGGGAGTTCCTTCAGGGAAAATGGGGAACTCTGGTTAATTATGCAGAAATTTGGATACAAAAAGTTATGTAAGAGCATTTCTAATACTTTCTAATAAAAACCTTCAAAGTATCCAGATTTCATAATTTACTGCTCTTTTAGATTTGGGAGAACAAATTGTTTCATTGAAGGACACTTGAAGTACAAAATCTTGTCTTAGGTTATTGTCTCTATCTGTGAATGGCAGGCAAATAGAAGGAATCTGCGCTTAGGGAGCAGAGGGGTTATGTATGACAGGCACTAGAGAAAGTATTTAATAATCTAGGCAATATCATCTTGCTAGAGAAAGTGCTTTGGAATGATACTTTTTCAGACAAAATTAATGACTTAGTTCAAGCATACTCAGTCTGACAATTAATCAGTGAAGTCCTGTGAAAAACTGTCAAAGGAAATGGTGGATGTGAAACGCTTCAGGGATTTACCACACACTTAATTTCTAGAAAACAGCAGGTTAGTATACTGGTCACATGCCTTAGGCTTGAAGTCAGAGGTTCATATGGTTCTGAATGCATTTTACTACTATCATCAACAAAAAGTAGAGTATAATGCAATAATAGAGCTGGTTTCCCATTTGCTACAAAGACATAATATCTGATGTATGGTAATGCAGCTGTAATTTTAATTTAACAGGACTTTTTTAGTATGGCTTTATGCTACGGTTATTCACGTATGGCCCACATGAGGAATTATTTTTCATTATCTCATTATCATATGGAAAACGTGAGAAATAGATACACCAGGCTGACAAACAATGGTAAAATAGCTAATCATGCAAGTACTTGGGAACTGTGCTAGAGTTCATTGACATGAGATTCAGTGAGAGCAAGATATCAATACCTGAAAGTACCAATTCCCATTTAACTTTGACATCTGTTTTTCATGCATGGTCTGAATTAATTAAAAATTGCCTTCCTAAATAAAAAAAATACCACTGACTTCAATGGAGTCTGGATCATACTCTTCATTCTTTGCTTACATTTAAATCTACAACATATTCTTCACAGTCTGGCAGAGTAAAGGAAATAATAGTAATTGAAAACTTAACTTGTTGTTCTGTGTATCTGTGAACATCAACTGAATATGAAGATACCAAGGAGCTTGTGCAAGCTCAGAAGACTCAACAAACATGAAAGCCTCAAACAGTTGTCCAGTAAGCACATCCATCTCCAGTGTATTTGCTTAGAAATTGAAGAAATTTCAAAACAGAGTAAAAAGTGAATCCATTTTCTAAACAATAAATATAAGAAAGCTTGGATCAAAGTTTGATGTAAATATTTGTATCAGTACCATTTAAGCCTGGCCAAATCTATTTTACCCCATCCAACATGTTCATCCACATCTGGATGTTTCATTTACCATAACTATCCTCAGTGAAATTCTTTCCATTTGGAAAGGTTTAATTATTGCCTTTGGGCTGTATTAAGAGGAATGAGCTTTACTCTAAATTAACCTCTTTTTATGACTTTGCAGAGACTTTTATTGGAATAAGGCCCTAAAAAGCAAACAGATGTTGCTTTACAAAATCAGTTTGCTTATATACCACACTTTCACCTGACAGTCAAAAAATATAGCTCCTTACAGCAACATTCTACATAAAAATCATAGAATCCATCATTATTCTGACAAGATGGGTATTTCACACACTAAATATCTGAATAGAAGCTATCACAGATAAGATTTAGGTCTCACAAGATTGCCCCATCACTTCCAAAAGACTTATGGCACTTCAGTGAAGCTGAACCTTTAAATCATGACTATTTTTCCCAATTCAGTTAGGCTATTTATTTATTTGTTAGCACAAAGCTTTTCTGCAGCCAGTATGCCAATATTTTTTCATTAGGCAGTCGAAACAGCGTAACTTTTTCAGCTCCTTTTTAATGTCAGTACCATCAGTGGACCCACATTTATAAAAGCACCATATCACACCCAGCAACGCATTGCTATCAGATACACCTAAAGGAAATGAATATACCTTTGGGCAAATAGAATAGAAAAATACTACAATGTTAAAAGTGGTTTCAATTCAGAAAAAAAGTGATAGATTTCTAAGCAAATAAAACTGAGTACTATCTCTAATAATATTAATGTATGGTAACCACTTTGTGGCTCAATGCCACACGAAACAGATAACCAAGGTGTCAGCAGTCTCATGCCTAAAACCACAACTAAGCGAAAATCAAACCCATATGATAGGGAAGGACCACTCACAACTGCCCACCAGCACCCTATATGCTACTTAACTGGAGAGAAACAATTCTGATGAAAAGGACTAAGGATTCTTGAGACAACAGTTGCTGGCAAAAACATCCAGGCATCCATACTAGCCATATATTAAAGAATGTGTTTAACTACTTCTCTAAATTCTATATTTACTCTTAAAGGCATGTACTTCTCAATGCTTATCATCAACATTTTAGGAACACTGAATATGTAGTTTGTACAGCTATAAGGTCATTCAGGAAAAAAGATACATTAATCAGAAAAAAAAGCATCTAATTTTAATAATTTTAGTAGCAAGCTGGTGCATAATGAGGGTGAAAGGGAAAAACACTGACACCAGAGCACTTCCACTTTGCTGTATGCCCTTCTCCTGTCTCTTTTCTGAATTTCAAGCAATTCTCTTTCACCCATCCTTGCCTTTTGGAAGTGGATTTACAACAGAGAGCTAGGCCACATGAAATCAAACAGTAGGAAAAATTGTCATGGACATACCTGGATGAAGCAGGATAAAGGCAGTTTGATAAGGAGAGATTCAATTCTCATGTACTATATAACCTTTCAAGCAACTTTTACAAGGGTTTTACTACTCACGAGAAAGAAGCACACATCACTGTCCTTGCTTGAGAAGAGGCTGAGTGTACAGAAGTACAAGAGTCACATAGCAAAACTCCTTTGTATTTCTCAGAAAAATCAGAAGAAAAGATTAAGAACTGAGTTGGAGGCAGAGAAGAATCTAGGTCCTGAGATGGAGTGATGATAGAATAAGACTTTGTGGTCTTTGCTATAAATTTAAATAACTCAAAAATAATTTACTCCTTCACTGACAGTTGCCATTAAAACCAGATTTTTTTCTGTTATCTGTAAGGTTTCCTGGGTATTCCTTCCTATGAGAAGGCATCCAGAGAGTTTCGTTCCCCTTAAGCTGGGGATGAAATTAATCAGAATACAGTAAATAATAATAAAGTTTGTTTGGCCTCAAAATGGCCAGATCAATGACTGCTATAGGCAAAAGTGGTACTGATTTTAAGATTTTTTTAATATGTTACTCAGAATAAGCTCTTTAAAGAATGATTGTTCTGTCTGCTGTGGTCATATTTAAATGCCAGATTCTGGCCATCAAATGTGACTGGACTTATGAATGAGGCAGAATGATATGGAAGAAATTGAAAGGCTGCAATATAAATAATTTAGAAAGCTAATTATAAATAATATAATCTCTATATGCAAATATTAAATGCGTTTATTTAATTGAATCAGTGCAGATTTTAAAAGTTCTTTCTGTTGTCTTTGGCATGTCATCACACCAGGCTGCTTCTTGAGGATATAATTATTTAGTTAAATGATTAAATGAACGCTGTTATACATATTAGCTGTTCTCAGCTTTAAGCATATAAAAATGTTCTGTCAATATACTAACCAGGGAGCAATCTAATTTTGGAAGGCGCTATTCAGGAAGAAGAAAAGAGTCATTATCTAAAAAAGCAGTATCCAACAGCTCTTGCAGCCCATTCGCATTTTGAAGGTCATTCAAATTTTGAAGCTGCACACATAATACTATTGAGTTGCTCAGACTCATTTAGAAGTTTCTGTCTCACTGGCCTAGAAACCTAAAAATCATGATTGAAACTCAGTCATCATTCAGAGAGCAAGAATGTGGAGCAATTTTTACTAATTTTAAAAATGAGCAGGGATGAGCAATCCACTGCTGTCGCTTGACAGGAGTAATGAGAAGTCATGATTTTAGCCATGGTCCTGCCACTATCAGCATTACTTCCTACTATTCTAACTCAGGCCACATTTTGCAATGGGTTAGATTAAATAAATTATAAATTCCTAAACAATTTATACATTTCCACGCCTCTTCTTCCTGAAGGACAAAACATCCACCCAACTAGCTATATTATCCACAGACTGTTCACCCCTACCAGGCGAGTTACTGCAGTAGTGCTGCACAGCTGCAAAGGCAGGACCTCACACAGCTCTGCAAGCTCCCTGCTTTGCTCCTCAGGGCCAGCCCTTCACTTCTGTGACATACCAGACAACCACCGCCAGGAGACACTTATTTATGACTTATGTATTCACAGCATGAGCCTAAACCTCAATGCAGTTCTAACCTTCAGCATCTTATTCGGATGGCCCAAAACTGACGCATAATAAATGTGTTGCTCTTTGATGGCTTGTTAACACACCTGGTTCAGTTCCTCGGTCTCCTGGGTTCACTCAAACATGGATTTGCAGATTATTCCAGCCAAGGCATCCCCTCTCTAGTACTTATAAGTTTTTGACAATAAGCCTAGATGATTGTACTCAAGACAAAACACAACAAGCTCTTGTGTTTCATTACTCTTTCAAGTCAATTCTGCAATGAGATAAAGATTTTTAAAACTGTTAATGAATAACTTGCTTTCTCCTTGTAATAGTATAAACACTTCCTCTATTTTTTCAGGGTTTGGCAATGTTTAAATTAGCTATTTTTCTTGGTATCTAACTTCTTTCTTGTCACTACCCCTAAGACTGCACTGGAAACAAAAAGAGTAGGATACATACCAAAACAATGTAAATTATTAACCATAGCTACCTCTGCCTACTCAAAATTGTGCTGTTATATTTGCTATAACAAGTGGTTTCCAAGATAAACTCCTTTTCAGTATCTTTAACAGCTTTCCAGAACAGTCATCATTAAGCATAGGGTTTCCCTAATGGTTCCAGAAACTGAGGCTTTCTTTCCTCTACGTGTCAGGAAACTTCTTTGGCTGTCTTTAAGAGAACTGACTGACAAAACTTCTTCTTTTTTAATGGATATTTAAACCTGTATACTTCAAATACCTGTAAATGCATGATTTTTTGATGTACATTCAAAACAGGACTTTTCATAAGTTTTATTAAACTGGAAGAGTGCTTTTGGCTACTTTTTGAAACAAACAACAATAAAAAAATTCTTGCATTTTTACATCAGAGATATCGCTCCTAGGAATATTCCTCAGTGAGGAGAAAATACCTCTGCTTTCTCAGACAAACCTGTATTTGTACTATCTCAAAAATGATCCCAAGAAATTGTGTCCTGAGTACATCAAAATCCAGAGCAGCATAAGAACTGTAAAACCAACAGAGCAAAATTCTGTTTTGCTAATCTATGTCCTTGCTAATAGTCTTCCAACGAACCACAAACATAGTAAGACTGTGTAACATCTACAGTACAGTCCCATATATATAAGGCCACATCTCAATTAGTATCAGAAATGTAAGTGCAGCAGCAGAAGCAGGCCCACAAGAGCCAGCAGAGTGACAGCAGGACTCACGGCATCCCTACCTGCAGGGTGAATTCCTCACCACCTTGCTTGCCCCAGGCACATCGCACAGTAAATTCTCGGACACACTGCTCTAAAACACTGTAGACCAGCACTCTGGGGTGTTCACATTTCATTAAGAATTTTCCTTAATGACAGCAGGAGCACCATCACGATGAAAAGGAAATTTAGTGTCTTGTAAGCTAGCCTGTAATAAAGATGACTAATTAGTGTTGATGTACGGATTTTTCAGTAAGCATATACATCTAATGTGATAGGAGTATGCAAGTTTTTGTTGTTGCTTGTTTGGGGGTTTTTTTTGTTTGTTTTGTTGTTTTTTGTTTTGTTTTGTCTTTTCTGGAAACAATAAAGAGAACAAGAAATTATGCAAGAGTCACTGCTGATAAAAGACATATCAGTGTTAGCTACATTACAAGCTCCCTTTGCCTGTTAGAATGTGAGAACCTCTGTTTTCATTTACCTTTGCATTAAAGCACTTACATTCTCAGGCAAACACAGGAAAACAGTATGCAAAGAGAGCATCACAATTCAGACCACTCTTTTAACTTCCAGCTACACTGACTACACTTTTTGATTTATTTATTCAGTATTTACTGCCTTATTTCATTCCATATAAAAACAGTTGCAATATTTTTATGTGGCTGGTGCTTTCTGATACATATTCCATATTTCCACATCTGAGAGAGATGAAGGCAATGGATGAAGTGGAGATAGAAGTCTTTATGCAAAACTAAAAATTTGAATTTCTAGAAAATCAAAAGGCAAGAGGGACTCATAAGCTCTGGCACTAGATCAGGTATTTTTGCATTTCTTGTCCAGAGTACAGGGTTACCTAGTAATCCAGTCTTCTAGTATAATTTCCAATAGATCAGGATGGTGAAACCTCACTTTTCTCCTAGTATAGTCCCCCTGGCCCCAGTTTTCTCATATTCCTTTCCAGTGTGCATCTGTCCTCTCCATCATGTTCCCATCTCTAAAGGCTGCCTCCATTCCAAATGTGAGAAGTGCCTCTCCATATACTGCTTTTAATACCAACTAGTTTTCCACTCACATTTCCCCCAAGGATTTTTTCATGTCTATGATTTGCTTACCTCTAAAATTGCCGTCAGGAAGCACAAAACAATTAAACATCATTAGAAAGGTCATTTGTGCTCTATACACATACAGAACCTTAGAAGGAAAGACACTGAGCCCTTAAAAACACAAAGAAACAGCTTGCTAACTAAAACACGGTGCCATCTCTTTAGGGTTTATGTTATCACTAGCATTCCTCTTTGAACATGAGCTGGGAAGCTCTTGTTTCCCTATTTGTTTCCCTTTTGCACATTCAAAGAGCGAAGATGCTTTCTGACTACATAGGACGTGTCATGTCGTGTTTATTTGGTATTACTAATCAATCTATGCTCCCCACAAAAAAAGGATTCAGGAAAAGAGATTCCTGTCATGAGCAATCACCGTTTTCATCATATATGGTGATTTTTGTCTTCACTGGAAAATAAATGAGACCACCAAGAGACAGCCAGATTAAAACTGGCCTTCCTTACAATTAAAAGGCATCTTCTTCCATATACAGTCTACTGAGCTGTCCATTCTTCTTCTAATTAACTTCTTTCTCAGCCGCATTGTGCACCACATACTACAAGCAGCAATTTGCATCATAATAATCCTTTATGAAAAAAGCCCTTTAATGAATTTTCTCCTCTACGAGTTACACAAAGATGTAATAAATGGTGTCTATGAAGAATAGATGGAATGGGAAGAAACTCTTTCTCAATTTAGAATTTAATTGAAGAAGGCCAATTATAAAATTTTAATTTCCGCTATTACCTCGAATATTTATCTTATCTAGTAGCTATTTTATTCGTAATGGAAATCTTTGATGGCTTATTTTGTTATGCTATTCTGAGTCATGGATAATGCACACTACACTGGATTAAATTTGTATGGAAAATAGGTCATGCTGGATCATGTCTGAAATTAGATACAGATAGCTTAATTTTGCTGACATAGAAAAGAAAAGAAGCTTTGTTTAAAAAGATAAACAAAAGAAGAAATAAATTCACAATCTCACAAAATATTTCACCTGATATTGCATCTGCCAAAAGTATGAAATCTACAGGAGCTTAAACAGAAATTTACTGGAAATCAGAACAGGACACCTGGAGTACCACTTTCTGCTGATTAAGACTACATATATTAAGTATTTAATAATGATATAAATTTAATGTTATGTGGTCAGCATAGTTCAAAAAAGCTTTTTTTAAAGCTAGAAAACTCACTTATCCACAGACACAAACTTCAGCATTCTGAAACAACCTCAAACATTAAATTCTTCAAAAAAGAAAAATGAAGGGTACGGGGTAAGCACAGATTCCCAATTACAAGGCTATTGCAGTAAAACAGAGTCGCTGAAAGATAAAATAGAGGATATACATATACAGCAGGGCAAAGAAGCCCTGTTTTAATTACAGTGGATAAAGCAAAGAAATCACTGCTATTTGCACTTCAAAAGCATGACATTTTCACAAAATTGGAAGGGCTATATTGAGACTGAGGACTGTACAATGTTGAGATTATCATTTGCAGGAAAAAAAAGATATCAAAAGATCCAAGCCTCTAAACTTAACGTGATTTTAACCTAATCATCAGTAATCTGTCATTTTGAGTCAGCTTGAATTATGTGGTAGATTATTAACATTGAAATGTTAGCTGCATTTACAACAAGATATATTTTGATACTTACATTCTGCTGCCCCACATATTTTCCCCTCTTAATATATGTTTTCAGGTTTAACTCCATTGACATTCATATTCACACCAATCACATTATACAACTACAAATACATTAAAAACAAGAATCTGGAAGGAAAAAAACCCTACGCACTTCTTTCTCCCTCTCCTTGGTTTAGGTGGAGAGAGGAATTAATGCAGAAAGTAGGACCTGCAGGATTCGCATTGCAGGATGTCAGCTCCTGGTCACTTAGGACTTCAGTGCTTTTTCACAGCTCTTTTGCTCCCCCACTATCTTTTGACTTGAGCCAAAGCAATTTCAGTGTACTTCGTGACAAAGACAAGTCCTGATAAAAGTGGAAGGAAGAAGGAGAAAAATAAAAAATTATGTTTGACATAACACTGGCACCATCTCTTTTTCCACCCTCTTGTGTCTGAACAAGTTTGAAATTCTGTGACGGAGGCACTAATGATATGAGTTCAAAAGGCTGACTTCTTCTTCTAACAATTCACAAAATGTAAATAAAGTCTCTGTTGGGTGCATGAAAAAAATCAATCAGACCTGCTACTGAACAGCCTGCATCAACTTTTAGGTCACAATAAGACAAGGCAGGCCATTTATGATGCTGACATAATAACACAACTTAATGATTTTTAAGTAAGAATGACGAGGTGCATAAAGCCATGCATCATATCCGTTTTATGCCACTGACAGTGCCACTGCAGTTTTCTTCTGAAAAAGCACTTGGGATGATACAAGCTTCTGGCTTTTGAGAAAGAGAATAATGTCCTACTCAGTACAAAGGCATAGTGGACATGAAATTGCCAGTCCATCTTAGAAAACCACTTCAAATAGACTTTAGTGAATATTGGTTATCAGCCATAAAAACCCAGAATTAATATCTTCACTGTTACAGAAAACCAGTGTAGAATTATTAGCACAAAAATAAGCATTAATATTTTATTTTTTGTTGGAGAGAGTCATATGTCATAGAAGCAACAGAGATCTGAAACAAGTATAGGGTGGCTCTAGTGCTTTTTCAGCAGTTTCATATAACCCAGAGCAACAGCAGGCAAAATAGGTTTATGAAACCTCATTCAATCAGTGTGAGATTTACCCAGGTCCCTGCTTGGAAAACCAAACACACAAATTTGCCCACCTTTTTGATGATCTCACAATGAAAGGAACTACTACTTGTCTTTCCCAGCATGGTACTGCAGACTGGCAGTGTTTCAGTGGATGCACTGGAATCTTCAGTCTTTTGCACAATGGAAACAGCCCCAATGTGCTTGAAGAAGTGCTGTTTGTGCTCACTACTTTGTACTTCTGAATGCACAGGTCAAGAGCATTTGCAAATGCTATGATGACAGTTGATGAAGTTATTCACTAAGCCAATGGAAGCCTTTCCATTGATTTCTAATGATGATGGTTTGACAGATTAGCCTGTTTAACTCTAGACTGTCACCTGAACAGTGGCAGCTGTTACACTGACCACGTAGATATAAAACACACTAACAGCTCTGCTTACACTGAAAATGTTTTGTTGCATTGACAGCATGGAATTTGCATGTTCAAGAACTCATCAGTATTCCCTTCAACAGTGCATCTTTACCTATTGCCTTTAACTTGCAATGAAAATTAAAAACTGGTTTTCTTCATAGGCAGAGAAGTCTTCCTCCGGGCAGGTTTGCTGGGAGGAACAAAGAGGATACAGTTTTCTGCTTTTTTATGCCGAAGCTGTCATTTATGTTTGTGGATGAGTGGTGATGATATTGATTTCACAGCAGCAGTTGCATCTCTAAATTTATATAAGAACAGCCATTATCAAAAAGCTAAAATGTGGTACACGTGTGAATGTGGTATGCACAGCTCTAAGCTTAGGTGCTAGTTCTGGTTGTCACAGCTCCATCCTCTGTCTCTGCCTCCATTGCCATCTCTGCAGGTCCTTCACTCTGGCTGGCAGACAGAAAAGACCAGTCCCGGAGCAAAGCTGCTGGACAGAAGTCATGCATCCAGAAAACTAGGATCTTAGCTCTGAGTCACTGCCTACATCAGTGGTGAACACTGCATCAGTGGTGAACACGAAGGAATAGTGAAAATTAAAATGCTTTGATTCATGGCTTTCTCCCTCCCAAAAAACCAACTCCCTGCCTAATTCACTAATTCTGTCTATAAGACTGAACAGTGTGCAGTATCTACAATTAGTATCTTTTTTTATCAGTATTTTGAATCACGTAAGTGGTTTGGTCTACTACTGTATGAATCCCTTAAAGGGAGTTAGTAATAATGTTTATTCCTGATGAACTTTGATGATTATGATGGGGAAAAAACCCCAAAGCATGGGATGGAAAGGGTTCATTGGTCATTAGTGTATTTTGAAAGTAATTTAAAAGCTACGTCAGAAGATTCTTCATGAGGAAATTGTCTCTGAATCCCCACACAAAACACAGTTGTCGATTTGAATGAATGATCAGTTTTTTCAGCAAGCTTCCAGTTTAGTCAGTATACATATCATTTAACATCAGAGTCAGTTTTACAAGACAAAGCATGAAATTAATTCTTTGGATACAAAAGTACCCACTGAACATGGAATTTCAGTGTGCTTCAGAAACAGTCAGAAAGTAAATGCCCTTAGTTTCTCTTTCAACTGGCTTTTTGTTATGCAAAACCAGTTTTCACCTAATTAAATTGCTTTTTTAAAGTTTCTAATTTATTAAACTGCTAAGTCCTTGAGCCACAAGAATGTTCCACACCTCCTTTTTCAGGCACTGCCCTCCTATGTTACTTTTAAGTTATTTATAAATACAGCTCTCCTACAGCCTCTACCAGCAGGGCACCTTCACATGTTGGAATTTAATGAGGCTCAGGCACAAGTCATGAGTCCCTGAAGAAAAGTGTTACCTGATCTGCTTCATTTATTTCTACCAATAATCATACCATTACCTACAGCTCCTGTTTTTAATTAGTGGTATCTAATGATTAACACTGGCCAATTTGCATCCAATTATGTCCCCTGAAAAATTAGAAGTGGATGAAAAGGCTGAATGCAATTAATCATTCTGCAATGTGAATTTGCTTAAATATCAAGGATGAATATGTTGTACTTTCCTAAATAAGTTTTTATTGAAAACATACACTGTCTGGTTATGAAGCAAAAGCATGACACTTCCCATGACAGTATGAAATCTGGATTTTAAACACTGCAGAATTACCCAATACATTCATACGTATCCTTTTAATAACAATGAAAAAATTATGTGGCCCATATCTAATTACACTCTAGATTCAGGCGCTGCCAAAACAATTAAATGCAATAAGCAAGGTAACATTTTATAAGAAATAGAAAGATCATAGCTTTGTCTGAGAAAAAGTTTGAATTTAGTATGCCATCTTTAGGATCTAATTACCACTTATTTTCTCGCATTTTTAAGAAGTTTGGCTTTAGGAAATAAGTATTACTTAGCTATGAAACATTTTGGACCACCACAACATCTTTAAGAAAACTTACAAATCATAGGGAACCTTTATTTAAAAAAAAAAAAAAAAAAAATCACCAAAAAACCTATCCACCAACAAAGAGCACCACCACAACACAGCACAAAACCAATTTATCTGGCATCTTCAGCTTTCTCCTATTTTCAGAGACCTAACTTGATCAGTCAATTTCACAGACGATGACAAAGTGCTTTTCATGAAGAGTTCTCCCTCTTCTATCTGAAAAACTCTGAAGTAACCTTACATAAACACAGAATTTTCTTATCATCCAAGATGGTGAAATTATTTTGTCCCTAGGATACCTGTGAGATGAAATAACCTGACAATCCTTTCAAAGGTTAGTACTTGTGGAGCACCTTGCAAGTATATAACCCTCTAAGCGCAAACTTACAAATATCTTCATCACAAATCTTGCATTTAAAGCACCATTCCTTCAAGATATTGTTGAAATGTTTAAAATACAGTAAAGTTGATAGAAAGCTTTAGGAAGAAGATAATCAGGAAAATTGAGTTTAAGACAAGTGAAGACCTAAAGGACATTCAATCTATCTTTTCTGACCTTCAACATGTACAAAGCAAATCCCCTGGCCAACACTACTTTATTTTTGCCCAAGAAAAACTGAAACAGTAGGCATCCAAATAAAGTATCAATTTCAGTGGTACACAAACTAAAGTTTCTACCTGCATTCCCCACCTTTTTCACATCTCCTCTGTTGCTCTTCCTCAAACATTTTTTCCAGTTCTTAGCTTTTTTGCTATAGCGTTTATTTCATGTTGTTCTTCATATAACCTGAGGCATTATTTTCTTCCCTTTATTACTGTGCTCTTCCATCTTTCTGTTTAGGATAAAGGCCATTTTTAATCTATCAATTTTTTGAACTTTAGGAAGATCAACAGAATTTACAAGGGAAAAAGATTATACTGCAGATTATAAATGCTTGGGGTGTGATTCAGGCTTGGAAGAACTGTTAGATTTCATTTTGAAAAAAATATTTTTCTTTAAAATGTTAAGTTCTTTTTAACTAAGTTCTGGTATTCATTATGCCAGTAATTCCACAAATAATTTGGTTTTAATGTGTATGGTGTTTGTCATCTGTAACCCCGGCCAGCAGCCAAGCCTCACACAGCCACTCACTTGCTCCCTACAAACAGGATCAGGGAGAGAATTGGAAGGGTGAAAGCCAGAGAACCCACGGACTGAGATAAAACAGTTTGATATGGAAATCAAAAGCTAAGCATGAAAGCAAAGCCAAACAAGGAATAAATTCACTGCTTCCCATGGCAGGGCAATGTTCAGCCATCTCCAGGAGAGCAGGGCCCCATCACGTGCAACAGTGACTTGGGAAGACAAACACCATCACTCCAAATGTATCCCTTTTCCTCTCTCTTCCCCACAGTTTATATACTGAGCACGATGTCACATGGTCTGGAATATCCCTGTGGTCACTTGGGGTCACCTGTCCTGGCTGTGTCTCCTCCCCAGCCTGGCAGCACGAGAAGCAGAAAAGGCCTCGGCTCTGTGCAGCCCCTGCTCAGCAATAACAAAAACATCTCCCCATTATCAGCCCTGTGTTCAGCACAAATCCAAAACACAGCCCCACGCCAGCCGCTGTGACCAAAATTAACTCTACCCCAGCCAAAACCAGCACACATCTCGGCTTCCACTCCAGGCAAAATCATCAAAAACAGATGCAAGATGCTATTTTGAAAAGTATCTCTTACTGGGACAAGTGCTTTAGTTTTGAACACCAGATTAATTTCCAGAAGCTGTACTAAAAAACATTGCTACAATACTTCAATTCTCACCATCTGCAAGGAGCCCAAGAGGTTAGAAATAAGATCTAAAGAATACACTGCACACATTTTTTCCCCTCAAGGATCATCAACTTCCAGTTACGGTGGATTCATTATTGTAGTGTTGGGTTACACTTCATGAAGCAACCTGCAGTGACTACCAGCAGACCTACAGCCTCAGACCTAACAGACTATCAGATTTTTTAGCAGTAAAAATTTTATGCTTTCTCCCTAAAGTTGTATAAATTCATAGGGTCCTAAATACTATAATACTAGCACTAAAAAATCTGAAACCCCACCCCACTCATACCTCAGTGCATTGAGATAATGATTTCTCGATTAAGTCAATGGCTGTGTGCTTGTCTAACCCAGCCAATTGACTGACACTCATTGAGGCTCTTTTTGAGGTCCAGTCACCTAGCTAAATTTGAATATGTTAACTCATTTAATTTACCTATTCACCACCACTTAGGAAAATAAGTAGATTCATGCATTTCACGAAGAAAGGTAGTCAGTATTGCATGCAGTACAATGGCAAAATCTGTGACAAATTAATGAAATTTAAAGACCACAAGCAAAATATATACTACAAGGGAATAAGTGTCCCCAACCTCAGAAAAAGAAATAATGCTCTATGCCACAGGAATGAACTGCGGTTTTGAATTAAACTTTTTTCAGCAAGAATCAAGACAAAATCTTGCTTAATTCTGTGATTTCGTCAAAGCATATCCTTCTTTGAACACCCCTGCAATGCTGTGCCTGATGGCTTTTGAGAGCAGTATAAGTTTCTTGGGACTTGTGACATAAGTGGGGAAAAGAGTCCTAATATGTGTATTCTTTTTAGCTACTGAGCACACACTACTTGCAGTCTTTGATTTGCATGCAGTTTTAGTCTGGTGATCAGTTCTGACCCTGTTGGCATCAAAATGAGCACAAACTGTGAGAAGATTCTCACTCTTAGAAGTAAAAGACAAAGACTAAAGGAATAACTTCAAACAGTATCACAAAGTGTTAGTCTAAGGCACCTGATACTTGCCTTCCTGCATTCCTTATAAGTGGCCACTCGAAGAACTACTTTTCCAGTTCTCCTGTTCTGCATTTCAGCTGTTTCACAGGCACAATCTTGTTGGCACTGTCAATATAACCAGTCTGTCTCATTCAAAATACTTCCTTCTTCTTGCACTCCATCTAGTGTATATACTCTCTCATTTCTGAAAATTTCACTGACTTTCCTGCCTGCCATTTGAGTGAAAGGACCTTTGACCTCCCTGACCCACTCCTCCAGAACATGACCATATTTGGTATGTATGTAAAACTCATATTTTTGCTGTCAAAATTTTCTGTATACAGTTCTAACTCTCTTTTAACTTATCTCCACAGAAATCAAAATAATAGCCGTTTCCATGGCGCATTTTCCCAGTCCCCGCTGTTTTAAGTGCCACTCCCCTCACATTCACACCATTGCTCCCCTTTTCCAGGCATATAAAGTTCAAAAGTCGTTCTTGTATTTTCAAATCTTTTTCCTAATATTTTCTCTCCCCTATTGCTCTGTCCACTGTGCCAATATGTTTAATGATGCCCATTCCTTACTCACCCATTTGGCCCATAGCTCTTTTCCATTTTCCAGCAGTTTCTTTGCAACCCACCTTCATGCTTTGACCATGGTGATAACAATTTAGCCATATAAGAGGATACAGCTGAACCAATTACAGCACAGCAAAGGAGTGTTTAACTCTTTCCTGCCTTTTTTTTTTTTTTTTTTTTTTTGTGGCTGATGAATAGAGTGAGGAAGGAATGCAGTGACAATTAATTCACTTGAATGGATGGAAACTTTCTTCTCTACTCATCATTCTTTTGCACTTCCTTCCTTGTTTTCCACCAATATGCCCACAGCTATTTTAGATAAGCTTATAATACAGCTTTCTTAAGCATCTCAGATACTTACAACCTACAAAATACTCTAAGTGTGAATACACAAACCAGCTCCAAGAAGTTAAATTAAGATTTAATTTCACCATAAAAGATTGACAGAGCAGAGCCACCTATATTCCAACAGTATAAGAAACAAATACACATTCCTCTTGGCCTGTGACAGATGGCACATGTGTCCATCCCCTCAACAATAACATTTGCAAAACTGCAATTGAAAATTAAGTGGACCCTTTGGGAAGAACTGTCTCCTTTTCTAACTTTGAAAAATACAGATTTTTATTTGTAATTAAATGATAGGTAAAAACACATACTAAATGAAATATCTGGACTGTTCAGATTATCTGCAAGAGAAGAGCAATTTAAATATTTAAGCCTTATTTAATCAGTAAAATTGATGTCTCTAATCAGTCTTACTCTAAGGACAAAGTCCATGAAAGGAGCCATAAGTGCAAGTCATTTTTGCTGCAGACATTGCTAGGCATTCTCAACAATAGATGAGCCCAACAATTAAGCCAAGTGTTGTACGGCAGGCCCCTTCAAGTGCAGTGAGTTTGTATATTAATAGAGATATAATTTTATTTCATGTTGCCAGAGAAGAGTTTGCATTGAGAATATCTCCACATTTTTTTATTAGTCCTTTCACTCCTTAAAATTTTTATTAGGTTCTAAAACTAAAACGTTATCCTCAACTACATCTACATCAATAATTGTGAACTGGGGAGTGAGTCATGTCCCAATAACTTCTTCAGCAATTTTTTTAAAATACACCTAACAGATTCATGTATATTCCTAAAAATATCAAATCATCTACAGAGAGAGTTTGACTATTGATTTTTCATGAGTATTTGATGTCTTGAAGAAATTGCCTAGAATAAAAAATTAAGCATGAGGAGTCAGTGCACCCAGGACTATAAAACTATTTAAGTCACTTGATCACTGTGACCTTGCCTGCAGTAAGAAAATTGATACTGTTAATTCAGCATCAGTGCAAGCATCAGGTCATAGTCAAAGCCAAAGTGGAGGTGCTACTGGAGAGGGCAAGCCTCTTCAAACTACTTTAAAGAAACCCAGCTCTTTCTGCTCTTGTCTGTGTTCTTTTTATGAAGATTTTTACTGTAAACTCTGAACTCTAACGCTGCAGCTGTGCACAGCTGGTGTGCATAAGCACTAATGAAATAGCCCAGGATCAGCAGGACATTGCATGCACCTCTTTGTTCTGCAAGGCAAGAATTGATGGGCACAGAACAGATACCACCATCCCTGAAAGGAGTGAAATAGCTGAAAATAAAGCAATAGAAAGCAGTAATATATCACTGGAATAAGGCAACACTGAGGTACTGACCTTCAGAATAGAAAGTAACCAGGAGAAGGATTGTGTTGTGCAGGTGTGTTTTGAGATCAGTACTTCCTGCGGCTATTTATGAGCAGCATTTCTCTGGCTTGGGGCTGTATTTAAAGTCAATATCTAGCCTGTAGGCAGCAAGGACTGGCTCTCCCCACATAACTGAACTTTTTAAAAAGCATATCAGTCTTTTGTTATATTGTTTATAGATCCAAATGGGGCTGTGGACCCAAAGTACCCAAAAGCAGGAGGCAGCAGCAGAGCAGAGAACAGACCCTTGGCAATTCAGTCTCTCCCCTACACTCTGCCCCAGACAGGGGCAAGTGCTTCTCCTCCGCCTTGCTCTGAAAGGGAGCAGATAGGCAGAGCCTAGAGATGTCAGTCAGGATGTCTTAGCCTGCAAGTCAAAGGATTTAAGATGAAAGAACTCTTTAATGATTGTCTTTATTATTAATTAAAATAACACAGAAAATTACTGCATAGAAACACTCCAGAGATGGAGATCAGCTGAGCCCTGAGTATTCCCTTGGCACTGACAAAACAGATGTATAACTGAGCAGTCTGTATGATGATGTTTGCAAATGACATAAAACACTCAGTTAATTAAGCTTTCTACTCTGATGTGAATAGAAGTCTGTTCATTGACCTAAATGCTGTTTTCTTTTTTGTTCTTTCACTATCTTTAGAATTAAGACTTGTAATTTTACTGTCTTAAGAATTATGACTAATAACTTGATGGCTTAACACCACCTCTTACTGAACTCCACTCCCACTGCCTGCCATCCCCAGCCAGTATTACCACAGATCTCCAAATTAGATCTTGAAATGACATGAGGGCTTTCTCTGTAAGATGCACTATTCAAGAGAGTCTCTGACCTACACAGGAATATTCACAGCTGCTCTACAAAGCACACATATGTGATGAAATGGTTTTCAAAACCATGCTTAAGTACCTAAAAAAGCAAAGAGGTGCAATTTTGGTGGTGTTGGCATTTTAAAAGCTGCTGATAAAGCATACCTTGGTATAGATATTTTTACCCAGCAGCATCCTCAAGTTACCCTGAATACTGTTTGTACCAGGCACAGGGATCACAGAAATTCTAACCTTCAGTCAAATCTGTACTTCATTTCCCTAGGAGTCTGTTGGTCCCTGTGTAACTCAGTAATATTCTACTGGATGGGGATGTTCCTGTCCCACTCGAGAGCCTGACTACAGTATCCCATATGGCATCTGTAGAACTGACCCAACTTGGGCATACAGACCAAGCACAGCATGTGAGTGGGAAAATGTTCCAGTGAGCTAAACTCACCCACTCACCTCCAATCTTATTACTTTAGCCAAAACACCAGTTATTGGGACAAATCTCTGATTTGGGTAATTCAATTCAAGGCAGTATTCCCATACCAGAATATTCCTACAAATGGGCTTAATGAGCTGAAGCTCTTAAGAATTACCTTCAGGTCCACATGTTATCCCAGTAATCATTTATTTTCCACAATCTCACAGAAATCTGAACAGTATGCTTATCTCCAAGCTCAGGGATGATTCACCTTTTGCTCAACTTCACTGCAGCTTCTAATTATACCAGGAATCATTTCTATCATTTTTGTATTTTCTGTCTTCCTTTTATTGTACATTCAGGTATTGCAAGGATTCTTTTTCCCTGGTGTGTCTTTGCCATAACTAAGCATTATTCACAAGGTAGATTGTGTAAATATGCAGGAATGCTGCTCCTGTGTCTCCCCCTTCCTTTCATCAAACTTTGCTACATAAACAACAGCTGGGCCCGAAATTTTCAGGGAAAAAAAACCCCAAACTTTTCAGTGAGACCACAGTCCCACCTACATATAAGCATCATAATATAAGTGGAAACTGGAAACACTCCCCCAAGCCCACTTCAGGGGTTCCTCTTATGAGATTTTGCTAGAAAGATTGTTCTTCATTTATTTCTTCCTCCTGGACTCAACCTGTTTGACTTCTCCATTATTCATGTCAGCATTTTTGATATTACAAACTTCAAATGAAGCAGTTTAGCAGTATACAAGCACTCACACCTCAAAATAAATGGCATGCTTTCTAAATATTGAGTCATCCCCCCAAAAAATTATATCAAAAATTGAAAATGTTTATTTTTGGTGAAGCCCCACTGGCAATCAACATCCTTAACAGGTAACTACATGTGACTAAAAGGATTGCCCAAACTTTGCCTCTCTCCTACGCTATTGAGCCAACCTAGAATAGGTTTGCTCATAATAAAATAATAAATTACTTTATTACAGCATTATAGAATGGCCTGGGTAGATAGGAACCTTTTAAGATCATTTGGTTCCAACCCCCCTGCTGTGGGCAGGGACACCCTCTAGACCAAGTTGCTCAGAGCCCCATCCAACCTGGGCTTGGGCATTTCAAGAATGGGGCAGCCACAACTTCTCTGGGCAACTTTTTCCAGTACCTCACCACCCACATAGTAAAGATCCTCTTCCTAACATCTAATCTAAACCTAATCTCTTCAGTTTGAAGCCATTCCACCTTGTGCTGTCACTACATGCCCTAAGTAGTCTCCTTCCATCTTTCTTGTAAGCTCCTTCAGACACTAGAAGGTCACAATTAGGTCACCCCCCAGTCTCCTCCAGGCTGGACACTCCTAATTCTCTTAGCCTTTGATCTGAAGGCCTTTTCCTTCTATCCACTTTGAGAAAAATAAACCAAGAGAGCCAGCAGCACTGGGGGGGGTGGGTAACAGCATAGAATTGAACTAAAAATGTCCAAATTCTGAAACTGTAACCAATTAGGTAATTGACATTTAGCCAAGATCATGATTGAACAGTCCTGAAGTTTGAGAAGTCTGCCATAAGAAAAGCTCATCAGGTAGAATTTAGAGGGGCTGGAAGAAGGAGAGGGGATGTTGGAAGGTAACTGTGGGAATGCATGTTAAAGTTCAACCAAAAACAAAGGGTTTAAGGTGATGGTTACTCAACTGTACATCCCCCAAGGGGCCAAGGAATTGAAATTCTTCAGGAAAAATATGAACTTTGACCCTCTGAATACACTGTTTGATGCACAACAAAAGAATATTTTATAGTCTTATGTGGTCCCCCACCCTTTTTTCTTTGTTCCAGTGTAAGTAAAAAATGGAGGGGGGTGGGGAGAAGGAAAACCATGACTTCAAACCAATTCAGAGAAACCTAGAAAGCTGTCAGGAATAAGAGTTTAGGGGCTTAGAGGAGCAGTGAAGTTGGGGGGTGGGGGGAAGAAAGATACAAGCACCAACTTGCCTTTAATTCCTGTGCTGTGGTGACCTTGTGAATGTTACAAAATCTCAAAATCTTTTATGCACAATCTCAAACAGACTTTTTGTCTCGTGATTTTTTTGTCACCTGAACACCACTACCTTTTAGAAGGGAGGAGAGGCTTGGGGTTTGATAAATGGAGATCTGAATTTAGCTTGCCATACAGCAAAACCAATTAAATCAGGCTGAGTTGCTCAAGAGACATTTTCAGTTTTCTGCTGTAATAATCAGAAAGTATTAATAGTACTTTGAAGGGAAAATATGGAAAAAGTGTGCTCAAGGGAAAGAGAAAATTTTGAATTGATGGAAATTTAAATTAGGTGAGTGGTTTCAAGTAACTAGGAAAAAAAATAAATCACAATGGAGTAACTCTCTGATACTGCTATCATATGTATAGGGCATCTGTTTCCAAAACAGTGTTTTATAAACAAGAAAATAAATGCAAAATTTAACAGAATTAGAAGCTAAAATAAAAATGCACACCTTGCAAACAGATATCATGGGGATCCTAAAGGTTTAAGTTCTCTGAAGCAAAGACTTTCTTCAACTCTGTGCATATCAAAAACTAGTCCTTAAATACACCTGCTGGAACCATATTAATAATTAGTAATTGATTAATAAATAAATTAATCCTTAAACCAACCTGCTTCTTTCAAGCCAGATATACATACAAAGCCTAGAATACAAGTTTAGCCTCGTAACAGCCTGAAGAAAAAATAATTTTTGACTATTTAAAGCACAGCATCAAAATATCTAGTGTGGTGCAAAAAAACACCAATAAAAACAGCTCTCAAAAGCAGAGAGTGAAAGAGTAAAGAAGGAGCAAGGTGCTGGCATGCACTGTTGCATCTAAGAAGTTTAATTACACACTAAAGTGAGAGGATGAAGAGATAAGAATAAAATTTCAAAAAGCAGACAATGGAAAAGAAATATATAAATCTTCTATTAGTATTATGCATGACAATGAAATATTTTTACCCCTCCAGCACAGAGATTTTAATCATAGCTGTGCATTTTATGTTTATTTATGTTTCAGATGGTGTCATGTGCCAGTCAACAAACAGATGGAAATTTACCAAAGCAACACTGTACTGCAGGAAATATCCAGAAGAAAGATTTCCTCTGGCACTTTAGAGGAAAGCAGTATTAGACACTTCTAGGAGCACTTACACTTCATAGAAAATATTATAAAAGGTTTTCAGATGAGCTATGACTATGACAGGACAGAGCATACCACTAAAAAAACAACAGGTCTGAGGCGATCCTTAGGGCTTGGTCATGTTCTGAGTCACAGGGCTGGCATTCACCAACATAACCAAAAATTAGTTGATAATTGCTGTCATTGTAGCCATGACAGCAGAAAGCTAACAAATGGGTTTCTATTTTCCGAGTCCATTTTGCAACCTGGACTGTTGTCCACTGTACTTCACTTGAGAAGTACATCACTGCCCTGCAAGAGCTTAGTGCTCCCGTGTAAGCATTGCTCATGGAGCACATGCTCACTGCAAGGGGTTATATGCAACCACTCCTGGTGTTCCTCCAGAGCATATACACAGCATGTGCATTTACACAGTTCTGTGCATTTGAGGTAGCAAAACACGAGACTTCTTTCTAAGTCAACTTGTATGGAAAACTTGTTGAATGTGTCTGAAACTTACAGTAAACTTCAAAAAACAGCAACTGCAAAATGTGCCCTCAAAAGGAGCTTCACCAAAAGAAAGCCAATAAGACTAGAGGAAAAATAACGTATTTGAATCTATATGCTGCATTTGCTGAAAGTTTAATTTTTAAAAGGGTCCAAGTCTAGACACAGTTGAAGTCAATACCACTTTATAGATTATTCATTAGTTTTGCCAGCGTTTTGTAATTAGTTATTAATTGTAATTTCAAAACAATGCAATATTCATATACACTTAAAACATCTGCTTGAAAACACATTTGAAGTATCTGAATAATGCCTCTTTTAGTAACTTTACTTGCATTTTAAATTAACAACAATCATTTATTTATTCTGCTCCTTGCTTTTTATTATGCCTATGTCATTTCCAGTTTTATCCATACAAGAGGTTGCACTAAGTATCGCCTGTCTTTGCTGGATAGCAGAGTTGAAACATGATGTATAGAGGGTACAAGAATTTCCAAGTTATGTCCAAATGAAGATTCAGGGAAAACACTTATTCCTCTCATGAATGACCTAATAGCACTTTAGATCTGCCACGCTGAATACTTTCTACTTAAGCACTAGCTCTCTTATTCACTTAATGCCCTCCTATAAATTCAGGCATTTTCAGTAGGGTGATAATATGGAAGCCTATTTGCAATTAAATCAAGAAGTTCCATATATTCTTGATCTTCCAAAAAAACCGAAACCCAAAACCACACACACAAGAAGCCCACAAAGCACCTCCAACACCACAAACCAGTTTTATAAACAATACTGAGACCAAGAAAAACACTTTTTCCTCCATAATACAGAATTTTAAAAGTTTGTTCCTAACTAGTTTAACTATTTCGTCAATACCTTGGCCATTAACGTTTTCAAACTCATTCTTTTCTGTATTTTAAACCCATGCAAGGGAGTTAACTACTGACTGCAAGAGCTTATTTCATGCTACAGCTCTTCAGCAGGATCTCAATAAAACCTTAATCTGGCTGTGGGCTCACTGCATTAGGGCAGCAGGAAACCCGTGCTGTTTTCCTCCTCATGCATAATAGGATAAAATAAAAGATGGCTGGAACAGTCTCCAAATTCAAGGCTTATTTTTTCCAAGTGCCAGCTCAGAGCAACAGTCGGATTCCGTCTCGCTGCACAGATCAACTCCAGGACGCTGCCTTGGCTTTTCCTGTCCATGCTTTGCTCTATCTCATATTCCTTTCAGGATCTCTTCCTTGCTCCCTAATCACATGCTCCTGGGACACTACAATAAAGGAGAACACTCCTATCTTTCCTGGGGACATGTTGTGGAGAAAACAGGGAGCTCTCTACAGAAAAAAAATTGTTTTCTTTGCCGGACTCCAAGGACAAGGCAGTGGATTCTTAAAGTAAAGAAAGCTGCTCTTGATTTCACTTTGGCCTTTCCTAAATCATTCCAGCCTATTTCTATTTTTTTATAGGACTCCTAACATGACACTGTTTCTACAGCCAAAAAGAGAATATAAAACTTCTCAAACATTCCTTCTAGAGGTCCCTTTCATTATCTCCAGAAAAGAAAGGAAATAAAAAAGTGTCATGGGTCAGAATAATTCCTGTCAATGCTTTCTGCTATTTTTCATTGAACCGTGTCTCTCTGCCTGACTGACCCAGCTTCTTTCCTCTTTCAGCCTCGGCATGATGGAGAGGACTTCTTTACATTCCCAGGAGCTGTTTAAACTAATGTGGTTAAGTGCTATTGCTGACCGACTGTGAAGTTCATTTCAGGAGTTGGGAGCATAATTATTACTACTCCATTTAGACTGGATTGTCATTTCAACTACTCTCCTAGGTGCTTTATGACTTTACAACTTCACAATAGCCAGAAAAGGGAGTCCTTTGGCAGATGACCTGTCTCCGTCTAGAAGCTGCAGTTATAATTGCACAGGACTGTGGCAGTCCTTTTTTTTTTTAATAGAAAAATTCAGAACAGTCAGAATTATCTCAGTTCTTAGTTTGAGGGAGTACTTCAGATTAGCTTGATTTGAGACATTAGGAGTCCTGTTGATGGTATCAATGTTTTTTTTTTCCAAACCAAGTAAAGCATCTCTGTAGAGACACACATTTGGGGTCTTTGCCCACAGAAGAAACAGAAAAACATCTTCACAAATATTTAATCTATCATAAAAGTGTTCATATCTCTCAACTAGAGAGAGAAACTCATTTTTCCATATCTTTAGTTACAACTAAAGTTGTGAAATACAATGATGTAGAGACTAAATTTCTTCAACTTCTAATATACAATTTACATGATGATTAGGTTTTTTTAAAAAATGGATTCTTCAAGCAGAATGTCAGGAAAAGGCTACACAGAGGTGTATGATCCTCTAATTCATATTCTGTAAAACACAGAGTACAATTTATTATTGAGAACAAGAATAAAGGAAACATTTTCTTCTCCCTTGGATAACGTTATAAGAAATAATATTGTGCTAAATTTGCCACTAACATAAATAACTTTCTGAAATTAAAAAAGTGTCTCCTCATTTACCAGTTAACAGTATTTTTTATTTCTTTATATAAGTTTAAATTTTTTAACCGTAAAATTCTCTACCATTTTCCTGCTATTCTAACTGCTTTGACAGATAACATTTGCAAGAACTATGTATGTACTTGGCAAATACCAGGTTAAGCATTATAATTTCCTGCTTGTATATAATACAGATTGATTATTCCCAAATATACCTGACATTTAAAACAAATATTTATTGCAAGTAGCAAAGAAACAAAAGGGAATATTCCAGATCCCACTTTAAATCGAAGCTCAGGCATTCATGCAATGTGTGACCTCAGGCAATAGACTTAACCTCTTTCTAGTTCCGTCAATTCTGCTGGCTAAGAGCAGGAAATCATTGAAATCCAGATGCTGCATCTAAAAGCAGATCTTCTCCAGGTAAATAAATTACAAGAGAGCCACAGGGATGGAGGAATATAGTGTTTTGTATTGTAAGAGTCAGGAAGGCACATGGATGCAAAATGGAAATAAGCCAGAGGTCCTTTAGCCTCAAGCTTTACCTTGATACCTGAATAATAGCATTTTTAATGCTGTACAGATACTAAGATTTTTGTGCTATAACTAGACTACCAGATTAGATGATCTTTATTCAAATGTACTCAGATCATGGAATCGAGGTGAGGTTTTTTGTATTTTGCCAACAGTATTGTTCACAGACATCTGAGGTATTGACAGCAATGCCTGATTGCATCTGCAATAAAGTAAGAAAACACCAAAGATTCAGATTTCTAAGGAGTTTGGTAACTGTTGTAAATTAAGTCTGTGGGTAATTGTGGAGAGTTTGGTTCTCTTTTTTCCTGTAAAGGGGAGAACAGTCATATCTTCCAAGAATTTCTTCCTTTTCCCATCTATCCAGCTCACATCAAACCACTTTAGACTATGGTTGTGGCTGCCAGAGTTATAAGCAAAAAGTTCACATAGGTTTCAGAACATAAGCAACATATCACACCCTGTCCCACCAGCATAAAACGGAAAAGAAAGAATAAAGTTGGGAAGGTTTTTATCTGGTTCACTTTTCCTACATCCAGTAGAGTGACTGCTATTGCTCACCCAGATCTCACACCCTCTAGGGCAAACAACTGACACAGCCACAAAGCCAACTTTAGATCTGAACACTGGACAGACATAATTGAAAATATTCATGGAGATGACAATCCTGCAGCTTGGTTAGATCACTAATAAAGGGGCTAGAGAAAAGAAGAATCTGATTTTTTTAGTGTGGGTTTTAGAAGGTAATAAAACATACAGGAAAGTTTCACAAGACGTTCAGTAACTGACAGTAGAGAAGGTTCTGTCTACAGTGACAAGGCAGTAGGACATGGAAACTTCTCAACCGTCTTGACAGCTATTTACATCACATTCATCACAAAGATCAGACTACATTTGCCAAAACCTGAAAGAATTTATATCTAACAGCAGCTTGGATATCAAGAACTTAAAAACTTGTTCATAGTTTTTAAATTTTACAGGAATACAAGTAGCACGTTTTTACATTCTAAGCATTATACATAATCCTATACACATTTTAATGTGCTATTGGTTGTTTTCTCTGACATTAAACTGTCCTGAAAAAAGTAATAAGCTAAAGTCCCACAAGTAATAAACGTAGAATTTTTATAGATTATTTTGGTATAAAAATACTTAATGAAGAGATTTGTTTATTTATGCCTACTTAACAAAGTAACAACTATTTATAGCAGAACATTCATCTAAGAGAGCGGAGAGAACAGACTTAGAAGGTAAATGAATAGCATATGGAAAATAAATTGTTAGAAATCAAAAAAAAATCCTATTTTTTTATTTTTTGAAAACAGAAACTCAAGACAAAAAGCTAGATGTAATAGTTGCAACTTATGAACTGTAACCTCAGAAATTTTTTATCCCTTCCACAATTCAGAAAATGTTCTGTGCTACACAAACAGTGGCTGTGCTTTTGTATAGCTACAGCAGCTAAGCAGACATGCAATTTTTCCACAGGAGTCATGAAACAGAATGAGCCTAAGCAGTAAGGCTCTGTTACATCTGTTTTCTCCACATTAGTCTCATTTCAAAAGCTATATACCTGTAGGAATTATTTTTTGCCTTTATGATCCAATGTCTTGGTAATTGTATTGTAGTTCAAATGCAAACATGTCTGTGCACGTGTGTGTCTGTACACATGCAGACATACATGCATGTATTTTAAGTAAGAGAAGAAAAAACATTGCAGTAAAGGCAATACACTCACACTGAGGGAATCTAGGTACATTATTGATTCTGACTCAAACTTACTAGGCCAACACCAAAAAAATCCTCTGGTTTAGATTAACACCTTCCAATAAAATTCTGCTAAGTACTGTTATTACTTTACCTTGAATTATAAATGTCTATCAAGTATTTTCTCTCTGATACTGCACGTATTGAGGAAGAAACACCAAAGGATAAGAACAGCTGATTTGAAAGTGCTGATACAAGGTCTGCTATAAAATAATTCTGGTCAATGTTGACTGGTAGAGAAAGAATAATCAAAAAGTTTGGGGGAAAAAAAAAAATCACCTCTCACTTAGCAGGAAAAAAAAAATGGAGGAGAAGAAAACTGAGTTTGCTTCTTATCGTAAATAGATACAAAATGATAGAACTTTTCCTGTAATCAAGACTGCAGAGAATACAAACCATTATCTTTCCATATTAGATAATTCAGTAATGCCATTAACTGTTTAGTTTTCCGTTTAAATATCAGTCCTTGTAAAGAAGGTCAATACAAGCTTTTAACATAACACTAGAAATAAATGAACAAATTTAATATAGGCTCACAGCATCCCACTTTCTGGAAGCATTTGGTTTCCTGATCTCAATTAAGAAAAGGCATCATGTCAGTGAAATGAGTGTTTTTACTATAAAACCCTTTGCAGCAAGGTCCAGAAATCAATTAGAACCATGAAGATGAATTTTTGTAGCATTTCTATGTAAGTGTTAAGCACTCTAAAAATCTCATGTCAGACACTCAGGCTTCTCCTATATGGTTTATAGAAATAGGGATCCTAAAATAGAATCCAAATAGTCAGTTTAAAAAAAAAAAAACATAGTAGTATAAACTAAAAGAAAAAAATAAAAAGGCAATATCACCTTTATTCTCTTATTTATCCTGGTTTGGTGTTACTATTCAGTTCCTGCCTCCACTCAGAGTCCCCAGCCTCACACTTGCTTCTATCTCCTATACTTCATTCAGGGATTAAACAAAGGGTTATCATATGTCATTTTAGAAATAAGGGCAGCTCCTTTCTTTTCTGCGCTGAGATTAAAACTTCATTTCTGTTAAAACCCATACTACCATTCCTCAGCAGAGCACTCTTCTTGCTGGCTTGGGAGCTTTTCTGGAATTCTGAAACCTCACTAAATATTTGATGTGAACAAGCCTGCATAAGCTTTATACAGCTGAAATACATGGAAGCGCTGTTTCTTCTGTTCACTAAAATGTTAAATGAGTTAATTCATTCTTCATGAACTAATTTTTACTTAATTTTGCAGGTATATTGTCACAACTTCCACCTGTTCATGTATTTAATAAACCTAAAAGTATAATCACAAGATAAGCAGCTAATAGTTAAAAGTAATCAAGAACATGCAACCACAAGGTGATAAGGACTGTAAGGAATATAAGCTTTGATTTCCATTAAAATTTTCCAGTCTTTTTGAGATATTCCAAGTAAGTAAAGCTGTGTATTAGATGTGCTTTCTCACAAATAAAAAATACTTGAAATTATCAGTGAAGTTCCTATTCAGATTTTTTGCTTTCAGGGTTAGTCAATAACCAAGTTTCCGGTTTCCAGGATTACACTTTTGGAGTTAGGTACATACATTTCACCATTTTTTCCTAAATAATCCCTCTTTTTGTTAATTTACTAGCACTCAGGAAAAATAATTAGACAATTCCCTTTCTTTCTTTTTTCCCCTGATGTGTTCAAATCAATCATGAGAGAACCTTGTTCAAAGGAAAGCCATTGACTGAAGTCTCCCCTGGGTTGTACTGCCAGACACATTTGAAAAGATGTCAGTAAGAACTCTAATTTGCCACTGAAGAATAATGATTGCGGGTACTTTTAAGTCCTGCAAGGTCTTTGAAACAGCTTTGCAATTTAGTGAATGGCGTAAGATGTGCTGGCTTTCAATTACCAGAGAACAAGTAGAAGAACTTCCATTGCGAGATCCAAACCCTAACTACATCTGCAGAGAGAAAAAGAACCAAAAGCAGTATTGTGGAAATAGTCAGAATGCGACAGCAGGGTCCTGGGAGCATATACATAGCAGTGAAGTACAAGCAACTGTGCAAGGAAAGTACAGGCCAAAAATCACAATTAGTATTCTTTGAAAGCCAGCACGTTTGCGTTGAATTTAGGCCCTATGCAAGTTGTAAAGGTCTACAGTCAAACAGATTTTACAAAAGACAGTTGAGTTGAAGCATGGATAAATGATAAAAAACAACAGAGGTCCAAAATTAAAATGGTGTTTTTTCACATTTCTAAGGAAAAAAAATTCAAAGCCTAACTAAACAAATGAATAGCCGCAATAACAATCAAAAGAAACAACTGCAAGAACAATCACAGTGACTTAAGAATATTTTATGGTTTCAGAAAATTATGTCAAATCATATTCAGGCAATGAGTTAAGACTAGACAACAACTGGTCGTTAAGAGTAACCTCCAAATTGTTTCAATTACTTCCTAATGTCAACAAAATACTAACTGAACTACATGAAATTACATTACCTTAACACCCTTAACAGCAAGTTAACAACTTGCATCATAAATTTAGCATTATCTTTGTATCAGGTAATTAGTGGCAATTGTAAGATCTATATCAAGCTGCACATTAAGGTTGGCTTAAAATTATTTCTTACTAAGTAATGTGGGTCCATACATACAGCAGGTCATTTTGCAAGGTAAGAAATTAACACACTAAATAATTCTATTTAATAAAACAAATTGAAAGACTGACAAAATGAAGACCTCATCTACAAAAATATTCACCAATATTATCCAGACTATTCACCACTTCTGCAACGTTTCACATTCTGGTTCTGAAGAAGACCCAGACACCATAGTTTCACAGTCTAGTGAATTTTAAGACAGGTGGATGGAAGACCTTGGAAACAATTTATTTGCTTGTAGAATAATAAGAAAAGTCCAGATTCCCAAATATATGGAAAGTGGTACTTGTCCATGAAATCCAGACAGGCACAAATCTGCTCTCCAAAAATTATACATCATGGCATTCGCCGAAGAGCAAGGCTCTTAATCATTTCAAGTTTACATCAGAGTTGTGCAACATTTGCAAACAAGACAAAGTATCAAGCCTTGATAACTGACAGAAAACTGACAGTTTTGAATCTCAGAAATGGAAACATTTATTCCCATGCTGTCACACTCTGCAAAGTACTGCTGCAGCCAAAATCCTGCTGAAGCTGAACATCTGTGAAAGCATGCAAATACAAGACATATGAACTTTGGAAGAATGAGTACCCTTCAATCTTCTTCTGAATTCCTTCCTCAATGCAGGTACTTTTTAATTTAGTTGTGGGGATAGTACATCTTCTTTCCTCTGCATAATAGAGGAAGAAATGACAATTTTTTCAACAATACCGTCTGGGAAGAGGTCCAACCATCAATTAATAACATCAGTAAGTATTTAAAACAATCAAACTAACTTTTCTGATTTACTACTTAATTTTGATATTTTCATTTTCCATCCAGGTCTAATAATCATGCTGACTTAACTAGAATGAAGGCTTAGACCATATCTAACGGTGGGTCTTACAGCTGAAACTTCCTATCTGCCCATCGTTAATCCTCATATGCAAGAATAAAGTTATAAGGCAAAAACATAATTCAGACCCTGACTGGACTCTTTTTGGCCACAGTTTCAAAATGTTATAGGTATCAACTGCCTGATGTTCACAATATCATCAACTGTTAGCAACTTACTCTTTTAAAAGACTTTGAACAGAGCATTTATGGCCGGTGGATTTAGGTCAGTTTTTGAGGATTGATGTTAACAGTCTTACAGACAGACACATATGACAAAAGGAAGCCATTATTTCCTATTTCCAATACAAATGAGATCATGCAGGCAACAGACAAAATCATCCTCATGCACCAAGGCTCTCAGACATCACAAAATTAATATTTCTGTTAGTGCTTTCTAATCTACTTATTCATTTTAAGGTTTCATCAGTTATAAAGTACAATTCAAGTGTCCTCTGCACATCCTAGGAGCAATTACAGAAACGCCAAGCTTGGAAGGGGTATCTGGAGATCTACTCACATCTACTTTAACACTGCCTGCTCAAGCCAAGGTCAAGCCACAACAGGATGCTCAGGACTGCATACAGTCCTGGTTTGAATATCTCCAAGGATGGAGACTGGGCAACTTGCTCCAATGTCTGATCACCTTCCCAGTTAAAAAAAAAAAAAAAAAAAAAAAAAAAATTCTTACGAAATTCTGACATTTCAGTTAGTGCTTATTGTCCTTTTCCCTTTCACTGGACAAAACTAAGGGGAGACTGAAAGCACTTTATTTTCTGCCACCAGGTATCCATACACTTTCCCCTCTGAGCCATCTTCTTCCCAAGGAGCAAGATTGAGCAGCCTGTGGACCCCCCTTTCCCATAGCATGCAGGAATGAAACAATTACTTTACAAATTAAGTTCTGTATTTTAATTAGGAAGCTTATCTTTCTAAAATCTGTAAGTACAAAAACTAACAGATTGCTAACAAAATTTATGCAGTTCAAGCTAATTTTATTGATAAACAACTGTAAGACCAACAGCTTATGAAACTGAAGCTGCGCAGGTGTGTTTTGATCAAAAGAGTCCAAAAGTTGGCAGTGAAATGCCACTTAAACTCTGGCAAAGTTCAGGCCAATGTCAGGAGTAGGGCCTGCTCCTGTTACAGAAGACACTTATTCTGTAAATACCAAGGCTTAGAAAAGAATATATCCATTTCAAGATCTTCCTGCAACATAAATATAAAATACTGAGTAGTGAAAATCCTGACACTTCAGTCTTTGGCTGGCCCAGGAAATAAACAACAATTTCACAGATAGCATGTTGTCCTTGTAGTGCGGGGAAACAGCAATGGCCACAAGTAAAACACTCCCAAGTACGGATTAGGCCAATTTTTTCCTTTCTACTGGCATCCAAAATACCTGTTAGATCTACAGAAGACATTTAAGAACATGCATGTGTGTATTTTCAGTCTAGGCCAAGAAATAGAAATTACTCTGACATCTTGTAATATAGTTGCTAAGAAGGTACAGATTTGACTCAAACCTGCATGCACCAGGATGTACCTTGGGTACCTGACCTCTCCACAAGAAAGCATTTTTACAAGGCAACAGAGCATAATCCTTCTGAAGGCTTATTTTACTCCTGTCAGGGCCTGGTCGGAACTGAAGAGGTCCAAGACCACCAGAAATCTATTTTTGTACTCCTCTTTCCTCTCAAAACTGTAGCTATAAAGCTACTTCAGCACACTATTTAAATAATTAGTTAACCTTTACTTCTGCAGGCTTATTTGGCAAAGACTGTCATCATAAAGCACACAGCTCACAACTACAAGAGGATTCTCAAAAGACTTCAGGAAAATATTGCTTACTGCTGGAAACAGATTCTAATTAATGTCTTGGAGAAACCATCTGTTAATGAGCGGTCCTTGTTTGTGTTTTATGCTCATTCTAGTTCAGACTCCAGGTAAAGCAGCATTCTTGTTTCCAGTGAGCGTGCTGAAGTCAGAGGCATAGGAGGAATCCCTCTCATTTACTATGTATTAGTGTTAATATATTTTTCGACATTAATCCTTTGAGCAAATGACACATTGATAGGCTGGGACACTAATGGGATACATTAATTGCAAGTAGTATAAGAAAAGAGGATTACTAAAATACATGCTGGAAACAGAAAATGAGATTAAAAATGGCATTTTGGTTAAAGTTCTCCAGGCAATTAAAAAAATACAAGATGATCAGTCAAGGGGAAACTAGAAAGACCATTAATGAAAAATGCTGAGGGTCAAGGAGAATCTGGGAGAAGGGATTTATTGCTAAATATGGGAAAGAATAAAGCTATAAACTAAACCAAAACTTAGAGAGGGGAAGGGGGAAAGGATGGTATTTCTAATACTGCAAGTCTTTATTCTTCAGGAGACAAGTGAAGCTAATGCCCAGATACTGCAGATATTTAAGCACATGAATGACTGTGTGGTTATAACTAAATACTTCCTTAAAAATAAAGCCAAGAAGACCAGTTGTAAAAGAGACACCAATATCTTCATCAGACAATGAGAAAAAGACTTGACTGGTCTTTGCACCGTAAGATTACTGCAGTCTGTGTGTGCACAACCAAGGGAATCAAATCAGTGGTGAGGCAACACTGACAGCGTAATCAGTACCAGAATAATGTAGCCCAGTGTTAAAAAACATAAGAAACCATTCATAAGTGATCCACGAGGAACAATTCTACTACCAGAAAATAGACATTACAGAACATTAGGAAGAGATACTAGAAGAAGAATCAAAAAGCTAGCTAAAGAAAAAGTACATAAAAAGTGGAAGGGAACTTTGACAGTGAACTCTACAACACTACAGAAAAAAGAATTACCAACTAATCCATATATTTTTATCACAAAGACTTTTAGGATGGTTTCCTAAACAAACCATTGATTTTCTGTCCTTGGCTATTCTAAAGTTAATATTGGACATTTTTGTAAGTAATATTACCAAGGACACACCAGGGAAAATAAAACTTCTGTGTATCCTGTTAGGAAGTCAGACTAATCATTCTTTTTCTACAGTCTATTCAGGGAAAAATGATCCTGGATACAGCAATATTCAAGGTGAAAAATGAGAAACCTGCATGACTCATTTCATTTTTAGTAATTACAATCTGTGAACTGCCCCAAGAACTGATCTCATTTGGTAGTTTTTTGGTACTGCATTTGTAGTTGACAACTCACCCCTTCCACCAGAAAAAGTAGACTTGGATGTTTCTGTATCACAGCAGAGGCAAGAAAACATACTATACACAGAATTGCAACTGGAAGCATAGGAAAGCTTAAAGTAAGAGCCCAGAAAGCTCTTGTCTCACTGATCTTCCACTGCTCAACTACATATTGTGATGAGAAACAGCAAAAGTAGAAAGTGCTTTGAGATAAGAACATGCACACGTGACTCTGATAACATGCAGTCTGGTGCCATGGTATTGAAAATTCATGCAAGTATCCACTGATAAAAAGTGTGTATAGGTGTCTATATGTACACAACACACAGCAACCTCAGAAGTGTCATTAAGAAACCACCCAGCTTTTTCTGCCTTTTGACGGCTTTGTGAACCAGGGGAGACAGCAACACTAAAAGGAATGTTTCCAATGCACAAACCAAAATGATTGAGCTCAGAGCCTTCAGAACAATTTTGTCTCAAAAAGCATCATCCAAAATATAATTCTGTATGCCAGAGTTATCTCCAGATCACATTATTTAGCTCTAAATGCGCTTGTGTCAGAGGGACATTTCATTTCTCATGACAGTTTTCAATCGCTAACTGTGTAATTTAGCTGTACCCAGAGGTACGCTGTAGCATACAGAGTTAACACCTAGACTGTCCAGCTATTTCACAGTAGGACTGATTATCTGCCTGAAGATAAGATGTGCTTGCTCATTCTTACTTGTTAATTCATGGCTGTCAGAGGAAAATTATGCCAGGGAAAGTCCTGCATGCAATGAATAGCAGGATTAACACAACAAAAGCAAACATACATAACCAGTGCAGTGTAGACCTACTAAGATGAAAACTTGGAAAAATACCCCTGCTTTCATCCTTACCTATAAAACAACTCTCAGAAACCAGTTAAAAATATATTTTAAAATCAGAAGGAAAAATTTCTATATATGTTGTATGACTTGAAGAAAATTGCTTCATGCAGTTTCTACTGGACTTCTGACAACATCTACCACCACACCACAAAGACAATACAAGAAATTGAACATGTTTTACATGGCTATAGTCAAGGTCTTCATCTACTCCAAACAAAATTCTTCTTTCGAATCTCCATGGTTATCAGCCTATATATCCATCTCTGCAGAAGTAGAATGGAGCTAAATTACTTAGGAAGAAGATTCTTATTAGTTATATTGGAGCAATTATAGAAAGGATCTTATTACCTTGTATTGAGAAACTTAGATTACTCTTCTTACAAAGGAGTTTGGATTTAATTCCGTTGCAGCAAGTATAGAAGCTGGGGAGGAAGGGTTTGCAGAACAAGCATGTTGAATTCATTTGAATTTTTTTTAATACTTTTTAATACCTGAGACAGATGGTAGGAAGTACAGGAGTTAGTGATGAAACCCTAAGGAAATCAGTGAAGGACTTTGCTTTGTACCATCTGAGAGTTTTACCTCTTCTGTAGCTTGCAGAAGACAGACCAAATCTGCCCTGCAACGAACCCAAGCGTTCTCAGCAACTAAGTGTTATTTTAAATACTCAATTAAAGTGAGATTTTACTGCCTCAAAAAGAAACAACAACAACAACAAAAACGGTAAGAGATTAAAATGAGTGTAACATTTTCCTAATCTGAACAGACGCAGCAAAAGACAAGCAAGACAATGTTTGCAGGGGAATCCCCTAAGCTACCTCAGGCATGATTCTAACGGAACTGCAACCATACACTTTCAGAAAACCTGCTCCAGATTGTATAATTTAAACAATATGATATGTGAAGCAACAGGGACGAGGAGGAAATCACTAGGGAGAGGTTTTATTCTCTTTATGGGTTTCAGTACTGTCGCACATTCCAGGCAAGAACTCTACAAATCACGGCTGCTTTATCCCAGTACAGGGAAACTTTTTATTAAAGTTTACCTGTGGATCTATCAGTGCAGCTAAAAATGGTATCTGTATATTCTGCCATAACATTTCCTGATGAATTACAGACATTTTGCACCTGATGCATCTTTGACATATTCTGCTACACATATCTGTACTTTTTCTATCATTAATTTACTTTTTATTAAAGAAGAAAACTGATCTTCACCATTTCCTTGTTCTATCTCTTGGATCATCTGGAGAACTCACTGAAGAACACAAAAAATATAATAGAGAAAAGTCTTTTTCAGGAAATTAATGCTTTTGTAGGATACAGAGTATTCTAAAGGACTAAATTATATTTAATTACAGAACAAATCTAAGCAACTAGATGGAACTTAAAGTCAGTTATTCATCTTCACTTTCAAGGCAGAAGAAAAAATTCTAGTTCAAGTTTTGTATCTGCAGTTTGAACCACAGGATATAGCTATTTATAGAAAAACAAGTATTAGAATAGAGATTTGTGCAGTAATTAGGGTTAAAAAAGCTAATGTTATGAGTACCACACACTAATTTAATAACTAGATATATTTGAAACCCCAATAGCTGGGAAGGCAGAACTAGTATATATATATAACACAGCATCCTTGGTTCTCAGTCCTATACAGTTCCACACAGTTTGGTACCTGCATCCCACAGATTAATTTGTAGCACAGGCAGCTTATTGTGTAATATGCTGTAAAGAGTTATGCTATCGAGAAGGTCTAATGGAATCAAAGGCATTGTAAACTCACCAGCTGGTTTGACAACTTTGGTAGCAACCTTAAAAATAAAATACTTTCAATGGTATGTAAAATTTCATATTTCCCTATTAAATATTACTGATCATCTAAAAAATTTCAGATTTACTGAGAGTAACTGGAAAACTAAACACTAAAAAGAAAAAGTACAGGGCAAGGCCTGGCCTTTCTTGCTGTCTCAGTATAGGCTTTCATCCCTATTAGAAAAAGGATGCAGGCTTTTAAACTGAAAGTGTATTTTTTTTTTCCCCTGAAAGATAAAACAATTCTTTCAGCCAAAAGAATTAGAAAATTCTAAGAAACTTAAATACTTTCACTTTAGCTGAAATACTGGTATCTAAGATGAATTGTGAAAGAGGATCCAGCTCAGGCTAGTTAAATATTAGCCAGAAGTTTAACTTTTCCATTGACTTTAAACCTAAATCCTGATGCACTGATACTCTCCATGGCCTCTCTAAAAGATTGAGAATGAACAAACTCCTTGTGAGCATTGTGTTTCCTGGGTTTAAAGGATGTCACAGTTATAGAAGAAGCTGTATATTTGCACTCCCATCCATGACAAACCTGGGATTCTGCACTTTAATTTTTAAATAACTATATAGGGCTTCTTCTGGGAGAAGATTCATGGAATTATGATTATATCTTTTATTGAATTCCACATGCAGAGCAATTCCAGCCATTGTTCATAGAATCACAAGTGAACTTTCAGGTAAAAATTACAGTTAAAGTGACAGAAAAACCCAAGCCTCTCCAAAAACAAGCAGGTTTATTTCCCCCATTAAATAAGAGTTATCAGGACTGATTTCAAAATTCTCTCACACTCTTTAGCCCCATGAACTCTACAAACTTCCATCATTTTAAAGGAGAAGCAGCTTAAGTTGATACCTATTAATTATTCTCTCTCCCTCAGGTGTTCTTCACTTGCTTGCCTGCCTACACTCACTCAGACACTTTTATGTGAAGATAAGGATCTTCTTTGATTTCCAGCTGCCTCCCTGGGGGCCTAAGACATCCTTTTCTCTACGGCACCACCCTGTTAATTTTGTTCCCATTGATGGTACAACTACAGTCTCCTCAAGAATCCTTGTTATTTTTCTCTTACTCAAAATTTGCACTGGGCTACGTTTCATTTTATTATTTCAAGGTTACAGCAAATAAATTCATATTATGCTTAGGAGAAATGAAAGTGATGTATTTATATGTACAGCAAAATTATTTCAGACGCTGGTAACTTATTGGTATATGTCTTCATAGAGGCAAAAGGACAGTGTACACAGCGTGAGAATGTGTGCATATGTTTTGGTTCTCAGATACTTGTGTGCTCAACACATCTGACTGGGTTTCCTAAAAGAAGCAATATGAAACTATAGTATTTAATTCTTCAGATTAATAAAATTTTTCCAAATGTTTTACTTTTGGCATTTTTTTTGGGGGGAATAACAGTTAGGAAAACATTTTTGCTGTGAGTCCTTTGCTCAGTTCTAGTTCCAAGAAAAATTCCACTTAGCACATGCCTAATTATTTTCAGATAATTTGGTGCATTTCAAGTTATAATTGGTGTTCTATCACAGACTGAAAGCATAACTCTAAACAAATATAAAAGCAGCTTGACAGCTGCACAAAGGCGTAATTAGGAACCTCTGTTTACTTTAAACCATGCAATTGATGCAGAAATGTACAAATCAGACAGTATCTTCATAATATCCTCACAACACTTTCAAAGTCAATTGAAGATCATTCAAGAGATGTCATTTTCTCACTCTAAAAAAAAAAAAAATTCTATTTTTGGGGCCACAGTTCAGTTTAATAATTCATTAGCAAATCCTTGGAACTGATGCCTGGCAAGACTTTTGCAACTGTGGGGTTTTTTTGGTCATGTAAATAATTGCTGTTTCTATTCAATTCAAACGACATTCTTATTTTCAGTCATCTCCAATTGATTAACCATATCAAGAACTTGACAACTGTATACCTGATGATTTTAAAATGCAATATTTATGTTGATCTTTTTGTACATCTATTCTGAAATTCCCTAAACAGCCACTGGCCCTGAAACTACCTTTAAAACCTGGTCAGTGACATAAACATACTGGGATTAACTTAGCATTTGTCTTCTGATGGGTTCTTGAAAAATACAAAGGAACTCCACAGAGCACAGCGGAAATTACTTAGGATATATTGGCAAGAAATATGATACCCCTATGGCCCTAAGAAAATATTTTGTAAGACTTGAGAAAAGTTCTTTAAATAAAAGACAACTCCCAAAGAGTGGCCTGGTATTGCGAAAAGCCTACTCAGCTGTATGAAAAGAAAACACCAGACTCAAACCTATTTAAAAGGTGATCTAGCCTTGTTAAGCTCAATGAACTCTTAAGGCTTTGCCCAAATATTTATATTTTCCAATCCTAAAGATGTTTTTTTTCCCTGTTGCTGCACAAAACTCTCAAAGGAAAGCTCACCATTTTCAACCAAAATGATGCAATCACAAACCACAGCATCCCATCCTGCTCTGTCCTGTCCTTTCCCATTTAGTATAGTTAGACTCCATCCTGCCTTGTTTCACACCAGCATCACTCTGCTTTTGTCACCTCTACCACCGCAGGACTGCCAAAGCATAAGAAGTGACATTGGCTATATCATGTTTTACATGAATTAATGTAAAAAGTGAAAATCCTGTAATAGTTTTCTTCTGAATGCTCACTCCTCCTTCTGTAGCCCCACGAAATTTTGGTTGGGACAGAAAAGGTCAGTCAACAGGGAGACTCTTTAAGATGACAGATTCATATTTTAGATCACTAAATCCGAAACAGTTTTAGAAAGAACTTAAAACTGCTAATGATAAAAGGTTTTGACATGATTGGCCCACTGTTCCTGTAGGACAAAAAACATCTTGAATAGTACATCAAGATCCTCTACTACTTGAACCTACTTCAGATAACAGGATATTATGACTTTAAAGGGAGATATTGTCAAGGAACACAGGAATAGGTCAAGAATTAATTATGCCCTTACAATATTTTAAATGCATTAAATGGGCTATATAGGCTGGGTCCAAAGATTACAGTATGCTGTGGAAAGGCTCCTATTGACATGAAAGGTGCTATGAAGCAATTATTCGCTTACTTGAAATTTTTTTCTATTGCAAAGCCATTCAACAGACCTGTCACTTGCAAACTGTCAGCTCACTGTGCAAGGAGCAGTTCAGAATTAATATATTTTTATAAAATATATATTCACGCAGCAAAAAAACCTTGTTTTCTGCCATGAAAGACACGCACAAAAGAGTCTTGATAACTTTGCAAGCCATTTGTCATGAATATACTATGAAAGTGTGGCAGCAGGAAAAACAGATATTAAGAAACCACAATGCTATAAACCCAAGAGAAACCAAACAGACATACATTCAATAGCCACAGACGAATTTTTAAAATAAGAAATCTGCAAGTAGGAGCAGTCAGGTGTTCTTTCAAATTTTTGAAAGAAAAAAAACCCTAAGAATCATAATACTTCATTATCAAATATATGACTGTGCCACCTGATATTTTCATCTAAATAACCTTAGAGGAATGTATTACTAAATTTGCAAGATGGAAGTGTCAAAATATCCTTCCTACTCTAACTGCACGTTGACCAAATTCCTTATTTATCTCAACCAAATAGCGTCACCCTATTGCATTATAGCAATGATTTCTTTATTTTCAATGTGCAGTGTGCTTGATGCAGCCTGATTTTTTTGTAAATTTGAAACTATTCAACAACTGAGAGAAACTGAAAAATATATTTCATTAAGATAATCTAAGTCTTTCGGAGAGCTCAGATTTTTCTTCCAGTGTCAGTCTGATTCTAACAATCAGCTGCAAGATGTTTTGACTGAACTAAAAGCCTTATTTAATCTGCTACAAATGGAAAATTACTCCTTTTTCTATCCCTGTAGTCCATCTAGTACAAATTACTACATTCCATTATCTTTGGAAGTTTAAGTAAAAGCAAACAGAAGTACATAGAGAGTTTTCTCACACTGTATCAACCAATAGAGCATGGATACATGAACACCAGGACTGTGGAGCTGCCCAGCAGATATCATTTATGCACCAGATCTGGATCTAATTTTCAAGCATGGTGCCTTAAGACTTCCTCTTTGTTTAAGAGCGTGTGAGGACTTAAAGATCACAGTTGCCTAATTCCCACTGTGGCAAACTGTGTAAAGAAGCAAGCGCTCGTCTGCAACCACAGAAGTGTGGTCTCCTCCAAATATGCCTCCAAAGGATACCTGCAACTTGGGCCGAAAGCTAATCCACCATGATAAGATAATGGGGGTACTATTGTCCAAGAGTTACCTGGGGCCTAGGAGGAGATACAAAATTATGAAAAAAAGAAAAATTTGCACACAACTCACCATCTGAAGTTCCTTTCAGTTAAAACATTATCAAAAGCATCTTGGTGTACTAGGAATATAAATATAGACCTTTAAAGCATTAACAGCTTTAATAATGTCAAACTTCAGGCAAATGAGGTTTCAAAATCTCACTGGGAACATTTGAAACATTGCATCATAAGACATTTTTAGACAATTTAATTTTGAATTGTATTCAGTTTTTCCTTAGTGATTGGTCTTAAACGCTTATCTGAGAAAAATTATTCTGATTTAAGCATAAGAACTATCAAGAAAGATACAACATATTTTATAGGGAAAAGGCGTATTATAAAATTAAACTCAATTTCTTTTCAGCTATCAAATAGTCCCACTGATGTCAGTAAGATTATTCATCTGCTTAGATATCTTGTGCCCTACAGAAGTATTAGTCACTGTCTCTTTTCTCCCAAGTATGAAGGAAATAGAAAATATGCTGTATTGAAGTACAAAGTCAAAGCAGGAGCAGATGTCATCTTTGACATAGCTTGACTATGTTTTTAAGTCAAATACATTTTAGTTTGATTGTATGTTTCTAATGTTGAGTTTGTCTCAATCATTGAATTTGAAAGTACAAATTTCACACTGTTAAGAAAACTAGGAAAGCAGTATTTCAATATCATGCTTTTAGAATACTCACTGTAATTTTCAAATAAATATTGCAAGTTGCAATTGCAGTAATACAAGTTCTCCTGCTACCAGTTACTCCCAAGCAGGAGCTCCCACTAAAGAGCAAATTGCTAGATTGTTGAAGTCTCTTCTGTATGGTTTCACTTAATAACTGAAATTTCAGTTTCCAGTGCTCTTTTAACCAAACATCTCAAAGTTTTCCCATATCCATACATACAGAGTACAATTACCACATTGACAAGATCATGGAAAATAATGAAGTAATAAGGACACTGAGTTGAAGTCTTGAGCTGCTCTCAAAATATTTTTGGCAATGATTTTGAAAGCATGGCAGATCATTTTCATTGATACAGATAATGATCTGGAGGAATTTTTTTACTCTTTAAAAATATAAAATATCCCAAATTATACCACACTCACATGAGGGGGAAATCTTTTATATGAGTTATACAAAATGCACAAAAGAGGACCAGTTTCATATCAGCACTTGCCCAGTTGGATAGCTAAATGCTAGGCAAATAAATGTTTCTCCAAGATAACAGAAATTTGGGCTTATAAGTTATAATTTTTAACACCTCTCAGAAAAAGCTTTTTTAACTCAGGTCCTTTTTCCACTGTCCAAGAGAAGGCTGTACACTAGTTATCACTTGAAACAAAACTACATGAAGAAAAAGATCTGTTTCTGAGGGTATATGATGTATTTACATTTGCTGACAAGGATACAACAACCAGTAAAACTACAGGAAGTGCAAACTTTCCAAACAAATGGTGAAAAATTATTAAACACTGAAACAGCTTACCTCAAATAGTGCATTTACCATTTTTAAAGAAAAAAAATAATTTTTTCCTTGTGCTAAGAGTTATGCTTGGATCCAGCTTTCCTGAGGTAGCCTTTGGCCTGCTGCTTGGGCAGGAAATCTCAGTTCTAATCTCTGCCCTAATTCTACTGTGCCATTTTGGAAAATAGGCTGTTCATTTTACCCAAAACGGTCATGACCTTGTAAGTTGTTGAGGCAATTATAATAAATATTTTATGAAGTCTCAACCAAGGAATGAGGTTAATTTCTGATCTCTCTCCTCTCCCCAAAATAACTGCACTAAACCACTGCTGGGAGAGTAACCTTTTCCCCGCAACCATAAGCAACTGACTACAGCTTGAACAAGGATACTGAAGGAATTGGCTGTCTGGAATAGTGCATAGTGCTTTCCTTCCTGTGATTAAATGCTGTTCCTGCTCATATATTAATATTCAAGTGAGAAGGAGGTCATGTTTTCTCTCTTGTACTATTGCAGTGTAGCAGGATATAGAACAGAGGAACCTTTGGCATTCCTTGGGCTCTCTCAAATGCCATGTCTCAATAAGATTAGCAGCCCAACCAATGTCCCATCACCTCATTATGGATTGCACTACTTCTAGATCCAGACCAGTTTTATTTACCCAGCAGAGCCAGGTCTGGTACGAAGTGAACTGGTTTTGCCTGTTATCTTCTGTCAAACATGGGATTACTCCTCCAACCAAAGTAAGATAAAGACATCTGCATTGTTAAGGCTTGGCAGAGAGTCATTTTCAGCACCCAAATGGGCTTGATAAGTACCCTCAGAGGGGTACTCAAACTCCATTAACCAAGTCACTTTACATACTTTCATTCTTGATAATTTAAGCACTTAAATTTTGATACTAGATCTTGGAACAATTTGCCCCTTTCCCTCATCATCCTCCCAGATCTGCTGCAATTGGTTCGTTGAAAACCATTCCTACAACCACTAAATATCAGACAAGTTTCTTTTTGATAGCCCTGCAACAGAGTAGACCAACGTTTCAAACCCAGTGTCAAAGCACTTATCAAGAAAAAGGCCTTCTGCCCTGCTAGGCTGGGAACAAAATTCTTTTAAGGGTAGATGTGAATCAATGGTTTTGTCACGTGAGAACACATATTCTGAGCTAAAAAGTGTCACGTGGATTTATATCACTGAGGAAGCATACTCTTAGTGTGAAACTATAAATAACTTACTTATTAAAACTTCTGGCATAATTAGCAGGAATTTCATTTTTTATTGTCAGTCTCACAATAAGAAAATATCACTGCTAAAAAAAGAATCCCATTTGCAGCAGATGTATGGAAGTCAGTTCATGTGCAACACTACAGCCATGCAAATCTTTGTTTGTTCCTAGAAATATGCACTAAGGTTGCAATGAAAATCAAAATGTTAAGATCAGGAAAGCAAAAGCATGTTACTGCCCCAGCAGAATGCTGATTAATTACTAATGATCTTCTGCAGCTAGGTCTCACCATTTCACAAGAAACAGGCTGCAGCAGAAAAATTTAAACACTATTCCTGAGAGTATTCAGATTTTTCCTGTTCTTCTTGTGTAATTTAAGTTTCTACTACACCAGCATTTGTAAAGAGCCATTATACTCCCAGATCTGAAAGAAAACTTTAGCTATTACTTTGGTTTCCCACAGCAAAACAGCAGGTGTTGAATGCCCTCAACAGGCTGACATGGTCTTTTAGAAATATCTTAGTTCTGTTAAAGACCAAAGGAAGACAAGCCCTTAATACTGATTTACTAGAATAGAGATACAAATTTGAACATCTAAAGCTGTAAGTTTTTTCAACAATTTAGGCCTCTGTTAAACACAATTAAACAGCACATTCCTCTCATGTGTTCAGATTTTTAAAAATCCTTTAAGCGATTTTCTAGTTTTTCTTTTCTTTACTTTTTGCTTTTCAGCAGATCACCCTGAGAGAGGCAAGAAGCAAAGAAAGTTTAGTCACAAGCTATAGCCACAAGAATTAAACTTGTTTAGAGAAAAATTTCAAAGGTATAAACACATCAGATATCTAATATATTTTAAAATTTCCCACTGTGACAGATACCCAACATTACTTCTAGTTCTAAAGATATGTGAACAGTTATTAAATTCTTCCTTTTAAAATTTAGTTTAAAGTCACTGTATACCACAAGCCGCTAAGGACACATTGCATACACTTGAATATACAAGAATGTCATACAAGTTTAAAATACCTTCGTTTTATAAAAAACTGGGAGATGGTTTTAAAAAAAAAGTCCATCAGATACTGTGTTCCATCAGTTTATCTCATAGGGAAATTTACTCCTTTTCCTTAGTTGTATAGAGTAGAACTTGATCCTTGCAAGTCAGGATGCAATAAGTAAAATATCTAGAATTGTATTTGAGTCTTCGCATTGCATAATTCTTATGAGGTATATTTTTGCCTACAAATATTTTTTTCCTATGCTTTTGCACCTTCACCATGAAAAGTTTAGTCCCACAAGATTAAGTCCAAAGATTCAGCTGCACTGAGCCTATTAGACAAACTGTTAACACTGGGCCTGTTATATCAGTGTATTCACATCAGTCCACAAGGAAGACATCAGAATGAATAGTAAAACCCATTCAGCCTAGGCTGCCAGGCTTACCTGGAGGCAGCCTGTCTTGTCAGACAGCAGAACAAAGTCAACTGAGCTCTATCAGCTCCACCTGCTACACTGAGGACAGATTCAGGCTGTACTTTGTGCTTGCAGTGTTATTTTTATTTTCTGAACTAACAGAAAACCCTATGGGTTTAAAATAGCAAGATTATTACAAAGCATGTATTTAAAAGCTTTGCTCAATGCAGGGTAGAATAGGTAGAATATTTAAGGTTCCTTCTGGCATTATTGGACTGAAAAAAGGTGATAGCATAATCCTACCCCAGAGTTCAAATGTATTACTCTATCATTTTATATAGTGATTTCCCTTTATAAAGTTCATACACAGCTGAACCCTTCTGTTCTTCTCAGCTTTAGCAGGTAGGTTGAAATGTGCCATTGTGTGATAATGTTAATGACACATCCTTTTCTATTTAAATATCACCTACAGAACAAAACCACAATGTACTTCTCTTTGGAATTTACAGTGCTAAAAGCAGAAACACTAGCACTCTTTGTGAGAGTTTTCTGGGGGATTTTTGCTGCTACATAATCATGTATTGTGATTTATAAAAATAAAAACAAGTTGCAGACTTTACCTGACAGAATCTACATTGTTGTACAGAAAAGATTATGCCTAGGATCATCTTAGTTACATGAAGATATCATGATTTTCATGACCTCTTTCCTGTTTGTTTGTCCACCAAAAAAAAAACACAAAAAACCCCAAAAAAAACCCAAAAACAACAACAACAAAAAAACACACCACCACACAACTAAAAGAAGCAAACAAACAAACAATAAAACAAAACAAAAAAAAGCAGCAGACAAGGAATTTTCTTTCACTAGAAAATGTGCAACTGTAATTTTCATACAATTTTTTTTCACTTTCCTATTCCTTCTTTCACTTCCTCCTAAACACTACACACCCTCAAACTCTCCTCTTCCTGCTTTGGAACCCCCAGTGTTGAATTCTGCCAAGCAGGGTATCTGTGGTGTTGAAGTCCTTTGAGTTATTTTCCCGACTGCTGACACTAAATCTAAAGTTGGCTGGCAGAATTTAGCTAAGAAGGATCCTGGCAATGCAACCTAAATTTGAAAGCAGCATGCTGCAGTCTGAATAAAGGGTATCATTACAGAGGAATCCCTCTCTGCATCTTTAAATCCTCGAGAAAACAGTGGGGAAAAAAGGGAAGAAGACAGAAGTGGCCTCAGTAAGGGAAACATCATTTAAAATCATGTTAACTGTAAGAGAAAAGGTATGGCAAGACAAGTTTCACTACAATCACATTACTAAGATCAGTTGTTGTAAGTTAGTTTTTTGAAAAGTGTACTTCCTAAATTCCCCATACTTCCACCCCATTTTAGGCATTAAAAACCTCTCTTCCTAAGCAAATAAAATTTCAGAGGACTTAAATAGCTTTGTATTTCCAAGGTAAATATGTAATTCCAGTGTAAATTTAGGATGACAAATACATAAAAACCAGTAATGCTAGAGGTAATGAAGATGATGGCAAGTCATCTTGTGATAGGTAAGTGATAGGTAAGTCCTAGCCCAGAATTATCCACTTCCTTGCAATTTTGATTAAGCAAGAGAATGCCACTAAGAAATGGTTTTCTCAAAAGAACCACATGATGGCAATGAAGGTTAATTAGATTACAGCTTTAATTATCACACAATAATGTGAAGGTAATCAGTTTTTCCTCACTCACTGTCCCTTGCTTAAGGGATGCTGTCAATCATAGCCACATCTCAGGCTCCAGCTGAGATCACATGGCCACAACATAAAAAAGGAAGGAAAAAAAAAAAAAAAAAAAAGAAAACCCGTCTGAACCAAGAACACAGAATATTACATTCAAAAACTTATAAAATCACAAGCAAGAAAGTGCATGTCAGAAAGACTTTTGAAGAAACACACACTCCTTTCCATGCAGTATCTAGAGTGGATGACTGATAAACCTCACTTAAGGCAAATCCAGTAAAATTCAACATGGTTATGATGGAGATAAAATCAATCCTATTTCTCTAGGGCATAAACTGTGCTTGACTTCCCTGGCTTCTCTTTACTACTTTTTCTCAAAAAATGACTAGTTTGAAAACAATGGCATTACATTATTTGACAGCCTCTGTTCAGCCCCACAAAGACTGAGACCCCAAGCTTCCTCTCCACCCCAAGCACTGCCTGAGCCTTACTAAACTTCACAGACACTGCCCAAACAAAGCCATTGCTGTTACTGCAGCCTGCACTTCCTTTGATTGGCCTCCCTACAGGCTGAACATTAAAGAAGCCCCAAACATTGCTAAAGTGAAAAATTTCTCCAGATAACTCCACTGTGAAGAAACTTTCCATCTGTGTGATGTTGGATAGCTTGTACATGGCTCAATACATGTACATGGCTCAATAGTCTAAGTATGATTTTTGTTAGGAAAAGGTTTGGTACAAAGTCTAAGGGTCCCAGGGTCACACCAATGAGCACACAGACCTGCTTTGAGCAAGATACTGGTGCTGGCTGCTACCCATCTCTCTCTGCTGAGAACAACCCCTTCCCCAATTCTGACTTCTGACTGCCAGACATCCCATGTCCCCAAACTCGTTTGTGAAAACCATCACCAGGGCATTATAATAGACAGCTTTATTTTAATGTGAAAATAAGACTGTAGTGGAGGGACAGCAACTTGCTTAGCACTCCCTCATAATCAGTTCTAATAACAAGAACTCCAAATACAAGTGCATAGTTTAGCTCAGATATTCACCATAGCATAATGCTTGTTTTCCATATTCTAACATCATTAAGTGGATTGTAACTCTGACTGCTGTTGAGCATTGAACAGCAAAGCACCAAGTTTGAAAGTAACTAGCATGCAGAATTAACTATAAATATTTTACAGTGTTAGAGTCAGTTACTCCCCTCATTTCTGGAGTCATATGCTACACTAGTTTTAACAGCTTTATCTTCCATTGATATCAATAGCTCCCAGAAGACTAAAAGAGAGAGAAAAAAAAAAAAAAAGGGACTACACAAAATTGCAGGTTTTAAAACTGCAAGAGACATTCATTCAGATGGAAAGGCAAACGTGTCCCACATTTGTTCTCCACCACATCACTAAAGATAATTTTTATTGCAATGGACTTTCACTGCAATACAATTTTTCTCATATACAAAAGAACTTCAAACATCTGGGATACAATCATATAGATGCAAATACATCTCATTTCTAGAGTTAATATAAGCAAGGAAAAGCTAAATTGCTATTGTCATAATTTTCTGCTTCAAGGCAAACTTAAAAAAAATAAATAATGTGTTCTGATCAAGCAATTTTTCCATTTCGTTTCCCTGAAATCATACTGGAGACCTCTACCATGATGATGAATGCCTTTTAGGTAGTAGGGTAAGGATCCCAATGGCTATGCGCAGGCAAAAGCCTGCCTGTGTACCTAGTTTAGTATGTGCACTCAGTAAAGAGGTCTTATTTCTAGAAACTGGGGCATTTAGTTGCGTTTTGTCTTTTTGTGACAGTCAGTAACCAAGTCTGTGAGAACTTGCTTGTTCATGTACACTGCAATTATCTGGTCTTCACCTACACTGGTGTTTTTTTGCATTTTCACTTGCCATTTCTAAATTCTCCAGGCTCTGATTGAGTAGAATGTCTCAAGGGGGAATTCCCTCAGAACTTTGTTTTCCTTTAAGACACCTGCAGTCGATGAGAAGAGGCAGCTGCAGTAATATTAGCTGTAAAACATATGAGCAGAATAGTGAGATGAGAAAAAGCTTAAGTCAAATTTCCCTTAGCATTTTAATACCATCTTCAGTAACTGCCTCCTAGCAAAGGAGAGTATATATAAAATATAAGAGGTTGAAAAGTTTAGTCAATTCAGAACCACAATGAAATTCTAATTTTTTGCACAAATAAGTCACATTTGACATTTCAGTAAGATAGCAGCTTGTTCAGTTCTAAATGTAATTTCCCTGCTCCTGGAGTTACAATTATCTATGTTTTCTAACAGGAATCATTTGGACCATTATGATAGCAGGGATATTTAACTAACCTTTATAAAAGTGAGGTGTAAGCTGACACTACACATTTTGTGTCTATTAACTTAAAAACCAAATGAAGAAGTAGACTCCAAGAGAAGGTAAATCTGATACAAATTGTCAGAAGCAAGAAAACGGTAATCACATTTGGCATTCATTCTTCAGCTCAGTGGTAAGGCTACGGATACTGTAGCACATAGAGCATACAATATTATATCAGGTTCTCAGTACCTTGTAAAACTCAGGCACAACAGGGTGCTCTCAGACGTATTTGCCAAAGAAACAGTCAATTTTCTTATTATTTCTGCAGAACAAGGCTTCCTATCCAGCCTTTTACTGCTTACCTTATTAATCCACTTGTTTTGTGGTGGCATAAAACAATAAGCTGACATGGCCCTCCCACTTTAAGATCTGATTTTAGGTTTTGATGAACATCCATGAGGGCCTAGTTCCCTCATCTTACAGTAAAAATCTAGCAGCCTCATCGGAACAGCTCACCTCTGTGTAGTGGTAGCAAGACTTCCACACCTGGAAAGTCTACATCCAATATGGTAAGATGGAAACAGAACATTCCCTCCAGTAAGTCCTAACATTTACTGTAAGAGCTTGAGTTATCTCCCTTTCCATTTTCCTCTTTGAGTGTAATAGTATGAATAATTAGCCAGATACCAAGTCTATGGACGACATTTCGCTATAATTCTTTTATCTAACAACTGGCAATCATTTTCCTAGATGCTTTTTCCTTCAATTTTTTTGGCTCCTAATCTCTTAACAATGATTCATCCAGCAGATTCTGTTAAAATCATCTACTTTACTCACAGGAACTTATCTAAGGAACAGCAGCTGCCCCTAGCTGCGTGGTGTAGCAACACAATATTGCATCAATTGCATATGATGAATTACATATTAAATTTCCAGTACTCTATAATATATAAACTAACATGGAATTACATTTTCACAACAGCAGACCTTCCTTAGTGGAATTCTATAGAGCATATTTCTTTTTGACCAACAGATTGTAATAGGGCTTTGGAGCCCCTGGAATGTATCAGGTAAGTCACAATCCATTATTTCTGTTTATGGGGAAAAACCACCCTAGAAGACTTTAGGTTTCTATTTTGCTTAGGGCCTATCGCCACAGTAAAGCAACTTGTGCTGAGTGTACTCACTGGAGCCCAGAGCTTCAGACTTTCCCCTGAGTCTCTAAAGAGCTGCATTACCCCTACTCCTACAGACAAAAATATATGTTTATTCTAAGTATGATTTAGAATGGAATGGGACACCTAGTTAGGAACCCAGGCCACCTTCACCTTTCCAGTGCACTTGTGTACACACCTGGCATATATAAAAATGCCAGAGTTTGCGAGTGTGAAACTTGCCACACAAGACTTCACAAATTCTTAAAAACACTGGGGTATTGGCTTGGGGGTTTTTAAGTTGCTCTTTCTTCTTGTCCCTTACTCTTGTGTAGCAAACGTGCATCAAGTAATTTTATAGACCATAAGGATTGAAATAAAGGGTTTTTTTCTTCTAGATCCTCCAGCCAGTAAGCAAAGTGGTTTGTGCCTTTTCACTAATAATTATCAGAGACATCAAATAAGACTCATGCGGCAGGTAAGAAAAAACAACCAAAGAACCAGCAAATAGATTCTGAAAAGTAACACATATGAAATCTTTGACACTCAGTCATGTCACACTGACCATGCCTCTGCTCAGTCAGATACACCACTACCAGGTGACACTGATCTGCACTGACAATACCCCAAAGAGTCACTGGGCTCTTTCCTGTGCTTAAAAGAAAGGGCACATTAAAAGTGCTGAGTAAGGGTAACAAACAGAACACAGCATATACCCTTCAGAATTTAAATCTAGTGAAAAATTCAAAAATTTAAAATTTATCAAATTTCTTACTTATGGAGAAGAAATATTTGTTTTCATTCCAAGAAGGATAACCAATAAGATCAAAATGCAACACCTGAGGCATAAAGGAGAGCACTGCACATATCGGACTCACCAAAAAAGCTGTGCCTATAGCCGGAATGGCTGTCTTAAGGAACGGCAGAGTGAAAGAAAGTGGATGGAAAGAGCATTTGCTTGTTCCTTTGCTTTTCCTGGTTGCTGTAAGTATAGGTGTACTTAACATGACAGGAAATACAGCCATATGTTTGTTCAGACTTAGAGCAGCTCCACTCACCAGTCCAATCTCCCACAGGCACCACCCTCACACAAATTTTCTTTGATAAACATTTAAGCAACTTGTAGTATTATTTCCCCTGCCTTTACATTTCAAGGCATCATATAAAATTCTTTCTTCAGGTTATTCTACGCAGTAGTACGTGCTGCATGACAAGTCTATAAAGGCCATACTTTACCACTCAGCTGCCTTCAAAAATCAAAGGCACAAGTTTTCAGTCAAATCTCCTTATATAGATGAACTAAGAATAGTACAATTTCTGTGGGAGATACTAATCACATTTTTCATCTTCACCAATAAAGAAGAAAAAAGACAATACATTTTTGAAGTTCTTTAGATAATGATATTCCTACCACAATATTAATGTATGAAACTGTCTTCCTGTGGTTCCTAAATAGCTGCTCTTTTGGCTCACAAATCATGTCATTTCTGAATTTGACACGTTTTTGTCTTACGTGTTTTCCTTATATGTATAGAGAGGCAAAGATTTACATTAAAAAAATCCTCAAAATAATGAGAGACTTAATTAGATACTTCATGAAACCATGAAAATTCAGTGAGACCACAGAACTATTTAATGATGAATTACAGGTACCATCCCCAAGTTAATCTGCATGGAGCCAGGACTCCCAAAGGTAACAGAAATTACCTACTCCACATCTGGTATTTTTGCCTATAAGAAATGGCATAGCTAAATAGTAATTTTCCAGGTATATTTTCAAGTTCTCTTTTTTGTAGCATTGAAACATTCACTTTTGGGAAGAAATCAGGAAATTTAGTGGAATGGTTTCTATGGACATGGTTCCAATTCCTGGAAAAGCTGCTGCTTATGAAATTTGCCCTCTGCCTTACTCTAAAATCAAGTCAGGTGACAAAAATGGCAATATTGTTACAGATTTCCAAGGATAAACAGAGGAAAAAAAAGAAACAAGAGCTATTGCTCACAGAACTTTTGCTCCATTCTTCTCCAGTCTTGCAAAGCACTCATCATTATCACCTTCTTGTGCACCCTCAGCTTCCTCGCTGGTGGGGTGGGGTAAGGACCAGAAAAGACTTTAAATCTTGTGTTCAGCAATAACTAAAACACCCCTGCACTATCAAAACTGTTTCCAGAACAAATGCAAAACACAGCCCTTTATCAGCTATTAAGCAGAAAATCAACTCTACCTCAGCAAAAACCAGTACACCAGATACAAAAATAAAAATACTATCTCAATGAAAAGGTTTGAATGCTGAGAAGTTTATTTTGTTCTGTATGAGGATAAAATGGGCATTTCCAGAATGTTTAACATAAATTTAAGGAGAGACTTCTGCAAGAGCAGCAATCAGTACTTGGTCATCCACCTGGATCCAGATTTCTCATACCTTAAGAATTTTTGCTTCTTGACCAGAAGCAAAAATACAGATTGGGGTCACTAAAGTCCTTGATGGATATTGACACTATTAAGCCTTTTGTGATGAAAAATCTTCCACCAAAAATTCCCAGGTGTTTTCTATTTTATTCCCTGGTGTATTCTATTTTTAATTGACTTCTTGATAGCTTTCACAACAGCCCGGTACCGTCACACTGCATCTCAGACATATTTGGTTTCACTTATGTTAGCAAAAATAAGACATCTTTTGAAAGGACCAGCAGTCTGCCTTGTACTCATTATTAAAAGAGGAAATCAGTTTGTAGCTTAAAAGAAGAAACAATAAAGATGTGAATTATAGTTCTTTGTTAAGGATGAAATAAAAGGTCTAAATGCAACACACTGCCCCTGTTTCCCATACTTCTGACCCATGATATAAGGGTAAAAAGCTGCATGACAAAAGCTAACCCTTTTCTGCTATTCCCTAATCAACCGTCACATACATTACTAGCATTGAACATGTCATAAATTAAAGATATCAAGGTAGTCATATCTTCCTTTCATATAAATTTCCTCATAATCTGTTTTGGGCTTAATTGAATAAATTTTTAGGCTTTGGTAATACAGGTTTCCTGAACAGTAAAAGTAAAGAGAAGCTTCCATAAGTGTAAAGTACAGCAAACATGGTTTAAAAATTACATTCTACACAAATTTCCATTTATCTGCTAAATACATTGCCAAATGTTATTAATAACCTGAAGTTATGAAGAACACAACATCAGTGTTCAGTCACTGATTACTGCAGTCAATCCTGTGCAATAAAACCTGGTGGACTTTGTCAGATATGAACAATGAACAATGTCAATGGAGTTTCACCAAGATAAATCTGATTAAATATCTTTATTCTACAAATATTATTTCAATGAGGACATTGATATGTGCATAAAACCAGAGCTAGTTTACTGTCTAAAAAAAAAAAAAAAAAAAACACAAAAACCAAAAACAACAACAAAAAAACCCCCACAACAACAAACAAGTAGACAAATATTTTAGTTAATGGACTAACATTAATTGAGAAATAAATTAGTCATGATACATTTGCAATCCACCTGCATGCATAAAATATTAGGAATATTTTGAGCAATCAAAACAACCAAGTCTGTTTAATAGTTCACTTGTTCCAATTATAAGAATCTACCACAAAAAGGGAAGAGCAAGAAAATCTTGTTCTTGTGTACTGTAATATTTAGTGCTCTGCTAGGTCCCCCATTTTTTGCAGATGTGCATAGGCACAAAACATCTTGAAATATCTGCAGCCATTTATATTGTTTTGTTTCATACATAATATTCCTGAAGCAAATGCAAGAAAAAAGCAGGGGTTTATAGTCCTTAAAAAAAAAAAAAAAATCCAGCAAATTAATATTATAAACTGGTCTTACAGCTACAACCTACCAACCATAATCAGGTAAAAGAAGAAATGCTGTCATTTCAGACCCCATTTTTACTCCCTATCTAATTTCTGAGATTTGGGGAGCATTCCTAACAGTGACCGCATAAATGGTGCCATCATTAAACAGTATTAGGAATAACATATACACAAGACACCCATCTAGGGAGATGGCTCTCAAATTTACCATCAGTTGTGTTATATTAGAGAATATTAGTCTGCATTTTCAATACCTATTCTCACACTTATTTTCAGTAAAAAGGGCTCCACTAATCTCTTTGAATGTTCCCTTCCTTTCTGAAGATGATATTACCATGGCTTTAAGGCATCAGCCTTCAGCTGAGTTGGCTAAAAACTACTCAGGAGTGCCTTTGTATGCTGTAATTACAACTTCTCTCTGCGAAGAAGACTCAGATACAAAATAAGCAATATGAACAAGGAGCCTCCACACCTTGCCTCTAGCTTTTCTCTCCCTAGGAAGTATTTGGATTTAGTCTTCTTCTAAGAGCAATTCAAAATTACTCTTTCTGCAATTTTTGTACGAAGGTTGAAGATAATGTAATTTTACACCTGCTGCAGGCAATCCTGTATGTTCAACAGTTAGTTTGTTCAGTCATGCAGAAATATTTCAGTCTTATTCAACCTTACCGAGACCTCAGTCCCCTTTGCTGTGCCAGAGACGTGTTTTGCCACGTGCAGTGGCATTTCACAACCTGAAGTGGTGGGGCAAATAGCATGCAGCATATGAGTTTCCTCAGATAATGCTCAACATGGGAACACATCTTTATAATTAATTAATGCCAAATTGGAAAAAAAAGAGTAGGGTGTTTACTCTGTTGACCTTGCCCACTCATAAAAAAACCAAAAGCTGTCACAAACCCTTTTCTGGAATTCTTCACATAAAAACATGGTGGCATACATTATGAAGACAGGCACGTCTGAGGAGAAATGTGCAATTTCCCTACTTGCCATAATCACAATTCCATTCCCATTATAACACACTTCTGGACACTTCTGTACACCCAAGCAACGGACACTTTTAAATTAGAATGTACATATTAAATATCCATATAATATATACCATATGCACATATTAATATGTACATATTAAGTACATATATGCCAAATGCTCTGGGTTATGTACACTTTCACAAAAACTTCATGCACACAAATGCAAAGTTTTACAGGTGCATTTCTCCAGCTTGCTTTCATCTCAGAAGGGAATTTTATAGCTGACAGTTAACCTGTTTGAAAGCAGTTTTCTGCAGCAAGTGTCACCAATTATTCTTACAAGGCTTTGATTACCAGTCTTGATAATACAAAGAAAGATGCAAATTTTCTGATTGCCACACCTCTATTTTCAGACTGAATGAGGAATTAATTCCTCCAGTTAATAAATGAACAAGCAATTGGCAGCAGATTTCAAGACTAATTCTTCTGGCAGTTCTACAGGAGCAGATGCAGAATGTCTCTCCTCTCACTTTGCTCTAACCACAGAAAAACAAGCTGCAAAAAAAAGTTTTCTCAGATTGCCTTTCCAAATTCAATAGCTTTGTGCAGCTTTTATCTTTGCACTGTGGAAACACTTAACAATGAACCAAACTGAAAAAATACAATGATCTAGTTCCAAGCAATGATTGGTCTAGGCTGTACCTGTAACAGATTCAAAATATGATTTAGTTGCTCTTTTATCTTTTTTCCTTTCTTCCTTCTGCCATTTACTCAAGGTATTCCCCATTTTCCAGGATTAATAAAGATACCTTGCCATGTGCTGCAGTGATCCTCTGAGACAGAGGAGGTGAGTGTGCATAAACACTGTCTGACTGAAGGAATTTCTCTTTATGGAAAACCCCAAAATGCACCACAGAAGACACCCAGAGGACAGTGCTCTTGACCATTCTTGGCAGTAAGCTCAGCCATCTTCAATCCCTACATCACCAGCCTTGTTTCTTCCAATTCTTTACATAACTAAACACCGGCAATAAGAAAATCTTGGAAAACACAGGGTGACATTTGAAGAATATTTTACGTTGCAAGGAAAAGAATTAATTTCCTGACAGGATAAACAATAGCTACATATTTTTAAGGATAAACTACTTAGCAGGGCTAAAGAAGAAAAAAAGCATGGTTGGTTCTCAGCTTTTCTGTACCTCTTTTCCTACGAAAATTTCCTCTTTCATGAGTCCTTGGTTAAAATAATACTATTGGATAAAGGCAGAAAAAATGGATCAACAAGAAGTGATTACGGGGGACATAGATCTGAGTAACATTTTATTAATCTACAGATTTATTAGTCTGATTTGGGAGCTTATCAGGGAGCACTCAGGAATTCCTCAGGGAGCAGCAGTCCACGACTAGCTGACTCCTGGTTTTCTTTCTAAAACAATGCTGCCCCCACCTGGGAGTACAACCAGGAATGTACTACTGCTTACAGCACTTGCTCTGTCCATAGAGAAATGCATTAATTATATGGATAAATTTGCTAAAAATATATATTCCAGTATAATATATTTAAGAAATTCTTCATGGCTCAAAAGACTTCAATTCAACATTTTTAGACAAGTGTTTAAACCCGGTGATCTGAAATTCAAGATTTTTTTCCTACTGGATACATGCACACTGATTAAAGATAAGGCTAACGTACTTTGGAGCATATTATGTAATGCAAAATACTTTTTTCCCAAATTTATTGAAAGCAGATTCTTCTTTACGACACTATCAGAACCAAGTTTTAAAAGCACAGAATGCAATTTCATTTGATACTATATCATTGTGGTATACAATCAGTATAAAACCATATTTGTTGGTATTTTGTGATCTGTATTGGTGTAATACAACAAATACAATCAAAGCAACAATTAAGTCATAATGGTCTCCAGGGCTGAGCATATATCCTGGTTTTAATTTCCGTGTATGAGCATGACTCCTTAGTAGCTGGCATGAATGCTTACCAAAGATTTCCTCAAGCATTAATTTATCAATTAATAACATATTTCAACATCTGGATCCTTAAGTTTCATATGAACTTCATGCTTATTCTTATTTATGTCTTTTTTATTCCCCTTACTTCACGCTCAAGAGCCATATATATTATCCTCAGAGCTACAATGAGTATTTGCAGAACATGGTGGAAGAAACCCAGACTGGAGTTTTAACAGTCTCTGTACCAAATTCACATTGAAATCTGTTATGTTGCATTTCCAAATTTTATCAGCCAGACAGATAATATTTCAGGGGAATGTAGAATAGGAGAAAAACACTGTGGCTGATATATATGAACAAAATACACAATTTGACCCGGTCTGTGTCTTTCCTGTGGCTATACCTGTTCAAAGTAGGATGATCACTGTGCATGAACTTGCAAGAGCTCACCTACATGTTCTTTGAAATAAGTTTTTTTTTTTAATGCACAGAACAAACATTTAACTACCACTGTTGAGCACAGTACATACTGCATAAAGGGCAGTAAAGAAAATAATGAAAAGATACAAACCCCAGCATGCAAAGCGCATACAGAGTGAAAGATCATATTATTTACTGTCATGGTTCAGACTACCCTGAATAACTGCAGATTAACAAAATAGTCCTTTACACTGACATAGGCAGATATACAGATTGAGATCTACATTTTTCCTAAAACCACTGCCTACCTTTGATGTATGTCAGACATCTCCCTTCTGATACAGCAAGCTCTGACAGAGCTCAGCCTGAGAATGGTCTATTCAAATGTGTAAGGATAGCCGTAAATAAAAGTAGTAGTTTTTTATATATAAAACTAGGCAGCAAAACTTACCTCCTGAGTATTTATGTGACTAAATCATTGTCAGAACATATTTCTTTTGAGTCTCATGAAAACCTAGGTTTTCATTGCAGTACGAGTTCATTTACTGTTATATTCTAAAATCTAAATAAAGTTTATGCCTTTTTAGTAAAACTATGATAAATATTTGGTACCGCATTATAAAATAGTAAACAAATGATAATTTTACCTTCTGTTCTGTGCTGCTATAATTACTTCCCTTAGGAGTTCAACCTAGCCTTTGTCACTTTGATAGCACTGTTATTCACAGACAGACACAGCAGAGCAGCTAAATGAGATGGATGCATATGTAAAAAACTTTTAATCACAGGCATGAACATACGTAAAGCATCTGTGTGATTCTTCTTCCAAATAAAGTGTCTGTGGCTTCAAATCGGACATATTTTTAAATCTTAAAAGTACACACTGAGAAAATCTGAGTTCTGGCTCTGTTTTAGACCCCTTCCAAAAAAATAAAAACAAAAAAAAACCCTTTAATACACTAGAATTTCAAGCATCAAAGAACCAGCACTGACGCAGTAATAGATTGAAAAGCAGTCTTTGATTTAATATAGAGTATATTTACCCCTTACCACTACCACTGTGAGGTCAAAATTACTGTGAATATGGATTTAAAAAAAATCAGTGTCTTTTTTCACTTCTTACCAGTCCTCTGTTCAACATTCCAATATAATTTACTTTAATATGAGCATTAGTGTCAATCTCTTCTACTTAACTCAGTTTGGAAGGGAGTTTTGAGGCGAGGGGACGCACTTCAGTAGTATTAGACCTCTCTTGGTGGAGAGGTTTGGTACCATAAAATTACTCTTTGTTAGCAAAGTAATTATTCCCACCTTTACCCTCACCTCCCTTTAAGATACTGAAGATCACAGAAAACCAACTAGTGAAGGGCTGCTGGAGTCAAGAGAAAACTATCAATACAAATTCTCTTTCCATACATACATAAAGTTACAATCTTCAGAATTTAATTGCAATAACTTTATTAAATCATAGATTCATTTTATAAACAAGATGTAACAAAATAAAAAGCCGCAATATAAATTATTTGGGAAATAAAAAAGATTCATTTGTAGGGAGTTTACAAAAGATGTCTCTATAGGTAAGGTACATTTTTCTCCATGAGAAAGATATGCCTTCTTTTTTTTTTTTTTTTTATTTGATAGATCACATAGATTTTTGCATGTAACCATGAATTACAAATTATTCAAAGAACAAAAGCTTGGGGGACAAGATCTAATCCATAAATTAGGCAGCTAAATATCATATGGCACAATCAGAGACAGTACCTATTAATCTAATTAGCAACAGTTATATTATGTACCCACAAGACTAAGATCTGCCATTTCTTAGCTTCTGAATCTTTAACTGAGCAACTTAACAATATTTTAAAGTCAGCCATGCTGTTAACATATTAGAAAGCAAAGATCTGACTTAAGAGGTATTTAAAACAGGTAAAAAAAAATTGGCTCATTGACTTCTTGTTTTAATACAATACAACTACTTCTTACAGGAGGGTCTAGTAGATAAGATGATCCATTTGTTTCAAGCCCATGCCAATACTGCCACTCATCTCTGTGGACAGAACTTCATCTTGGGTACGACAAATATTTTCAACAATTGTTAATAAATCAAAAGACTCTGAACATGAATCTGAGTACTGTAATTAAATACAATTAAATCAACTAAATTAATTTCAATCAATAAATTAAATATAATTAAATGAACTAATCTTCATGAATGCCAAAAATACCAGCACTTGGGATCTCAGAATACTGATATTTTATAACCTTTTGAAAGATAGTCTTTGGCATTCTGGTTTCTACTCTAGTTCAGTTTCCCAGAAGAGAAGCATTTACAGCTAATTATCAACCTCAATCATATTTGCATATAATTTTTCTTAAAACATCCTTTCAAACACTTCTTTCAAGATGAAATTCACTTTTTATTTTCAGCTTCAGCATATCTGTACAGTGTACTTATAAAATACAGATTTTTATGGGAATGACTTGGTCATTTCTGATTTTACAGGTCTCTGAATGAGAACTGTGATAAAAAGATCTGAGTAGACCATTGCAAGTAAGGGCATTCTCCACTATCTGTCATATCCACTATCCCAGATTATGTGAATCAGCACCTTATATTCTTTTCCCTGGAAAGAGGCATTCTGTTATATCTGTGGTTGCACAACAAGACCACACATATTCAGGGAATCAAATAAAATGAAATGTAGTCCTTGAGCTTTCTCCTCTTTAAATTCAGCTTCTGACAGTTTCCCTGCACTGAACAGTGGAACATACCATTGATGTTACTTCATAGGACCTCTCAAGGAACTTTCAGAACAACAAAACTTGTATACATTTTTTTCTCAACAGCCTTAACTGTAAAAAACTGTACTTAAAGTATGGCTTTCAATTAGTAAAAATGTGCTATACAATCTAGCAGCCTTAAGACAGTTTATATTTAAAAAAATCAATCAGATCATCGTTCAGATTTTGTGAGAAAATGTCTTTTTCCTGCTATGCCACTGCAATAAGATGGCAAGTGACAGATTAGGATTCTGTTTGGAAAAAAAAAAATTTAAAAGCTAGAAGAGATAACAGAAAAGATAGGTAAAGTTCTAGATGCCGGTATCTATGCAGATTTTTAATGCATCTAAATGTAGATCATTTTGGAGGGAAAAGGGTGAGTGTGACGTGCTCCTCAGAATCTGGAAGTTTGGCACAGAAAAGCCATCAAATAGAAGGAAAAGCTTCTGCTAAGTTACTTAAGTCTGAAATTGTGGGATTCTACATTTATGTAAACTATCACTGTACAAAAAGAATTTTGTGAGCCAGACGAGAGGCATATTACCAAATTATTATATCAAGGGATCAAAGAAACAGTGGTATAGAATTCAGAATCCCTTGGTTTTTTCCTCGTGGGCCAGGAGAAATCTTATCCTCAAGTGGAAATTTGAAATAGAATAAGTATCCCAAACTACATAGTTTCAAATTTCAAGAATTAGCTTGATATTTGCTCTTTGAGTGGGGCCACTCACAGGCCAGATTAATCTGAGGCAAATTGAACTGCCTCAGTTGCTAATCGAAGAATTAACAATAATGAAGAGAGGTGAAAAGATTTCACAGCTGTCTCTTAAAACTCTTTTTTATAGGAGCAGAAGCAGCCACTTTAGAACTAGTGGATGAAGCAATATTTATTGCTTTTTATAACAGAAGAACAAAGTATGGAAGAAAAGTTGATTTAATATCATTTTGATATCTTTGATTAATTTTTCAAAGCACTTCATTGATATTTAAGATTAAATACAAATGAGAAAAGAACATATCCAATTAGCACTGTAATATTAGATACCCGCCTTACAAAATACATCTGCAGTATTTTAGGTGAAAGCAATCAAGCAAAACACTTGGAATAATCTTGTGACTATGATTTCTATATATTTTTATTAGGCACGTAAACCAAAATCACTTTTGAAAAAGAAAGATGAGAAGCAGGGAAGGAGCTCCATCTGTCAGGCTCTAACGAGCTCTAATCATTCCTCCCTTTGAAAGAAAGGAGCCTTGATAAAACAACATGTAAATCAGTCATCCTACAGTTGGTGATAGTACCATCCATATTAAAAGATGCACCTCTGCAGATGTAATCTCTGATGTTTTGCTCAGCCCTTCGCACTCCTGTCATGTGGTTCCCCATCGATAAGGCCCTCTTGGGTAACCAGATACTCCTCTAACATCTCCAGTGGTGAAAAGTCACCAGGGTGACCTCAGGTTCAGCTAAGCAGGTCACATCGACCCTCACTTGTAGCACAAGATCTGTTTGAGGTTTCTCCTGTTGTAGGAGGAGAAACAGCCGAGAACCTGATGACTTCTGGCATGAAGCAGCATTTCAGCTGCAGCACCACACACTAGAACAGCCTCTGGATGCCCTGCATTTTGGTTGGGCAAGTCATAGGGATCAAACAGATCTATTATGGGCAGTTAGCACCTCTAGTATTCAGCACAGAATCTGTGGCTCAAACATGTTACGGTGTGGCTCCCTGGCATGTTATTTCTAGAATGTAGAAATAACTAAATGAAAAAAACAGAGTAATTATTAGATGCAAAAATGCTTCTGTTTTAGACCAAGTCCTTCACTTTTCTTTAAACATGTTAGCATGCAATAATTCCTTCTTACATTTATCCATGCTATATATAAGTTTTGCCCTTTGCTTAATGGCTTCATTTTCATTCTTTCTTAAGAAATTACTTGTCCTAGAGTATTTCCTATATTTTCACTTCCTTTTTCTCCCCTTTATCTACAGCTGTTAATGTTATTCTATGATAGCATATCTTTCTGAAATAATTTTGGCTTCTTTTTAGCCCTAGAACACATGGTTTTGTTTCCTGAGGCAATCCCATTTAGCTCCCAGACGTAATTAGTAAGCATGTTCCCCCACTGCACAATCTAAGACAAACTCCACCCTGGATCCCTGTGTGACTGAGTCACACATCATTTATCATAATTTCATTGCAGAGTATCGGTTTCTGCATGACTGAGCAGTTAGAAGCATCTAAGTTTCATTTGTGTTCGAGGTGGTAGTTTGGTAACTAGATAGAAAGGTCCATGGAAAACTTCTCACAGTCACTGTTTTTGCTGCACAAAATATATTTTCCTCTTTCTTAGGTACTATTCTTACTTTCAGGCTTTAGTACACCTCTCTCACTTCTCACAGTTATCTTTCCAAAGCCTGGACACAGATTAAGATAGGTAGTTCTTCCATGATTTGTGAAATCTTTTGTAACATTTCTTACAAGCTTCTTTTAATTAAATTATAAGGTCCCTCCTACGTTCAGAGATATCATTGTTCTATTTTCCTTCCTGGTTTACAGCCTGATTTACTCTGCAGCATGCAAATTCTCACTACTTTTTCCACATCCTGCCAGGATGTTCTGGCAGTCTTTTCTTACCGTGGTGGTCCATTGTAACACCTTTTCAATTAGAAGTTCCACCAATTTAAAAAACTTTGAGGAAGTATCAAATCTTGCAAAATATTTTATCCAATAAGTTTTTCCAGCTTATTTCATTTTGAAATCCCTCTCAGCAAATTATTTCCACAAAGCATAACATCATTACCATTTCTTCATCACAGTTTGATAAATGGATTGTGTGTCATTCTGCTATTAAACAAATCAGTTTCTATAACTTCACTGGCTTGAGACTACTTTTATTCTTGGATCCTCTCCAATTGTCTCCAATGATTCTTGATTAAGATACTCAAAAATTTGTTTTTCCATTCTCTTTCCCACCTACTACTGTTTCTACTTCCAACCCAGATAATGACTAAAGAAAACTCAGAGTCAGAACTGATACCAAAAATAGTATTACTCTACCTACAGGGAAGCTAACAGTCAAAAAAAATCAGAGAAGGAATTAATGTCTCTAGTCCACATCTGCTAACATCCAGAATGTTCCTTGCCAGTCAATACATGCATAAATGCCACTTTCAAATAAGCTTCCTTCAAAGAAAATGAGCCAGCCAGTAAAGTTAAAAAAATATGGTACATCTTTCAGGGCCTGTTCCAGTGCTGCTCACCAGCACGGCTTATGCAGTATGAAGAATGGAATATGTCTCATTTGCCTTCAAACAGATCTTAACCAGCTGAGGAGAGAACTTCTGCTGGTATAAACCCCACCACCCCATTTTGCTGGGGCCTTTGAAACCAACACCACACCTTCTGCAATTATACCCCTCCATGATCTTATAGAAGCTCAGCAATCAGTCCTGAACAATACAAAATGCAAATGTCCTGTATTTCTTTTTAAGATTATTAACCCCAAGTTGTGCATAGGAAAAAGCAGAAATGTCCCTTTTTTTTTTTTTTTTTTCCCCCTGACTTTTCTCTCTTAGAGGGCATACTGAGCAGTAAGTTCATTGTTCATTTTAAATGATGCTTCTCAACAAATGGTGTCAGCTTTTCAGAAGAGAGCTGCACTTCAAATATAGGTCAACAGAAGTTAAGAATGCATAGGAGGATCACCACTAAGAAATGAAAGCAGACTAGATTTTATTCATTAGGAATTCTAGGTAAATATAAATATGATGTGAAAGGAGAATTAAAAGTTTGTAGATTTCAAGAAATAGAATTGCTTATGCAGAAATGTTTCACCAGCAAAATATCTATTCTATTAAAATGTATAGCTAGCTACTTTTTTTAATCCTTTTTAATAGTCTATGTCATTCAAACATCTTTTTTGCTGATCTCAGAGAGTTTAGTTCATCTTATTGAAGAGCAGCGTAGAAAAGAGGCCAGCTGCTCTAAGAAATACGAAAAATATTGTCACTTTCCCTAGGAAAAATTGCAAAATGAGAAGGATTTTCATCACCTTCCACCTACAAACAAGTAATAGAAGTTAACCTGCATATTCTACTTCAATTATTTAAACTAAGGAATCAAGTAAATAAGCACATAATCATTAAAAACAGTGTTAAAAGCTAATTATTTAAAGAGACAGCATGTCCTATAACACTACAACAGCAGGACAACGGTGACATGTTTCTGGACACCCACATATTTTATTGCTACACTGGAGACAAACAGGTAAATAAATCTTCCTTGTGGTCGATGACTTAATGATACTGGTTCACATCTTGTCTACAGCCGCACTGATTAGCTTCAAGTATCATTTTGCATCACACTTTTATGTATTATAAGGAGGCAACAGTACTTTGTCCATTGTTTTCCTTTTTCAATTCAATGCCATAACTTGATCAAATACAACCTCACGATGTGTATCTACAATAGTAGAAAGCTAAAAAACACAGGTGTCCTACCCTCTAAACAACACACAGAAATACATTGTACTGGTTGAGGTACATTCTATTAAGTTCAAGTTCTCTTCCTTGTTGTATTGCACTCACCCATGCTGATGTGCTCACCATAAGGTATAACACAGCTAAACCAGAGCCATCAAGCCTTGGCAGTGCTTTAAACGGGGCATCTAATCCAAATCCTTGTCCAAAACCAGAAGTAAAAATACCTGAAACCCTTCTGAGTTGCAAGTCTAAACTCCTACAACCCCCTGTGGGTCCAGAGCTTCCTCAGACAGTCCATCCCTTTAATTCACAGCTTCCAACCAGAAACTCACCCTGCTGATAAACTTGTGCTCTCCCCACTGCAATGTAAGACACAATGAACAAAAAGAAAGTAGGATGTTGAATGGCAGCCGCATGGGATGAGCTTTAAATGTGAGTGCTTAGCTGAGATGTCATTTAGGCAGTCTTAGGTTCATAGCATTCAAGTCATACACTCACCATACATCACTTACAAAGATTTGAAGGCTTCTCATATACTTGCCAACCTGCACTTGCCTGGGAAACAAAACAAAACAAAACAAAAACAAAAACAAAAAAACAAAAAAACCCCCACAACTAAGATAATTAATTCCTGAGAATCTACTAAAGAAACAACTAGAATTGTTCAACAGTAAAACAGCACTGTAAGTCTGTGGTCCAGACAGACCTTCCTCTCAGCTCACTGTGAACCTCAGTGCATTGTTCAAACTGAAAATAGGCCACAAAAAAAGATTCTTCACTTATAAATTTTTACTGCAACAACTCAGAATCAAACAAATCTTCTTAGACTCCAAATGCTGCTGAACAGATGCTGAGGGAGACATCCTGCACCAGTGTTTCTGTGAAGTACTCTGTTTACAACTAGCATATTTTTCCATGTGAGAACAAACAATCAAATTCAGAAGGTGTTTGTTGCTTTCCTCTGGGAAGAAATAATTTAAATCATCATGGATAGTGCAAACTGGTAGCCCAAGAAGAACTTAAGAATTTTTGCCAAAAAAGAACAACAAAAGAAGTTGATATGCAGTCAGAACTTGGATTTTGCCTGGGGAAAAAATGTAGCTAACACTGATTCTGAAAGTTTTGTTAAGTGCTTTATACTAAAATCAGTGAAATTCTTTCAGGAACAAGGTATTTGTTTACACAAATACACAGTTCTTGTACAATTGTTGGCAGTATTTTTGTTGTCTTAAAAGCAGGATTAGATTTACCACTATTCCCAGCTCAATTCTGGTACAAGCTGTATGACAACTGAGCTCTCAGAGTGGAAACACAAAACCACCTACAAGCTTTGTATGTAGCAACTTAAATTCACGCAAAGCTAAAAATCAAATTTTAATTAGGGATATAGCTTGAGAAATCATGATCTTATACCATGTTTGTGATTTTGTGGAAGTTAAGAGCAAAAATACCATTGACTTTAAAGTAAATAAGGTTGAACTTGGCATCCTCAAGCCCTTTCCCTTATTTAAGGCTGGGTCTCAATGAGGCAAAAACTCAATGTACTTTTATAGTTATGTTCTCAGTTGAATGGATGTGATATGATTGAAAAACACTGTTTAGGAGAAGGCTAGAAAACTTAAAGACACATTAGCTGACCAAACTAAAGAGAAGACTATTTAATCATAGTTCATTCAATTTTGCTCACAAAATTGAAGGACAGACTTCTATCTGCTTACGAATACGTACCCCAGCTGTTTTACAGTTGCATGTCATGTTAATTCACTGGAAAAGAGTGACAAAGACAACACAGAAAGCTATTACTTATGCATTGCAACCAGAAAGCTATTTTAGCCTGTTATACAGCCACAGATTTTTTCATCAGCATTTCACAGCACACAGCAAAAGGCAGGCCGTGATGAATTGTGAGTCAATGAGGAGCAAGGGGTTGAGCTTCCTGTGCTGATACTGAGTGGCTGATTATAAGAGGTCTCTGGAGAGCGCGGCGACCCGGAGCGGGCAAACAGGGGTGTGATGAGTCACTGGGGTGTGGACAAGGCAGTTCGCGCAGGCAGTAATGCGAGCAAGTAAGGTGTTCTCTGCGTTGCTTAAAATACTTCTGCTGCCTGGTTGCTTTTGGGGTGTCTGCTAGTAATGGTTTCTACACGGTCAAAATCTCTGGTTGGTATAAGTGTATGTGACCAAGTGGAGCCCTCCAAAAAGGATGTGTCTGTACAGACCCATTCCTGCCCGGAACGTTTGACCTTATCGGTGGCTTCAGGGGGTGCTGTGGAGGAGGCGTACCTACCGTGTGAACAGGTGAGTGATCTCCTTTCACTGGTGGCTGAGCTTAGGGAGGAAGTTGAAAGATTAAGAAGTATCAGGGAAAGTGAAATGGAAATAGGCTGGTGGAGTTCAGCCATTCCATCTTTAAGGGAGGCCTCTGACCGTGACTCTGAGGACTTACGTGCCTCCTGCTCTCAGGTAATAGAAGGGCATCTGATAAATGAAGAGGAGTGGAAATGGGTCCCCGCTCGGGGAGATAATAACAAAAACTTCTCCCCTTCACTCAGCCAGGTGCCACTTCAGAATAGATATGAGGTCCTGGATCTAGAGGGCCAACTAGATGATTTAGAAGAAAATTGTCTGCCCAGTGAGTCCCCCAGTTATGATTCATCTGAAAGATGCATCACCACCTCTAACATCAAGAAGAAAACAAGGGTAATCATAGTAGGTGACTCCCTTCTGAGAGGAACAGAGGGCCCCATTTGTCGACCGGACCCATCCCACAGGGAGGTCTGCTGCCTCCCTGGGGCTCAGGTACAAAATATCACTGAGAGACTTCCTGCGCTGATTCAGCCCTCTGATTATTACCCACTGCTGATACTCCAGGCTGGCAGTGATGAGATTGAGCAGTGTCAAGGCAATTAAAAGAGACTTTAGAGCACTAGGCCAGGTAATTGATAGGGCAGGAGCACAGGCAGTGTTCTGCTCAGTCCCTTTGGTGGCAGAGGAAAACGATGGAAGAAACAGGAGAACTCACACCATCAACAAGTGGCTTAAGGGTTGGCGTCATCGGCAAAATTCTGG